>NC_079448.1:2336762-2374262 GCF_903798145.1 Danio aesculapii
TTTATTTAATTTTATGTTATTTATTTTAAATTTAATTTATTTTACATTTAATTTAGTTTTACTAGTAATTTAATTAATTTTATTTTATTTATTTTACATTTAATTTAGTTTAATTTAATTTTACAGGTAATTTAATTAATTTTATATAATTTTATTTATTTTACATTTAATTTATTTTACATTTATTTAGTTTAATTAAATTTTACATGTAATTTAATTTAATTTATTTAATTTTATGTTATTTATTTTACATTTAATTTATTTTACATGTAATTTAGATTAATTTAATTCACATGTAATTTCACATGTAATTACAGTATTTTGTTTTACATTTAATTAAATTTTATTTTATTTTATTAAATTTTAATGTAGATTAATTTAATTTATTTGACATGTAATTTCATTTATTTAGCATTTTTAATTTATTTTAATTTAATTAATTTTACATGTAGATTAATTTAATTTATTTGACATGTAATTTCATTTATTTAGCATTTTTTAATTTATTTTAATTTAATTAAATTTTACATGTAGATTAATTTAATTTATTTGACATGTAATTTCATTTATTAGCATTTTTAATTTTATTTAATTTAATTAAATTTTACATAGATTAATTTAATATTTATTTGACATGTAATTTCATTTATTTAGCATTTTTAATTTATTTTAATTTAATTAAATTTTACATGTAGATTAATTTAATTTATTTGACATGTAATTTCATTTATTTAGCATTTTTAATTTATTTTAATTTAATTTAAATTTTACATGTAGATTAATTTAATTTATTTGACATGTAATTTCATTTATTTAGCATTTTTAATTTTATTTAATTTAATTAATTTTACATAGATTAATTTAATTGAATTTATTTTACATGTAATATAATTTATTTAGCATTTTTAATTTATTTTAATTTATTAAAATTTTGCATGTAATTTAATTTAATTTATTTAATTTTATGTTATTTTACATTTAATTTATTTTGCATGTAATTTAGTTTAATTTAATTTCACATGTAATTTCACATGTAATTACATGTATTTTATTTTACATTAATTAAATTTAATTTAATTTTTACATGTAATTTCATTTATTTAGCATTTTTTATTTATTTTCATTTAATTAAATTTTACTTGTTATTTAATTTAATTTATTTTACATGTAATTTCATTTATTTTGCATTTAATTTCATTTTACATTTAATTTATTTTACAATAAAAAAATAGATAAATAAATAAATAAATTATTAAGTAAATAAATAAATAAGTAAATAAATAAATAAATAAATTAATAAATAAATAAATAATAATTTAGCGCTCACGACATTTGTCATTGAAATAACGCCATAGGTATTTGGAAGATCTGTGTAAAAGGCCTGCCACTACAGCTGGAAAAATCCTAGAGGAAACACTGAACTGGTATTGCTGTACTTGTGGTGACTTTGGTCCCCACAATGCCTGAATACACACACACACACACACACACACACCATAGTATTACAGTTCAGGCATAAAGTGTGTATCATTGTCTTTTCTGTGGGTCACTTGTGTGTTCTGCTCTATTGTGTTGAACTCTCTCTCTCTCTCTCTCTCTCTGGCTCTCTCAGCAAAATCACACTGATCATGGTTGATAATGGGTTTGGTAACGGGCCAAAGCCTCAACGAGCTTTTAATGGGCTGATTTTGAGAGGCCGATGAAGCTGCTCTTGAGTAAGGGTCAGTGATGAGATACGTCACATTAAAATAAACCACACTAATGTATGCATTATTTCGCCAGACTGCCGTGATGTGCTGTTACCCATGATGCTTCGGGAGCTGGGCGGGGCTCTGGCGGTGGTGGGGGAGGGGCTTCAGGATGAGAAGAGAAACAGCGTCGAACTGCTCAACAACATCCTGGAGGTGCTCAGCCGCAGCGACGTGGTAAGAGCCAATCAGAGATCAGCACAAACATACGCCAGCCAATCAGAGATCAGTCAAACAAACATTTTATGCTCATATTCAGTGGCTTTATAAATACCAGAACTGTAAATAATATGATGGCCTTTATGGAACTGTTAAATATCACACTACATACATATCATAAATATTAATTTTGTCTAATTCACAGCTATGTATATAAGCTTTTCTTTCAAAATAATAAATTAGGGATTGACCAAATTATTATTATTATTTACAGTATTTATGTATAATTTTAATATAATAATAATAATAATAATAATAATAAATAAATAAATAAATAAACAATAATAATAAAATTTTAATAATAAGCAAATAATAATTACTAACAAATAATAATAATTATAATTATTATTGTAATAATAGTTATATTATTTTAAATTATTATTATATTATTATTATTATATTATTATTATTATTATTACTATTATGAATAGTTGCATTATATCCTAAATTGTATTAATTATAATTAATCATTAATGAATTATAATAATAGAATTAAATTAATGAATAAACAAGAATTAATAAATTATTATTTTAATAACAATAATAATAATTCACTGGTTATTATTTGATTACTATTATTATTTCTATTATTATTCTTTATTATATAATTGTTATTACTAAAAAATAGTTGCATTATATCCTAAAAATATTATTAATTATAATTTAATTAAATAATAATTAAGAAATACTAATAAATATAATTATAAAAAAAGTTTAATACATAATTTATTATTATTATTATTATTATTATTATTGTAATACTAGTTAATATTATTATTATTACTAGTATTTTAATGTATTGTTATTATTATTATTATTAACAGTTGCATTGGATCCTATAAATACTACTAATTATTTTTAATAAATAATAATGTTAAATACTAATAAATATATTAGTTTATTATTATTATTATTGTTGTTGTTGTTGTTGTTGTTGTTGTTGTTGTTTGTTATTATTATTATTATTATTACTAGTATTTTATGTATTATTAATATTATTTTAATCTATTATTATTATTATTTTAATGTATTATTATTATTATTTAATGTATTATTATTATTAGTATTTTAATGTATATTATTATTATTATTATAATTTTAATGTATTATTATTATTATTATTTTTTACTGTTTATTATTCTTTTTATTATTATTATTTTAATGTATTATTATTATTATTATTATTTTACTGTATTATTATTCTTTTTATTTATTATTTAATGTATTATTATATTATTATTATTTTAATGTATTATTATTATTATTATTATTATTATTATTATTATTTTAATGATTATTATTATTATTATTATATATTATTATTATATTTATTATTATTATTAATGTATTATATTATTATATATTAATATATTATTATTATATTATTATTGTTATTATTATTGTATTATTATTATTTTAATATATTATTATTATAATTATTGTATATATTGTATTATTATTATTCTTATTATTATTATTATTAATGTATTATTATTATTATTATTATTATTATTTTAATGTATTATTATTATTTTAATGTATATTATTATTATTATAGTAGTAGTAGTAGTAGTAGTAGTAGTAGTATTTTACTGTATTATTATTATTGTTAGTATAATTATTAGTTGCGTTATATCATATAAATAATAATTATTCTTACAAATATTAAGTATTAGTATTTTAAGTATTTTAACAATATTTGTGTTTATTAGTTAAATCATTTTCGAGTGCTGCGTTGTCATCATGTGTTGTAATGTCAAACTTCTGCAGGATTGTCTGCCAGGCAAGCACAGAAATGTGGATTGTTTTTGAGGATTTAAATCTTTTTCAACTTTTTGCAGAAACGATTATAAAAAATGCACCTAGTGATACATGCGACACACAACCACACACACACACACACTCACGTAGATTCAAAACCTGAGCGTGTTTTTAATTACTGAAATGGCAGCGGATTACGCTCGGCTCTTTGAAGTCTGATGCTGTAATCTCACTTTGCGAACGCTGATGCATTTAGACACTGAACTTCCTGCACTTTCAGTCAAAGGCACGAGAGAGAGAGAGAGAGAGAGAGAGAGAGAGATAATGAAAGAGGTCAGACACCGCTGTGTGTTTATCAGCTCTGCCTGTTTAACAGAGAACTGTTGCTCCATCGCTCACACAAACACTCTTTTTACTCTCTGTGTGTGTGTGTGTGTGTGTGTGTGTGTGTGTGTGTGTGTGTGTGTGTGTGTCTGCTTCTCTTAAAGGAAGGTTCTGGGTTCAAAACAGGTTTTCCTGACAGTGTCTCTGCATGTTCTTTACCTCAGAAAGTTATTTTAAAAACAAAGAAGCGGTGCAGCGATAGACTGTGGGGTCAGACATAATGCTTATTTGGTGGTTAAAACTGTCACCTTACAGCAAGAAAGTCTCTAGTTTGAGTCCCGGCTGGGTCAGTTGGCATTTCTGTGTGGAGTTTGCATGTTCTCCCCATGTTGTTGTGGGTTTCCTCCAGGTGCTCCGGGTTCCCCCACAGTCCAAACACATGCGCTACAAGGGAATTGATGAACTAAGTTGGCTGTAGTGTGTGTGAATGTGAGTGTATGGGTGTTTCCCAGTGCTGGGTTGCAGCTGGAAGGGTATCCACTGTGTAAAAATATGCTGGAATAGTTGGCGGTTCATTCTGCTGTGGTGCTCCCTAATGAATAATTGGACTAAGCCAAAAGAAAACGAATGAATTTAGTGTGTGTGTGTGTGTGTGTGTGTGTGTGTGTGTGTGTGTGTGCATGTGTGTGCGTGTGTGTGTGTGTGTATGAGAGGTGAGGAGGTCAGATGTGTTTGATTATATGCTGATGGAGAGCGTCTGACGAGTGATGGAGAGCAGAATGAAGATGTGACGGGGTCGTGACCTCTCGTCTGCTCCTCTAACAGGATTCACACTTCACACACACACACACACACACGCACACACACACACACTCGCTCTGGCCGAGGGCATCTCTCTCATGCTGTGGCTGGAATTAAGCTCTCCGTGAGGCTTCAAAACATTATTCACCTCAAATGATTCCTCAGAAAATACAGATGAAAAATAAACATCTGTGAGAGTGACTGATTCTGGAGCGACACACACACGCACACACGCACGCAAACACACACACACACACACACACACACACACACGCACACACGCACACAAACACACACACACACACACACACACGCACACACGCACGCAACACACACACACACACACACACACACACACACACACACACACACACACACGCACACACACACACACAAACACTCATTCATTATAAATGGGAAAGAGGCTGTCTAGGTGTTTCTGACTCTGTCTTCTGATAGAATTGGGCTGAGTTCAGAAACGCTGTGTAATGCATTTCCTCCATTTGTGCATGTGGATGGCTTCATGACATCTTGTATGCAGTTTTCATTTTAAAAAAGCTGTGTTTGTCTGACACGGTACATGATTCTAATAAATTATTGATCATAAAAAAGAAACTTTGTGTAATGCAGATCAACACACAAACCTGTTACACCACATTCTGTTTGCAGGTGAAAGGCAGGGTGAAGATTACAGCGGGTTAAATGCACCATGTTGTTTACAGGGCACCTAGGTTAGCCCTTTTTTCAGATTTAATATAAGTCTTTGGTGTCCCCAGAATGTGTCTGTAAAGTTTCAGCTCAAAACAACCATCAGATTATTTATTATAGCTGTCTGAAGTGTCTATATTATAGCTGATAAAACTTGGTTGCTGTTTTTTTGTACTGGGCCTTAAATGGCCTGTTTCCACTGAGTGGTACGGTACGGTACGCTTTTATGGCCGTTTCCACTGTCAAAAAGCGTACCGAACCGTACCGTACCAGTTTTTTGGCACCCTTTCGAAAGGGTACCAAACACGAGAAAGGGTACCAAAAGGCGGTGCCACACGCGCAGCTGAACGCTATTGGTTTACAGAGATACGTCATTCGCTTACACAACAAGCCTGAATGAAAACAAAAAACCCGCCATGTTTAAAATAGACAGCAAGAGATTACAGCGGAATTATATATACATATAATAAAGACCCATGGTCGACCCGGGCTCAAACAAACCTTGTCGTCGTCTTGATGAACAGCCACAAAGCCATGAAGAAGAGCAGATTTACCCT
This sequence comes from Danio aesculapii, assembly GCF_903798145.1. Lineage (NCBI taxonomy): Eukaryota > Metazoa > Chordata > Actinopteri > Cypriniformes > Danionidae > Danio > Danio aesculapii. The sequence continues at coordinate 2,342,881 of NC_079448.1, forward strand.
GTTCCCCGTAGTTTTTTACGAGCCAGTCTGAGGGGGTCGAGCGGTTTCGCTTTGTTGCTCGCGCGCGTCTAACATTATATCTGAAATAACAAACTTCTTGAGCTGATGATAATAACCTGCGCTTGATTATTGACGTGCTTTTAAAACCCGATCCTGTCAGACACTGACAAACGGAGAGTGAAGCGCGAAGAAACAAAGGAGAAGCCGGAAAAAAGCAGCACATTATTATTCAGCAAACATGAACAAAATGCCATGATTAACTAACTTATTATCTTCACATTTTGGACTAATATGAGCTGGGAATGATGGAATTACTGTCTAACAGAGGCTACATGTGCTGCTGAAGATTACAGACACAGATGAGAGGTTTTCACTGACTGTGGGCTATATTTTGTGTTGTTTTGAACCTAAATACAGACGAAATGACTGCTATATGTAGTTCTTCTGTAGTTGGTAACATATCGGAGACTGTAAGGGGCTGTATGTGTTTATATATGTTCATTTATTTATTTATTTAATATAATTACAGACGTTACAGTAGGCTGTTTCGCACTGTCATTGATCTGCAGTTATAATCAACTCATGTTCATTGAAAAGTTAGTAATAAACATTTCTACACAAGTATTTATGTGTATAAAGTATCTGTGTTGTGAGAAGAGCTTCTCATATGATATGTAAGTGACCCGTACAGCTTTATTATAGACATTTCCTCGAGTGAGAATGACGTCGACTGAAACTTTCTGTCATACACCACGCCCATCAAAAGGGTACCCTTGTTAGTGGAAACGCAACCTTGATAAAGGTGACCCGTACCAAACCAAACCGTACCGTACCATACCAGTCAGTGGAAACGAGCCATAAGGCTAGTCCTCCCCGCCCACCGTTCCCACGTGCCTGTCAGCAATATGCCTCAGTCGCCGCCCTCGGCTGCCTCAGGAAGCAGATCTCACGTAACGTTTGTGAGAAATACTACAGTAATAACTTTAACGATCAGTATTTGATGCAGTTTTTGTGAGCTGGATACAGGATGCTCTGTTTTAAAACATGTTAAACTTGTGAAACTCACTCTTGATCACATTAATGATGATTGATGATCCTAGCGAACTGAACAGATATTTTATTCACGGCTGCTTTGCGCTCGTCCTGTCTTGCTGATATGATTATACACGTGACTACCGGCACATGTTAATATGCAGCTGTCAATCAATTCGGTGGGCAGGGGGACCGCACTCCTACGTAAAGTTGCGGTCGGTCTCAAAACCGCTTCAATTAGTCCACCGTTTTTATGTTGTTAAATTTGAAAATAAAGCACTGGGTGTGTTTATTTCAGCCCAATATGACAGTCTATACACTGTACATGCAAATATGTCTGTCCAAACAGCTTGAAAAGTAGATTTTTCACCATAGGTGCCCTTTGTTTTAATAGCCAGTAGCCCCTTTCACACAGTGATACGGGTAAAAACTTTACCGAATTTTTCGCTTATGGTGATGATCCGAACTCCACGCAGCTCCCGGACTACTCTCCATTGATAACAAATGACTTCCAGTCTGTCGATTGTCGTATGCTGTGTAAAGGCGGCTTGAGAATGATTTTTGCTGCTCTGTATGCAGTCGATGGCAAAATTATTCACCACCCTGTGCAACCTTTATTCTTTTTCAAATATTTCTCAAGTGATGCACAGCAGACGTTTCACAGTATTTCCTATAATATTTTTTCTTCTGAAGAAAGTCTTAGTTGTTTTATTACAGCTCCATTAAAGTCAGTTCTTAACCAGTTCTGGTCCCTTCCAGCCGCAACCCAGTACTGGGAAACACCCATACACACTCATTCACACACACTCTCATACACTACGGCCAATTTAGTTAATCAATTCCCCTATAGTGCATGTGTTTGGACTGTGTGGGGAACTGGAGGAACTGCAGGAAACCCACGCCAACACGGGGAGAACACTCCACACAGATATACCAACTGTCCCAGCCAGGGCTCAAACAGGCGACCTTCTTGCTGTGAGGCGGACAGTGCTAAACCACTGAGCCACCGTGTCACCAACACCCATGCAACACATTTATATATATATATATATTTACACATATATATATATATTTACACACAGTTGAAGTCAGAGTTATTCGCCCTCCTGTGAATTTTTCTTTCTTTTATCAAATATTTCCCAAATGATGTTTAACAGATTCAGGAATTTTTCACAGTATTTCCTATAATATTTTTTCTTCTGGAGAAAGTCTTATTTGTTTTATTTCGGCTAGAATAAAAGCAGTTTTTAATTGTTTTAGAGCCATTTTAAGGTCAATATTATTAGCCCCCTTAAGCAATAGTTTTGCATTGTCTCCAGAACAAACCACTGTTATACAATGACTTGCCTAATTACCCTAACTTTACCCTAATTAACCTAGTTAAGCCTTTAAATGTCACTTTAAGCTGAATACTAGTGTCTTGAAGAATATCTAGTCTAATATTATTTACTGTCATCATGGTAAAGAGAAAATAAATCAGTTATTAGAGATGAGTTATTAAAACTATTATGTTTAGAAACATGTTGGAAGAAATCTGCCCTCTGTTAAACAGAAATTGGAGAAAATATTAAAGAATAAAAATTTACCTGGAGGGCTAATAATTCTGACTTAAACATTATATAAAGTGTGTATTGATGTATTTTTTCTCTTGAGATGAGCTGGACATGTTGGTGACGGGGTAAAGTAATCATACTGTAAGTGTGATATCAGAGTGACAAGGAGGTAATATGTGGACAGAGAGAAAGAGAAGTGGAAACTGTACCATATGACCGGCCACAGGTTACACACTCACTCACACTCACAGGGATTAGAGGTGTGCGTGATTAAGCCGTCCACCGAGAAAGAGAGATAGATGAGAAAGACGGAGGATAGAAAAGAGGGAGAGATAGAGTGTGTTTGTGAAGTGCAGAGCTGTTGATGTTGAGACACACAATATGAAATGAAATACTTCATGCAGAGATGAACAGATGTTTCTCTCTCTCAATCCCTCACTTTATCCGCCTCTGCGTCATGAAATTAGTGAGGGGGTGGAAAACACACACACAGACACACACACACAGCTGACACGGGTCATTTTTCACACACAGACTGAAGATGTTTGTTGATGAAGGGTTTTGATCATCAGTGATGTAATCTGTTCAGAACCTGAATCTGGTTATGAGGAGCAAGGTTGTTTTAGTAAACGAAAACTAAGACCTAAACTGTTGGCCAAAAACAATATTTTGTTAACTGAAATAAACTTAAAAGTGTACAATAAATAAAAAACTAAAACAACTGAAAAATGAACTGAAATAAAATAATAATTAACAAAAACTAAATAATATTTTCATAATTAATAAGCAGCACTCAAGCTGTCCTTTTAGAGAAACACCTGTAAATGCTGCCCTATTTTTTGTTTTTTGTTTAATTAAATCACCTATTCTACTTGCATCAGTTAAATTGACTCCAAAAATTAAGTTAAACTTCGTAAAATAGTCGAAACCTGATTAACTGGATGTGTAATTCTGGATGTGTATAACAAGGATGTGTATCTGAGACGTACAACAAAATACCCTCTGAGTAATGTATTTTCAGATACACAAAAATGTAAACAGCGCCCTCTAGTGGATTTGTCATCTGTAGCGTACAACAAAACGCACCATGAGTAATGTTTTTCAGATCCACAAAAATGTAAACAGCGCCTTCTAGTGGATTTTTAATAAAAAGTGTACAACAAAATGTACCCTAACGTATTTCAGATGATCAACAATGTAGATGCCACCCTCTAGTGGATTTTTAATCAGAAACATACAACAAAACGTACCCTACGTAACGTATTTCAAATTCACAAAAATATAGACAGTGCCCTCTAGTGGATTTTCAATCAGAAACATACAACAAAAGCATACCCTAAGTAGCGTATATCATATTCGCAAAAAACTAGACAGCGTCTTCTAGTGGATTTTTAATCAGAAACATACAACAAAAGCATACCCTAAGTAGCATATATAATATTCGCAAAAATCTAGACAGCGTCCTCTAGTGGATATTTTATTAGAAACGTACAACAAAACATACCCTAGTATCGTATTTCAGATTCGCTAAAATCTAGACATCGCCCTCTAGTGGATTTTTTATAAGAAATATACAACAAAGCGTACTCTAGTAACGTATTTCAGATTTGTAAAAACGTAGACAGCGTCCTCTAGTGGATTTGTCATCTGAAACTTACAACAAAACATACCCTACGTAATGTATTTCAGATTCACAACAACGTAGACAGTGCCCTCTAGTGGATTTGTCACCTGAAACGTACAACAAAACATACCTTATGTAATGCATTTTAGATGAGCAAAAATGTAGACAGCGCCCTCTAGTGGATTTTTCATCTGAAACGCACAAAACATACCCTAAGTAACATATTTAAGATTCACAAAAATGCAGACAGTGCCTTCTAGCAGATTTTTCACATATAACTTTCAACAAAACATACCCTAAATAATGTATTTCAGATTCTAAAAAATGCAGATAGCGCACTCTAGTGGATATGTAATCAGAAACCCACAACAAAACGCACCCTAATAAAGTATTTCAGATTCATAAAAATGTAGAAAGCATCCTCTAGTGTATTTTTAATCAAAAACAAACAACAAAACGTACCCTAACTCATTTCAGATTCACATAAATCTAGACAGCGCCCTCTAGTGTTTTTTTTTTATCAGAAACGTACAACAAATTATACCCTAAGTATTGTATTTCAAATTCGCAAAAAAAATTATACTGCGCCCTCTAGTGGACTTTTAATCAAAAACATACAACAAAACATACCCTAAGTAGCGTATTTCAGATTTGCAGCAATGTAGACAGCTCCCTCTAGTGGATTTGTCATCTGAAATGTGTAACAAAATGTACCCAGAGCAATGTATTTTACTTTTCACAAAAAAAGTTGGCTGTCCCTGGACTGGAAATACTCCTTGATCAACAGTTTGTGTCAGACTATTTGGCAAAGAGAAACATTTCTCTTTGTTTAGAGGATCATGCTGATTCATGCAGGAGGAAACCAGCAGCATGGATTAAGACTTGAGTTGACTTTAAAGGAGGCCACTTTTGCTGAAATACAGTGCTGTTTGGGGCCAGATGGGGTTTCAAGTTTCAGAATCAATAAACTTAAACGAATAAAAAGAAATCAAAGGCATTTAGTTACATCTCTTTCTCTCTCCCTCTCACACACACACACACATCTCAGCTGCACCAGATCTCTTTAGTCTGATCAATACATTTAAACAATGAGTTAGTGTGAAGGAGCCAGAGAGACCTGGGGTCTGATTGAGGAAATTTGCATAGAAACCTTCCTAAAAGTGAACGTACACCAGAATAAATGTTCATTTATTTATGAATGATTATGGCTCGTATGATGATGTAAAGTGGTTCAGTTAAGTCAATATTTAAGTTAAATATGTTTACATAGAGTTTACTTACAGCTGCGCATATTCTCTGATATTCGATATTTCCATATATTCGATATTCAAATGGATATTTTGGATTATGGGATGGTTTAATTTATACTACTAATTTAAAATAAAATACTTTAAAAATATTTATTTAAAAAATTAAAATATACTTTTAATTAGCTGTTCAGTAACATGTCTGCAAAGGGTCAAATAACTGTTGAAATATAACATAAGGGGGCATTTTAAAGGGAACCTAGCATGCAAAAATCATTTCTATAAGGGGTTTAAACACAGTTGTGTGTCAGACGTGTGTAAATATAAGCAGCTTCTATTGGTAAACATGTATTAATTGTATTTGTTGTAATCAGACTTGATATAAACAGTGTGCAGAAACACTTTGATTGACATTCTCACATTGGACGTGTCATCAGAGGGGGAAAGCCCCGCCCACTAGTGCCCATCTCTCTTCTCCCATTATCTCATTAGCATAGGACAGTGGTTCCCAACCTTTTTTTGCCTGGAAAATATTCCAGGTCCCCTTCCATGTAAACGTTTGCAGGAAGGATGATCAAAAATAAAATGCATGTGGCTGGTTCAGGGACCTTGCTTCAAGAAAAAGTAATAAATTCATAGTTCAGGTACTCATTTAAAACAGTTGGGTTAATAATAACCCAACAGGTAACCCAATGATGGGTTGTTTTGGCACCGCCCTGCTGTTGGGTTATTTTAACCCAATCCATTGAGTTGTTAAGGTTAACCCAACAATTTGGGTTACAAAAATAATTAATTTGTTGGGTTATTTTGCCAAAAAGTGGCTTAACCACTAATATCTGAAATGAACACGGAGGTAGAGACAGCGCTTTTAATCTGTATATAGATCGGCTATGAAGCGCACGTTTGTATCATCAAGTTAAGAGTGCTGGTGAGACAGATATAAAAAACACGACACGGAGAGGTAATTTGATAAAAAAAAATTACCATTTTATTGGGTTAGAGCTAAAATAAAGTTTATGATGCAAAAACAACATCACATACGCATATTAATACAACTGCTCTGTCAGTTAAATCAGTTGACTGTTAAAGTAAATTTTTTTTAACCCAACTGGTTGAGTTTTTTATATAAATAACCCAACAAACGCTAAAAATAACCCAACAAAGCACCAAACATTTAACCCAACTGATTGAGTTATTAATAAATAACCCAATAAAGGTTCAAAATAACCCAACAAAGCACCAAATATTTTCAACTCAACTATTGGGTTAAATAAGTAACCCAACGTTTTTTTTAGAGTGTAGCTATTTTGGTATTTCCTGCATTTTATGTTTCCAGTATTGCTAGCACTGCGACCCGAAATGTTTGTAGCTTCCTCACCTGGGTCCAGTATGCTTGGGTCATTACTGTTAGCTGCTGAAGGTGAATCAGTGAGACTCTGTTGTTTTTGTGAAGGACAATTTACACATTTGTCCATTTGTTTGGTCAGCCAGGGGATAAATGAACTGCTAAAAAATTTGTAAAAATATGACGCGACCCCCACACAGCTCGCTGCGGCCCCCTTTGGGGCCGGGACCCCCCTGTTGGGAACCGCTGGCATAGGAGATTAGTTTTATTTTTGAATCTGCCGCTTTGCTGACACATAGGAATTCGTAGCTCCGCCCTCTTTTGAAAAGAGCACAATCTCATTTGCATTTAAAGCGACAGTCACCAAAACAGCACAATTAGGATCAAAGCCTAAAAGGGTCCATTTCAAAGAGTTATAAACATGATCTGTGTGTTATTTTGAGCTGAAACGTCACACACACACACACACACACACACACACACACACACACACACACACACACACACACACACACACACACACACACACACACTTGGAACATCAGAGACTTATTGTACATCTTGTAAAAGGGGCATGATAGATCCTCTTTAAGATCTATTACTACTCATTCACAGCAAACTCTCAGAGGTTGTGTGTTTGTGTTTTAATTGAGGAACTTAATGAGCAAATCTTTGACCGTTTGGATGCGGCGCAGTTCAGGAATACAAATAACAAGCGTTTCATCTCTTTCTCTTCCAGGGAGACACATTTCAGCACATTCAGGACATTGTGTCGTCTCTGCTGAGGACAATAAACCGCACAGTCATCACCATGGGCCGGGAACACACTCTTATTGTGAGTTACACACACCAGATCCTCTTTATTGCCTTTTCTCTTGCTCTCTTTTTGTGTATCTCTACTGTTATGGCTCATAACAGATGATTTAAACAGAGGACAAAACGTTTAAAATACACAGTTTTATTGACGTCATCTTAAATATCTCAATTACAAACAGGTGGAGGAAGTGCATTGTGGGAAATGGAGTTTAAGACTATTCTGAATACCGCTGTATAAAAATACATTGATTATAATATTTGTTATTCTATATATCTATCTATATATATATATATATACTGTATGTTTTCAAAACTGGACATGAGGACAGGACAGGTAGGAAGACGTGTGTTTAAACCAGAGCATGTGATATTCCTACAAGTGTTGGTCTGTTTGAGAAAGTGTGTGTTCATCATGATGAATCGACCATGGTTGAGAACAACAAACGTTTACACTTGTCTGTGTGAGATTGTGAGGAAAATAGTGGTTGTATAAATGGGTTGTTCATGTCATGGTAAACTTAACATAATTACTACGCTGATGTTTGTGTTGGACTCGCAGATTACAAGTCGGATACTCACAATTTAGTCAAACACACTTGACTCATGTGACGTTAAATGAAAAAACAATGGCAGCAACTTCAATCAAACAACATTACTTAGAATTAATGAGCTATATTCAAATATTTAATAGTTTTGCTTGTTTTATTATAGAATATTGAGGCTAATTAAAATAGTTTTGAATTATTTGCTCCATTATTGGTTATTATAGTAATTACAATCATTTCAATAAGACATAATTAACCAAGATACAACCACTTTAAATGGCAGGTCACTCCATTTGTGTCATTGGCAATGCTTGATGGGATTGTAGTTCTTTACATTTGTAGTCTTTTGGTCATACTTCTTTGCTTCATTTCAGACTCTCAGTGTAGCTTTTTGGTTTGGGTCATGGCTTATAATGATATAAGAGCCCTGGGACAAGGGGCCCTCAAGAGCCCAAACTGCAACCCAGGGAGAGTGGCAGGCCCCTGGGGCAGCCCACTGGGGTCACAGACCCTTCAGCTGGAGGACAAGGGGCCCTCAAGAGCCCAAACTGCAACCCAGGGAGAGTGGCAGGCCCCTGGGGCAGCCCACTGGGGTCACAGACCCTTCAGCTGGAGGACAAGGGGCCCTCAAGAGCCCAAACCGCCACCCTGGGGCAGTAGCTGGCCCCTTTGTAGTCTCTGCACTGAAAAAATTAAGTTGCTGCTTTAAATTTTTAAGTCGTACCATATTAGCTTTAGGTGGCGCAGTGGTTGGCACTGTGGCCTCACAGCAAGAAGGTCGCTGGTTCGAGTCCCGGCTGGGTCAGTTGGCATTTTTGTGTGAAGTATACATGTTCTCCCCTTGTTGTTGTGGGTTTCCTCCGGGTGCTCCGGTTTCCCCTACAGTCCAAACACATGCGCTGTAGGGGAACTGGATGAACTAAATTGGCCGTAGTGTATGTATGTGTGTGTGTGTGTGTGAATGTGAGTGTGTGTATGGGTTTTTTCCAGTACTGGGTTGCAGCTGGAAGGACATCCGCTGTGTAAAACATATACCAGAATAGTTGGTGGTTCATTCCGCTGTGGTGACCCCTGATGAATAAGGGACTAAGCGAAGGAAAATGAATGAAAATCAGCTTTACAAGTCATTTCAACTTAAGTTAAGTTTAATAATAACCTTATGCTTTTGTTACTTTAACTTAATCCGTTAGATATACTTCCACTTGATTTTTTTATGTTATACGAGATGCTACTTGATGCTTTAAACCTGTTTAATATGACATAAACTTAATTTAATTGATCTTATAAACTCATTTTTTCACAGTGTGTGGATAAAATGATCACATCAGTTTGGTACATTGATATGTTTTTAAAACTGAAACGTCTTATAATTAGACATTTAACCCTTGTGTGCTGTCGAGGATGCTTTCATCCACTCTGGGGTGATTTTAAGTCTTAATTTGGCCACCGTTTTCTCTGTGTTTCAGCAGATGGAATGATTTTTAGCTGACAAGTCTTATTGTGACACATATTTTGGGAAAATGCTATAATACTAATACAATACTATGGGCAAATTGACTACCCTTTGGTTATGTTCGGGGCTGTTTTTGCCCCATTGACTTCCATTATAATCACATTTTTTGATTGCAAAGCCATGACAGCATATACTGTAATCATGCATTCTTGATTGTTGGTGGTTTTCCCTGTTGGAAAGAGCTACAATTTGTCATTTTTACTGTCGATCATCAGTTGCACTGCAAAAAAGCTCAATTTTCGGCCTTTACATGAAGTTATATGGAGGACAGTGTGTGTGTGTGTGTGTGTGTGTGAAAGAGACCTTTGTGCACTTGATATGTCTGATAAAATCATATTTTTACTACACCTAACTCTATGGAAGGGGTGTCATGGTGGTGCAGTGGTTGCACTCACAGCAAGAAGGTTGCTGGTTCGAGTCCTGGCTAGGTCAGTTGGCATTTCTGTGTTTGCATGTTCTCCCCGTGTTGGTGTGGGTTTCCTCCGGGTGCTCCGGTTTCACCCACAGTCCAAACACATGCGCTATAGGGGAATTGAATAAGCTAAATTGGCCGTAGTGTATGTGTGTGTGTGAATGCAAGAGTGTATGGGTGTTTCTCAGTGCTGGGTTGCGGCTGGAAGGGCATCTGCTGTGTAAAACATGCTGGATAAGTTGGCGGTTCATTCGGCTGTGGCGACCCCTGATGATTAAAGAGACTAAGCCGAAGGAAGATGAATGAATGAACTCTATATAAAACCTGCAACTTTTCTGCACAGGCCTATCTAAAGGGTTAATCTGGCCATCTGATGATCAACAATAAAAACAGGACCAACATAACCAAAGGGTAGTCCATTTGAACAATACACAAGGGTTAAAATAAAGTCATGGTGACCCCTATATTAATCAGGGGTCACCACAGCAGAATGTAGGGGAAACCAGAGCACCCAGAGGAAACCCACCCAAACACGGGGAGAACATGCAAGTTCCACACAGAAATGCCAACTGGCCCTGCCGAGGCTCAAACCAGCGACCTTCTTGCTGTGAGGAGATAGAGCTACCCACTGCGCCACCTCGACACCCCTGTTATCCAACTAAATTGGTCGTAGTGTTTGTGTGTGAATGAGTTGGTGTTTCCTAGTACTGGGTTATAGCCGGAAGATCATCCGCTGTGTAAAACATATGCTGGATAAGTTGGCGGTTCATTCCGCTGTGGCGACCCCTGATGAATAAAGGGACTAAGCTGAAGGAAAATTAATGAATGAATCCTTATCAAGTTCAGTTCAGCTTCCCCCCTCACAGACAGCCTTCTAACTCAAAGTGACTCTCATAAGTGACTGATTGATTCCAATAGAGTATTTCATTAAGCAGGTGTCAGTATCGATATGTGTAACAATATCTCGTTTGCGGTGCATTGTGGGACTCCCAGGATAAACGCAGTGTGATTGCATCTTTTGCGATGGCGTCATTTGAAACAGGACTAGTGGTTGGTTAAAATGCAGTGTATGTAGGCAGATCACAGGGTTCGGGAGCAGAGCTTTAGACATTCATTAGTCGGGGACCAAAGCCATCCGCACACAAAGGTCAGAGAAACGGAGATGAGCAGGAGAGATGGAGAATCTCCGTCAGGATCACACTCGGGAATATCGACTGCGTTCCGGCTCTGTCACACACTATGAAGGGGATTTATTGACTGCTTAGACACAAGGTCTCCAGGGTCTCCTTGGGTTTTAATTCGTCCTCAAGTTTGCAGGATGTCAGATGAGTTAAGCTTTGAGAAGTTTGTCGTGTTATTATTACAACAGCTATTCCAAAGCATAATCCAGTCAGTGAGAACGGGTATCCGAGATGTGGTTTCCACGACGACGGTGATGCTGGTGGAATCTTCCATGAATGAGAACAAATGCAATTAGTGTACAGTGCTGCTTGAGAATTTGCGAAAGCCTTGCAGAATGGAGGATGATTGTAATTATTTTAAGTAGGGATGCAGCAATTTTTTGGCTGCCTGAAATTGTTTTGTTTTTGTTTTTTTTTTTGGATTAAATAGAAAAATGGGCAAAAATATGACCTAAAAAAAAGAGTTATGCTGTGCCACGCTTTCCAGCGCACTAGTTTCAATGTCAAAATAAGACACAAAATTAGCTGAAATGATTAAAATGATCCTGTGCAAAAGTTTTTGAACCCCTGTTTTTAATATTGTGTGTGGTTTCATGATGATCTAAAGTAGTATTTTTGTTTTTTGGCTTTGTGATGGTTGTTGATGAGTCTCTTGTTTGCTCTGAATAGTTATATATAACAATAAATTAGGATAATTTTAACAAGGGATGCACCAAATTTTCATTTTCACCAAAAATGGCATTTTCGGGGGGGTTTTGTAAGCAAAAAAAATAAAAGAAATATGAGCCAAAAAAGGGTTATGCTGTCCCTCACTGTCCGGCACGCTAGTTTCAATCTCAAGACAACACACAAAATTAGCTGAAATGATTAAAATTATCCTGTGCAAAAGTTTGTGCACCCCTGTTTTTAATATTGTGTGTGCTTACCTAATGATCTATGACTTTTTTTTGGCTTTGTGATGCTTTTTGAGGAGTTTCTTGCTTGTTCTGAACAGGTATATATAATAATAAGTTAGTTTATTTTTAACTAGGGATGCACTCAATTTTTATTTTCACCTAAAATGGCATTTTGGGTTTTTTTGTGTGAAATCGAATATTTTTCTGAAAATTTGAGCTGATAAAAGGGTTATGCTGTCCCTTGCTGTCCAGCACACTAGTTTTAATCTCGAAACAAGACACAACATTAGCTGAAATGATTAAAATGATCCTGTGCAAAAGTTTGTGCGCCCCTGTTTTTAATATTGTGTGTGGTTTCATGATGATCTAAAGTAGTATTTTTGTTTTTTGGCTTTGTGATGGTTGTTGATGAGTCTCTTGTTTGCTCTGAATAGTTATATATAACAATAAATTAGTATAATTTTAACAAGGAATGCACCAAATTTTCATTTTCACCAAAAATGGCATTTTCGGGGGGGTTTTGTAAGCAATAAAATTCTGAAAATATCAGCCAAAAAAAGGGGTTATGCTGTCCAGCACTGTCTGGCACGCTAGTTTCAATCTCAAGACAACACACAAAATTAGCTGAAATTATCAAAATGATCCTGTGCAAAAGTTTGTGCACCCCTGTTTTTAATATTGTGTGTGCTTAAATAATGATCTATGACTTTTTTTTGGCTTTGTGATGCTTTTTGAGGAGTTTCTTGCTTGTTCTGAACAGGTATATATAATAATAAGTTAGTTTATTTTTAACTAGGGATGCACTCACTTTTCATTTTCACCTAAAATGGCATTTTGGGTTTTTTTTGTATGAAATCGAATATTTTTCTGAAAATGTGAGCTGATAAAAGGGTTATGCTGTCCCTTGCTGTCCAGCACACTAGTTTTAATCTCGAAACAAGACACAACATCAGCTGAAATGATTAAAATGATCCTGTGCAAAAGTTTTTGAACCCCTGTTTTTAATATTGTGTGTGGTTTCATGATGATCTAAAGTAGTATTTTTGTTTTTTGGCTTTGTGATGGTTGTTGATGAGTCTCTTGTTTGTTCTGAATAATTATATATAACAATAAATTAGGATAATTTTAACAAGGGATGCACCAAATTTTAATTTTCACCAAAAATGGCCAAAAATCTAAAAATATGAGCCAAAAAAAATCAAAAAATATGAGCCAAAAAAAGGGTTATGCTGTCCCGCACTGTCCGGCACGTTAGTTTCAATCTCAAGACAACACACAAAATTAGCTGAAATTATCAAAATGATCCTGTGCAAAAGTTTGTGCACCCCTGTTTTTAATATTGTGTGTGCTTACCTAATGATCTATGACTTTTTTTTGGCTTTGTGATGCTTTTTGAGGAGTTTCTTGCTTGTTCTGAACAGGTATATATAATAATAAGTTAGTTTATTTTTAACTAGGGATGCACTCAATTTTCATTTTCACCTAAAATGGCATTTTGGGTTTTTTTGTGTGAAATCGAATATTTTTCTGAAAATTTGAGCTGATAAAAGGGTTATGCTGTCCCTTGCTGTCCAGCACACTAGTTTTAATCTCGAAACAAGACACAACATCAGCTGAAATGATTAAAATGATCCTGTGCAAAAGTTTGTGAACCCCTGTTTTTAATATTGTGTGTGGTTTCATGATGATCTAAAGTAGTATTTTTGTTTTTTGGCTTTGTGATGGTTGTTGATGAGTCTCTTGTTTGCTCTGAATAGTTATATATAACAATAAATTAGGATAATTTTAACAAGGGATGCACCCAATTTTCATTTTCACCAAAAATTGTGTTTTCGGGGTGGTGAATATTTTTCTGAAAATATGAGCCAAAAAAGGCGGAATCCTGTCCTGCACTCTCAAGTGCACTGTTTTCACTCTTAAAATAAGACACAAAAATAGCTGAAATGATTTAAATAACCTTGTGCAAAAGTTTGTGACCCCCCGATTTTAATACTGTGGTGGCTTCCTGATGATCTATGACTGTTTTTTGTTTTTTTTTCTTTGCTTTGTGATGGTTGTTGATGAGTTTCTTGTTTATTCTGAACCGTTATATAAATTACCGGTTATGTATAATTTTAATTAGAGATGCACCTGAAAATGGCATTTTGGGGATTTTTTTGGTTCTGAAATTGAAAAATGACTGAAAATATGGCATAAAAAGGGGTTATGCTATAACGCACTGTCCAGTGCACTGATTTCACTCTCAATACAAGACACAAAAATTACTGAAGTGATTAAAATAACCCTGTGCAAAAGTTTGTGAACCCTTGTTTTTCCAGCATCTTCTGCAGATTTGAACCCTTTCCTGCAGTAATTGTAGATTAATCTTTTCACTTTCAGGATGACTAAGGGACTCTAACACAACTATTAAAAAAGATGCAAATGCTCCAGAAAGAAATATTATGCATTAAGAGGGGAGTGAAAACTTTTAAACAAGATTAAGATGTCCAAATATTTCTTGTTTAGTTAAAATAGCTTCTATTCCCCCCATTTAGTTCTGCCCTTTGGAAATAACAGCACTTGCAGATTCACAAATTAAGTACAATTGACCTTCAAATTCCAAAAGTTTTCACCCCTGCATCCTAATGCTTCATATTTAATTCTGGAGCTTTTTAAAACATTTTTAATATTGTTATGTTAAGTCCCTCAGTCATCGTAAAAGTGAAAAGATGGATCAACAATTGACGTTGAACTCTAAAAAAAAAACCCATCACAAATCAAAAACATTAAATAAAAGACTCATAGATCATCAGGAAACCACACAAAAACCAAGGGTTCACAAACTTCTGCACAGTGACATTTTAAGTCATTTCTCAGTCCTGTGAGCTATACGTAATCCCATTTCATGTCAAATATATTACTCAGGATGGTATTAAATTAAAAACAACATGCATTTTGTATGACTGCTCATACTTTGGTTCACATTTTCATCGAGTTCACAAATTTTTAAGCAGCACTGTATTTCTATGGAGCTCTGTTTTATGGTAGATCTCCATGATGTCGGTTCTCTACAGCCACCAGAAACACTTCTTGCGCAGTTTCTTGACGCGGCTCTTGGTCCGAGGGCGAATGTGGGCTGGTTTTGGGATGGCGGAGGGAACGTCATACTCCGCTTCATCCAAGGCTTCCAGAATGTTTTGAAATCCGCTCTCCTGCACACGGAAGTCATGCTCCACACTAGAGAGAGAACACAAACAAGATGAAACATAAAAATACAGAATAATAATCATTTAACATCATATATATATATATATATATATATGTGTGTGTACAGTTGAAGTCAGAATTATTGCCCTCCTTTGAAATTTTTTTTCGTCTATCTTTCAAATATTTCCCAAATGATGTTGAACAGATTCAGGAATTTTTCACAGTATTTCCTCTAATATTTTTTCTTCTAGAGAAAGTCTTATTTGATTTATTTCGGCTACAATAAAAGCGATTTAAAATTTTTTTAAAGCCATTTTAAGGTCAATATTATTAGCCTCCTTAAGCAATATTAGTTTTGGATTGTCTCCAGAACAAACCACTGTTAAGCTGCGATCACACCGGGCTTTGTGTGTGCGAAATTCTGTCGTGCGGCGCTGCGAAAAGGGGCGGGATTAAACAAGATGATTAGACATTAAAAAAAGCCAGCGATTGCTCCATGTTTTACATTTCTGCCCAGAGAGGTCCTGTTTTGATTGTCGATTGGTCTCACCCAGTCAAGTGATGCGATTTCGCAGGTCAGAGTTCACCAAGCTTGAACTTCGCACCGCAGCAACATGCGAAACTTGACGCATGACCCTGCGTTTCCTGTCTGACGCATTCGTGTGCGTATGAATGGAAGTCTATGGGAGGATAAGTCAAGTGTGACAGCAGCTTTATACAATGACTTGCCTAATTACCTTAATTAACCTAGTTAAGCCTTTAAATGTCACTTTAAGCTGAATACTAGTGTCTTGGAGAATATCTAGTCTAATATTATGTGCTGTCATCATGGCAAAGAGAAAATAAATCAGTTATTAGAAACGAGTTATTAAAACTATTATGATTAGAAATGTGTTGAAGAAATCTCTCTGTTAAACAGAAATTAGGCGAACAAAATATACAGTAATAGTAGTGAAATATCTACTGTATTTTAAAATGAATAGTGTAATAATGAATGCAATTTTAATTATAGTGTATAATTAAATTTTTATTCCATGTATTTATTATTCCTGGTCTTATTGTAAATGAATCTTCAGTGCAAGTTAATCTGAATACATTTATATTTGTCTTATTTTTTTTGTAGTTTGCTTGCAAGTGCCAAAAATCTTTGTCATTTTGCATAATCAAGTCTGTATGTGAACAGTAACATGGTCCTTATTTCATTATCAATGTCTTGTAGATCATTTGTAATGTTTTCTTTTATTATAGATAGTGATTAAGTTAGTAACACCACATACGTAAAACTGTATTACATCACATCACTGTATTGATGAGTACTTCATCTTAATTACTTGTAATTGCAGCAGAAACGTAGAGCGAAGAGTGTTATTGATGAAAGAGAGAAGGGAAAAGTAAAACAGACTTTTCATCATCTGTTCTGACTGATCATTCGTCAGGACACACTGTAGAAATCAACATTAAAACAATACGGCGTGTCAAAAACAACAAGCACAAGCAAAGACAAAGCGGCAGACGATCACTGAAGCATTTTTCACACTCTCTCTGTGTTTCTTGTTCCCGTTTTCTTCTGTCATTCATCTCGCTTTCTCTCAGGTTTCACAGCGCAGCAGTCGACTACAGGCTTTTCCATCGAGAGATTGACTTTTAATGATAATTTATAAAGCTTTCAGGAGACGCCGACTGTGAGTTATGAAGTTAAATCACTGCAGCTGCTTCTGCTCTGCCTTTTTATTTTATTTAATCTTTTATTTTTTTACATTTAAGAGCTCAATTCCCACAATCCTGAGTTCATCCAATCCAAGACTAAACATTCTTGAAGTTCTTCTGGTTCATAAGGCAGCATTTATTTGACCCTAAAATATAATTAATAAATCTATATCATTCATTTTCTTTTTCGGCTTGGTCCCTTTATTAATCAGGGGTCGCCACAGTGGAATGAACCGCTAACTTATGCAGAATATGTTTTACACAGCGGATGCCTTTCCAGCTGCAACCCATCACTGGGAAACATCCACACACACTCATTCACACACTACGGACAATTTAGCCTTCACAAACCCCCTATACCACATGTCTTTGGACTTGTGGGGGAAACCGGAGCACCCGGAGGAAACCCACACCAACACGGGGAGAACATGCAAACTCCACACAGAAATGATAACTGACCCAGCTGAGGCTCGAACCAGCGACCTTCATGCTGTGAGGCAATTGTGCCACCCACTGCGCCAATGTATGTATTTACTAATGTATTTATGTATGAATAATCTTTAAATAAAAACCTTTAGGTGGCATGGTGGCTCAGTGGTTAGCACTGTGGCTTCACAGCAAGAAGGTCGCTGGTTCGAGTCCAGGCTGGGTCACTTGGCATTTCAGTGTGGGGTAAGCATGTTCTCCCCTTGTTGTTGTGGGTTTCCTCCGGGTGCTCCGGTTTCCCCTACAGTCCAAACACATGCGCTATAGGGGAATTGATTAACTTAATTGGCCGTAGTGTATGAGTGTGTGTATGAGAGTGTATGGGTGTTTCCCAGTACTGGGTTGCGACTGAAAGGGCATTCGCTGTTTAAAACATATGCTGGAAAAGTTTGTGGGTCATTCAGCTGTGGATAGAGACTAAAGGGGGTCACACACTAAAAGCGCAGCTCGGCGACGCGCCACATAGCACCACGCAGCGCCATGCTTTTCAGAATTCTAAGCACAGGTTTCTATCAGTGTACACACACCAGCACCGCAAGTCGGCGGCTGTCGGTGGCGCCCAGCCACGACTCAGGACACTGTTCATATTTCTGCTGCACCACAGAGCGCCATCTGATTAGTTTAATTTTGAATAGCATGCAAATGTGCGCGTCTGGTGTGCGATACTTTCAACTGTCATGTGCGCGCCGTGTTGCGGCGCCAAGCGACGAATCCGCTGTGTGACGCACTTTAGGCAAAGAAAAATGAACGAATAAAAATAATAGCCACCCCGTGACGCAGTGGGTAGCACGATCACCTCACAGCAAGAAGGTTGCTGGTTCGAGTCTCTCCTAGGTCAGCTGGCATTTGTGTGTGGAGTTTGCATGTTCTCCCCATGTTGGCGTGGGTTTCCTCCAGGTGCTCCGGTTTCCCCCACAAATCCAAAGACATGCGGTATTGGTGAATTGATTAAGTTAAACTGGCCATAAAGTGTGTGTGTGTGTGTGTGTGTGTGTGTGTGTGTGTGTGTGTGTGCGTGCGTGCGTGCGTGCGTGCGTGCGTGCGTGTGTGTGACTGAGTGTGTATGGATGTTTCCCAGTGATGGGTTGCAGCTGGAAGGGCATCCGCTGCATAAACCATATGCTGGATAAGTTAACGATTCATTCCACTGTGGCAACGCCTGATTAATTAAGGGACTAAGCTGAAAAGAACAAGAATGAATAATAATAATAATAATGTAAAATATTATTTAGAAGTTAGAATAACAGTTTTTTATTTAGAAGTATCTTCTAATCTGAATTTTTAGCAGTTTTACATCAGTTCTTATAGAGTAATTATTAAATAATATGCTGATTCAGTGCCAAATAATTGTTTTTTATTATTAAGATTTATTTGAAATAGTTTTATATTTAGTATCGATCAAACTTGTCTTTGCAGAATAAAAGTTTCATAAATAAGGATTTCTGTTTGATATTTTGAGATTTTTTATTTATTTATTAAAGTATATTCTGCTTATTAAGGCAGCATTTATTTGATCCAAATATAATAAAAAAAACAATGCTGTAAAACATTATTTAGAATTTAGAAATAGTTTTCTAATTTATTGTCATTTCTAAGCTGAATTTTCAGCATCTGCACATCAGTTCTTAAGAAGTAAATATACAATAATATGCTGATTCAGTGGCAGAGAGATTTATTATTATCAATATTTATTTGAAATATATTTCTGAATATTTACTGTCACTTTAATCAGTCACACTCAAATGTTAGCGGCCAGATTCTTAACCTTAAGAATGCTTATAAAAGCTGCATTTATTTGATCAAAAATATTATTTAAAACCAATAATAAAATATCAATAATACGGAAAACAATGATGTTAATAGAGTTTAGAAGGAGTTTCTGTTTCATTATCATTTCTAAGCTGAATTATCTGCATCTTCACACCAGCCCTTCAGAAACACATGTTGTTTTACTGCCAAATATTTCTTATTATCAAGATTTATTTGAAATATTTAATTGTATTTACGGTCACTTTAAATCAATCACATGTGCTTTTATAAGGACTCCTGTTCTAAGGCGAGACCATATAAAGAATTAATAATTAAAGTCTCTTCTGCTTAACAAGCCTGCATTTATATTGATTAGAAATATAATTAAAAAAAACAATAATATTGTCAAATATTATTTAGACTTTAGACTATAATTTTTCTATCATTTTATTATAAGCTGCATCTTCAGCATCTTTACACCTTCAGAAATACTACTAAAGTAATATGCTGATTAAATACTGCAGAAATAGGTCTTATTATCAACATTCATTTGAAATATTTTATTTATTGTATAGTGTCACTTTTCATCAGATCAGTTTTTCCTTGCAGAATAAAAGTGGCAGCTAATTAATAAGAGTAATTCAATAACTGAAACCATGTTTGTTGTAAACCTTTAAATGACAGTAATGAATCCACCTGAATGTTTTGTAGTAAATTAACAATTGGATGTGCCAAAACTTTCTTAAGTTAAACAAAGAGAAAACTGAAGTGATTGCGTTTGGGAACAGAGATGAGGTTCTCAAGGTGAATGCGTACCTTGGCTCTAAGGGTCAAACAACAAAAAATAAGGTCAAGAATCTTGGTGTGACTCTGGAGTCAGATCTGAGTTTCAATAATCATGTCAAAGCAGTTAGTAAATCAGCATACTATCATCTCAAAAACATTGCAAGAATTAGATGCTTTGTTTCCAGTGAAGACTTAGAGAAACTTGTTCATGCTTTTATCAGCAGCAGGGTGGATTACTGTAACGGCCTCCTCACTGGCCTTCCCAAAAAGACAGTCAGACAGTTGCAGCTCATCCAGAACGCTGCGGCCAGAATTCTGACCAGAACCAGGAAATCAGAGCACATCACACCTGTCCTCAGGTCTTTACACTGGCTCCCAGTTACATTCAGAATAGATTTTAAAGTATTATTACTGGTCTATAAATCAGTAAATGGCCTAGGAGCTCAATACATTACAGATATGCTCACTGAATACAAACCTAACAGATCACTCAGATCTTTAGGATCAAATAGATTAGAAATCCCAAGAGTTCAGTCAAAGCAGGGTGAATCGGCTTTCAGCTACTAACAGCGCCCCCTACAGCTGGAATCAGCTTCCAGAAATGATCAGATGTGCTCCAACATTAGGCACGTTCAAATCAAGACTGAACACACATCTGTTTAGCTGTGCCTTTACTGAATGAGCACTGTGCTACGTCCGACAGATCGCACTATTGTGTCTTTCTTTTCTTTTTTCGTTCTTTTATAACACATTTTATCTGTTTTTATGCTTATTTATTTTATTTTTTTAACCATTTTTATTATTTGTTTTTATTTCTCTTATACTTGTTTCTTTTATTCCTGTTTGTGTAAAGCACTTTGAATTGCCACTGTGTATGAAATGTGCTATATAAATAAACTTGCCTTGCTTTGCCTTGCCTAAATTACACATACACTGAATGTTTCATCAGTCAGCATTGTGCCGTTGTCTTTGTCATTCTCGGATCTTTATGAATTTAAGTACACCGTTTTTGTCATCTTTGTGCTTTTCAAATCCTTCTTTGTTTTGTTCTGTATTTAATATTAAGGCTTGTAATATTTTTCTTCATCTCTGAGCCGGCTGGTCCAGGTCAAGGATTAAAATGATGAGTTTTTCCAAATTCCAAAGTTAAAATGAACCAGACAAATACTTCCAAAGCCAAGGCCACCATTACAACGACGACACACACACACACTGTTTCATCTGTCTGCAATCTAACAGCACAAGGAGGATGTGTGTGTGTGTGTGTGTTGTGTGTGTGTGGTGTGTGTGTGTGTGTGTGTGTGTGTGTGTGTGTGTGTGTGTGTGTGTGTGTGTGTGTGTGTGTGTGTGTGTGTGTGTGTGTGCGTGCGTGCACGTTTATGTATGTATGTGTGTGTGTGTGTGTGAGGGGTTATGACCTCTATTTACAGTATAGCCACAGTCCTGCCTGCAATTTCCCAGAAACTAAGTGAGTTCAGTGAAAGAGGGAAAAGAAGGGCTGTGATGAGCAAAAGACGAGAGGTGAAGGATGAGATGATAATACAGACTGACAGAGAATGTATTGAAGGTTAACAAAGCCCATATTGATGGATGCCGATGAACACATCATGCGGCTTATTGTATAAACACTGCACGGGAAATAACAACCGTCCCGCAACCGTTGTGTTGTTGCATTTCTTTAGTAAACACTTTTACTATTTGCAGACCCAACTGCAATTGACATTCATTCTCAAAACGTTTTTGGGGATGATTGCACATGCATGAACACAATAAAGTACTTATCACATGGCTACTTGCCACAAAACTGAAAAATTAGACACTAAAAAGTCATAATAGTTTATTCATTTTTTATTCAACACAAAGCTGACAGAAACGAAAACAGCTGATAGAGTATACACTAACCTGAGCATTATTCAGACACAAGATGGCGGTAAACAGTCAGAAACACAAAGCTGACAGAAACGAAAACAGCTGATAGAGTATACACTAACCTGAGCATTATTCAGACACAAGATGGCGGTAAACAGTCAGAAACACAAAGCTGACAGAAACTAAAACAGCTGATAGAGTATACACTAACCTGAGCATTATTCAGACACAAGATGGCGGTAAACAGTCAGAAACACAAAGCTGACAGAAACTAAAACAGCTGATGGAGTATACACTAACCTGAGCATTATTCAGACACAAGATGGCGGTAAACAGTCAGAAACACAAAGCTGACAGAAACTAAAACAGCTGATGGAGTATACACTAACCTGCGCATTATTCAGACACAAGATGGCGGTAAACAGTCAAAAACACAAAGCTGGCAGAAACTAAAACAGCTGATGGAGTATACACTAAACTGTGCATTATTCAGACACAAGATGGCGGTAAACAGTCAAAAACACAAAGCTGACAGAAACTAAAACAGCTGATGGAGTATACACTAAACTGAGCATTATTCAGACACAAGATGGCGGTAAACAGTCAGAAACACAAAGCTGACAGAAACGAAAACAGCTGATAGAGTATACACTAACCTGAGCATTATTCAGACACAAGATGGCGGTAAACAGTCAGAAACACAAAGCTGACAGAAACTAAAACAGCTGATAGAGTATACACTAACCTGAGCATTATTCAGACACAAGATGGCGGTAAACAGTCAGAAACACAAAGCTGACAGAAACGAAAACAGCTGATAGAGTATACACTAACCTGAGCATTATTCAGACACAAGATGGCGGTAAACAGTCAGAAACACAAAGCTGACAGAAACTAAAACAGCTGATGGAGTATACACTAACCTGCGCATTATTCAGACACAAGATGGCGGTAAACAGTCAAAAACACAAAGCTGGCAGAAACTAAAACAGCTGATGGAGTATACACTAAACTGTGCATTATTCAGACACAAGATGGCGGTAAACAGTCAAAAACACAAAGCTGACAGAAACTAAAACAGCTGATGGAGTATACACTAAACTGTGCATTATTCAGACACAAGATGGCGGTAAACGGTCAGAAACACAAAGCTGACAGAAACTAAAACAGCTGATGGAGTATACACTAAACTGTGCATTATTCAGACACAAGATGGCGCCAAACAGACAAAAACACAAAGCTGACAGAAACTAAAACAGCTGATGAAGTATACACTAACCTGCCCATTATTCAGACACTAGATGGAGACAGACTAAAACAGCTGATGGAGTATACACTAACCTGCGCATTATTCAGACACTAGATGGCGGTAAACAGTCAGAAACACACAGCTGACAGAAACTAAAACAGCTGATGGAGTATACACTAACCTGCGCATTATTCAGACACTAGATGGAGACAGACTAAAACAGCTGATGGAGTATACACTAACCTGCACATTATTCAGACACAAGATGGAGAGAAACAGCCAAAAACACAAAGCTGACAGAAACTAAAACAGCTGATGGAGTATACACTAACCTGAACATTACTCAGACACAAGATGGCGGTAAACAGACAAAAACACAAAGCTGACAGAAACGAAAACAGCTGATGGAGTATACACTAACCTGCGCATTACTCAGACACAAGATGGCGGTAAACAGACAAAAACACAAAGCTGACAGAAACTAAAACAGCTGATGGAGTATACACTAACCTGCGCATTATTCAGACACAAGATGGCGGTAAACAGTCAGAAACACAAAGCTTTTCAGCTGCGCTTTCTCTGTCTCTTTTTTATTTAAGAGTTTTAACGTAGAAAGCCCCACAGCGGTAAGCGCTTTCTCTCCTCTTCAAAAGCAAGTTTACATCACACACCATGGTCCTGTATAGTCACACCTCCTGTCAATCACGCAACTCCATATAGCCACGCCTCCTGTCAATCACTCAGCACAGCACTCATCTCATCGCGCACCATAATTGTACTTTGTTTTTGTTTGGTACCAGCTTTAATTTCTTATTAAAGTAGACATGTTGAATATTCTGAAGACAACATTCGGGTGCTATTGTCTAAAACCACACCCACAACAAAAGTCAGGCTATCTTGTTTTGGTTCATTTACCTCAGATTTTCGTTGATCTTGTGATTTTACGAGATATTACGCGCACAGGCTTTTCTGATTAGCTGTGAGGTTTGGTTTATTCATTCAGGCTGAGCTGTATTTAATTTTTATTTTATGCTTGGTGGGCTAATTTGGGCAAAGTCCTGGTAGTTTATAATGCCCAGCTCCTCCCCTGGCACCAAACAACCAAAAACGCAAAGCCGACAGAAACGAAACTGACGAAATGGCTGAATGACCAATCAGAATCCAGTGTTCCAGACAGCGGTTAAAGTAAACAAAAACAATGACCTCTTAAAATAGCATCATTTGACCTCTTTAAATACACAGTGCTCAGTGTCGCAGCATTAAAGGCGCAGAACTTAAACCACAAGCTTTCCTTTCTCCGCCAAGAATGCAGGCAGGCGCTGCTGTTTTCGACACGAAATGCAAATCTAGTTATTTCCGTATTGCATTTGAACCTCGACAGTTTCTTCCTGGCTGTAAATCTGTTTTTCAGTGTTGCTGTCATTTTCAGAGCGCGTCATTTGTCACTGGAAATTGCTAGGTGATGTCTCTCATTTGCATATCCAGATGACAAATTTGCATGTATGTGATCCGTGCAATATGCAAATTCATCTTCGCTGAGATTGTTTTTTTTAGCAAGGTAATTGATTGTGCTTTTTTTGGTCACAGTTTCTTTGTGTTGTGCTTTAAAGAGACCTTTAACTCTCAATGTTAAGCTTTGTCACACCGTATTTTGTGCATGAATGATTCATGGTGAGGATCTGGCGCCCATTGGACTCGCTGAGCGACCACCTGAGGTTGGCACGGGCGAAGAAAACGTTTGACTTCACAAAGAGCGCACATTTCTGTATTTTAAGAAGCACTATAACCGAGCAATCTCAACTTTTCTCATCCCCCAGAGGACGGAGGCATGAAGACAGAGAGCAAAGGGAGAGAGATGAAGAATGATGGAAGCAGAATTTGTGATGAACAGATCTTTTGAGGGAAGAGAGTTCAGTCAGTCAGAAAGCTCAAAGCTGGAGTCTGCACTTTCAGAAGTCCAAAAATCTTAATCATCAGTATTATCTTCCCGAAATCATGAGTCGAAGGAAAACCAGCACTATTAATCACTCGGCGTGAATTAGCACACACCCTGAGGAAAACGGGTTTTATTGCACAGATGTTAGAAAAACGGCTTGGAAATACAGAGTTTGGTAGCTGTTAGTTGGTTTGTGTTAACTTGGAGATCGTCCATATGCTTAGGAGACTCTCACAAGTTCACTTTTAGCTTATTTAAAATGTATAGTTTCAATCTTTGGAGAAAAATGAGGCAGAAATATTGATGACGCATGGCGCACTCACTGATGGAGACTGAAAAAGAAGTTATTAGTGTGATGTGAGTTAAACAAACGCACTAACTTTATTATGATTTTCGAGTTTAGTGGTAATTTGTACGTTGTGAAGGTATAATTTATCCTCAATTTGAAGGAATCTTTTAATTAGTTGATTTTATATAAGAGAATGAGTAAACCTGTTGCTTTTAAAGCAGTTAGTTTGATTTCACTTTAAAAGAAAAGTGAGTAAACCCCTTGCCTTAGTACGAGTAAATGAATTGTGTGCATAATTATAATAATAAGTTTAATCAACTTAACAGTTCCAAGTTACAACAGCTTTCTTTTTATTTAAATACAGTATAGCTAATCGGTTTCTACATAGCACTTAGCAGCTGTTTTTTTTCTGTTATCTTTACCTTTTGGAGAACTATCCTTTAAATATGGGATTATTGAATCATTTTGCAGATTTTATTGTAAAGCTGCTATAAAAGCGTACCGTAATGAAACGATTCAAATAAATGCTGACATTATTCATGTGTAATTTGATTCAATGCACAAATTGCTTAATGAGTGAATTAATCAGTTGAAAGAATGAATGAATTAACAAACCAATTAATTTGTGAAGGCACGAATGAATAAATATATGAACAAATGAATGAATGAACGAATGAAAGCACGAACAAACAAATAAATGATTGAATGAACGAATGAATAAACAAACAAATGA
The DNA here is from genome assembly GCF_903798145.1 of Danio aesculapii. Lineage (NCBI taxonomy): Eukaryota > Metazoa > Chordata > Actinopteri > Cypriniformes > Danionidae > Danio > Danio aesculapii. The sequence goes on from NC_079448.1 coordinate 2,369,035, forward strand.
AGAAAAGAAGGAATAAAGGAACGAATGAATGAATAAATAATTGAATGAATATATGAACAAATGAATGAATGAATGAACATTTGAATGAATGAATGAAAGAGCGAACAAACAAATAAATGATTGAATAAACGAATGAATTAATAAATAAACAAATGAAGAAAGGAAGCAATAAAGGAACAAATGAATGAATAAATAATTGAATGAATATATGAACAAATGAATGAATGAACATTTGAATGAATGAATGAAAGAGCGAAGAAACAAATAAATGATTGAATGAACGAATGAATGAATAAACAAAAATATGAAGGAATGAATTAATTAATAAATAACTGAATGAATATATGAACGAATGAATGAATGAACGTATAAATGTGCGAACGAATACATGAATCAATGGATGGATAAAAGAGCGAATGAACAAAGGAATGATTGAATGAATGAAGGAATGAATACATATTTGAATGAATATATTCAAGCATTAACAAATGCGTGCATGCAGTAATAAAATAATGCATATATAAACAACTAAATGCATGTACGAATGCATTATTTATTTTAGCATGCGTCAACAAATGAATTAAGGAATGAATGCATGAATGAATGAATGAACAAACGAAAGAATAAATGTAGGAATTATGAAATGAATGAATGAATAAACAAACGAATGAAGGAATGAAAGAATGTTTAAATGAATGAATGAATGAATGAGCAAATGAATGAACAAATGAAAGAGTGAATGAATGATGAAATGAATAAATTAACAAACAAATTAATAAATGAACAAATGAAAGCGAATGAATGAATGAGCAAATGAACGAATAAAGGAATGAAAAAAATTTGGAACGAATTAATGAATAAACAAACGAAAGAATAAATGAAGGAATAAATGAATGAATAAAGGACTGAACAAGCAAACTAACAAATGAAAGAGTGAATGAATGATTAAATGAATGAATGGACAAACAAATGAATGAACAAATGAAAGTGAAAGAATGAATGAATGAGGAAATTAATTAATGAACAAATGAATGAATGAACAAACAAATGAAAGAGTGAATGAATGAATGAATGAATGAATAAACAAAAAATGAATGAATGAACAAACTAATGAATGAATGAAGCAACGAATGAATACTTGAATGAATACTTGAATGAATATATTTATGCATTAACAAATAAGAGCATATAATAAAATAATGCACGTATGAACAACTAAATTCATGTACGAATGTATTATTTATTTTAGCATGCGCGAACAAATGAATGCATGAATGAATAAATGAATGAACAAACGAAAGAATGATGAAATTAATGAATGAACAAATGAATGAATGAGCAAACGAATTAACAAATGATTGAGTGAATGAATGATAAAAGAATGAATGAACGAACAAATGAAATTGAATGAATGAATGCATGATGAAATTAATGAATGAACAAATGAATGAATGAGCAAACGAATTAACAAATGATTGAGTGAATGAATGATAAAAGAATGAATGAACGAACAAATGAAATTGAATGAATGAATGCATGATAAAATTAATGAATGAAAAAACAAATGAAAGAGTGAATGAATTAAATAATAAACAAAAAAATTAATGAACGAACAAACAAACGAATGAATGAATGAATGAAGGCACAAACAAACCAATGAACGAATACTTGAATGAATATATTCATGCATTAACAACTGAGAGCACACAGTAATAAAATAATGCATGCACGAACAAAGGAATGCATGAACGAGTGAATTATTCAGCAATTTATCAGACATGATCAAATGAATGAATCAATTAATCAATGAATGAATGCATGCCTGAATGAATCAATCAATACAGTGAATGAACTAGTAAAGCAATGCTTGAATGAATGAATGCATAAATGAACACATGAAACAATAAAAACAAACAGAACTGGTCAAATGTCCATGCATTTGATGTGATGAGCAGAGTTAGTTTGACACTGAGTATATACTGTAGGGTGCACTGGTATTCACTTGAGTTTCCACGCCGCCTTAGAATGAAGCTGTCTGTGCAGAATTGCATTTAAAACACAACTTGTGCGTGTGTGTGTTGGTATTTCTCGTTGTATATTGTCACGAGATTAAACTTCAATAGGAAATCCATCTCTCCTAATTGATTCCCGAGGCTTTACCTCAGTGTGAGCGCTGGAAACATGCATTAGTGCGCGATTAGCCCTTCATAGTGCGGGAATAATGATCCTGTTTATCCCAACAGGAAAAAAAAAGAGGAAGAGAGATAACGGAGTCGAGGGAAATTGTATACGTGAGTGTGTGTGTGTGTGACAGGAGAGAAATCTCACAGCTCCACAGTTTCTCTGCCTTTAGCATATAATGTGAGCGTGTGTGTGTGTGTGTGTGTGTGTGTGTGTGTGTGTGTGTGTGTGTGTGTGTGTGTGTCCCTCAGGTCTTCATTACAGTTGAATGGGAGTTTCAGCTTTCTGTCCCTCGATTATAACAAACATACAAGCCATACTCTAACAAATACATCACACACACACTCATTTCTTTTTAACAGCCTATTTAAAGATCTGTACTTGTTTCTGTAGCCTTAACTGTGATGAATAGTGATAACGACGCTTGATTTAGCAGAGAGCACTAATTAAGGCTAAAACAATCTGCTTCTTCTTCTTCTTCTCCTCCCTGTTGGAGTGTTTCTGCTGGCTGTTTTGATCTGCTGTAGGATATTGATGCAACTCTTAAATCATCCTCGTGCTCTCCTGGTCGCTTTCTGCCCCCCAGAAGACACATAACTCAGATGTGACCGTGCGCACGATTTATAATCCTTTAAATGGGTCATTGAAAAAATACTGTGAGGTGGTTTAACCCCATGAAGCCTGCAGGACGAGATTTAAGGTCTCTAAATAGTCAAAATCCCGTATGCTCTGTAGTGCAGTCGTCAACATTTGAAGCGGATCAAAGACGTTTTTCATATATGTCAACTACAACCCTACTGAAAAAAACTGCTTAAACCAGCCTAGGCTGGTTGGCTGGTTTTAGCTGGTTGACCAAGCTGGTTTTAGAGGGGTTTTGGCCATTTCCAGGCTGGTTTCCAGCCATTTCCAGCCTGGTTTTAGCTGGTCAGGCTGGACAATGACCAGCTAAAACCAGCTTGACCACCTAGCCAGGCTGGGAGCCCAGCCAAAACCAGCTATGTCCAGCTTAAACCAGGCTGGTCAAGCTGGTCTTAGCTGGATTTAGCTGGTCATTTTCCAGCCTGACCAGCTAGGACCAGGCTGGAAATGGCTGGAAACCAACCTGGAAATGGCCAAAACCCCTCTAAAACCAGGCTGGTCAACCAGCTAAAACCAGCCAACCAGCCTAGGCTGGTTTAAGCTGGATTTTTCAACAGGGAAGACAACAAGAATGGGTGTTGTTGAATAGTTTGGGCCATTTTTTTGATGAAATGGTTTGATCCACTTCAGATGTTGACTGCTGTATATGTCCGATGTCGTCTGATTGATAGGCTAGACTTTCGTATCATGTAAAAAAGGGCTTTTACTGTAATTGTTTGTTCGCGGTTGTCTCACATGATGAATCTTCACTCATTTTCATAGATGAAATGCAAAAGTAGCGTTGTTATAGTTGTATTTGGGATCATCGTGACTCTGAAACTGCACCGTGAAGCAATATTTTGAGTTATCTAGTAAAAATACCAAAAAAAAAAAAGATCTTAAAGCATTTTCTGGACAAATAATGATTGTTTTGTTTTTGCTTTGCTAAACGAGGCTAATCATTTTGACCTTAAAATGGTTTTCAAGAGTTCACACTTAGCTGATGATTGGTAACAAACTAGTTTGCCATACTGTCCCAGGAGAAAGCCCTGAGTTCATAAGATCCTCAAGCCTGGGGCTCCCTCCCGTTTGCAGGGCGAGAGGGGAGTTTGAGCTCAGGTAGATCTCGAGAACCCCCCCTCCCCCCTCCTGCTGCTTATAGATTGCTAAGGTGGTGTGTTGCTGGTGGAATTTGAATATGGTGCTGATTTGGTTTAGTCAGTTTACTTAAGTCTCATGTTTTTGGATTGTGGGAGGAAACCGGAGGACCCGGGGAAAACCTACGCAAGCACGGGGAGAACATGAACTCCATACGAAAATGCTGTCCGGCTGGGTAGAGACCCAAGCCGGAGGCATTCTTGCTGTGAGGTCACAGTGCTAATCACTCGGCCACCGTGCTGCCCTGTAGAGAAAAGAGGAGGAGAAGGGGTGGAAGGGGGGATTCTTCAAGACGAATCAGAATCAGTTTTATTGCTAAATGTGCTTCACACACAAGGAGTTTGTTTTGGCTACAGAAGCTTCCAGTGTACATAAAGTGACAACACAAAGTAAATCTAGTCAAAAGATCTGGATGTTGAATTGTATGTACAGATTGTTATAAATATAAAGGTTATAAGGTGCTGTGTACAAATATGAATGTAGAAAGTATTGCATTGTATATTGATATAAGGTGCTGTGTACAAGTGCGTATGAGAAAGTATTGCACATATTTATTGCACAGTAGGGGAATATTTAACTGTTCATAAGGTAGACAGCCTGAGGAAAGAAACTTTTCCTGTGTCTGGCTGTTTTTGTGCTTGGTGCTCTGAAGCGACGACCAGACAGTAACAGTGCGAACAGGTAGTGTGCTGGGTGTGAGGTGTCCAGAGTGATTTTGCGAGCCCTTTTACTATGTGACTAAACTATCTTTACTAGGTGACTAACGGTAAGATGCTTGGTTATTTATACTAGGTTAGGAATCGTTTGATTGGTGGTTCGTACATTAGCTTGACTCCAGCCGTGTAAATTATAAGCACGTGATCCTCTCGAAATTAGTTTATAAATAAACTTCACTTTGGCTTTTATTCTAGCCAAAATAAAACAAATAAGACTTTCTCCAGAAGAAAAAATATTATAGGAAATACTGTGAAAAATTCCTGAATCTGGGAAATATTTTAAAAAGTAAAGAAGATCAGAGGAGGGAGAATAGTTTTTGTCTTGTGTCTGGTCTAAATATCTAAAGCAAATCTTATTTGCTAAATCTTGCATAGCATTTTCTGGTTAAGTAATGGTACTGTTTTGCTTTCAGAAATAATGAGTCAAAATTAAGTGAGTTTGAAGAAAAACAAACTTTTTTCTAACCAAAAACAAGATTATTTTGCTTGTTTTAATGAAAAACTCCTTTAGTTTTGCCTTATTATTTCTCAAACAAAACAATATTGTTTTTAACG
>NC_079448.1:2384262-2386762 GCF_903798145.1 Danio aesculapii
TCTAATATAGATACTCATCATTTTACATAGTTAAATGTCAAGATACACTCAGGAGATCATACATTTTTGCAGGAAATAATGAATGAATGAAGTATGATCGCCTCACAACAAGAAGGGCGCTGGTTCGAGTCCCAGCTGGGCCAGTTGACGTTTCCGTGTGGAGTTTGCATGTTCTCTGTGTTGGCGTGGGTTTCCTCCGGGTGCTCCGGTTTCCCCCACAGTCCAAACACATGCGCTGTAAGTGAATTGATGAACTAAATTGGCCATAGTGTGTGTGTATGAGTGCAAGACTGTATGGGTGTTTCCCAGTGTTGGGTTGCAGCTGGAAGGGCATCCGCTGCGTCAAACATATGCTGGAATAATTGATGGTTCATTCCACTGTGGTTACCCCTGATTGATAAAGGGACTAAGCCAAAAGAAAATGAATAAATAAATTAAATAATTAATCAATGAATTAATGAACAAACAAATGAAAGATCCAAAGGGAAAACTTTTTTGTTGTTTATACATTTTATCATTCATTTAAATGAATAATTCAAACAAACAGAATCAGTGATATTAATCAAGCTTTGCACTTTTTCATTGTATTGCATAATTTATTATGCTAGAAATTATAAATAAATAAATAAATAAATATTTATATTTTATTTATAATATATTTATAAATAAATTATAAATAAAATTATATATATTATAATATATTTATAAATAAATCCACAAGATAAATAAATCATCCAAATTGGAAATATATCTTATTTTTTTTGTTTATACAATTTATGACTATATATATATATATACTGTATAATAATAATGATAATTATAATAATAATTATTATTTATATATATATATATATATATATATATATATATATATATATATATATATATATATATATATATATATATATATATATATAATTATTATTATTATTATTATTATTTTCCTCTAATAATTGTTGTGTGCCTAGAGTTGATGTATCATTTTGGTCACTTTCCTACGCAACCTAAAAACAACCAAATATCAACATTTGACGTTGTGTATAGGACGTGACCACTATGACATCTAAATGACGTTGGATTTTGGATGCCATACCTGAGGAATAAATGTCAGAATATGACGTTGGTTTAAGATGTTGGGTCGATGTTGGATTTTGGTCATTTATCAACGCAACCTATAATCAACCATATATCACCGTCATTTGACATTGTTATTGGACATCAAAATAAGGTACATTACACGACATAATCATGACCTAAATCTAACCTAATATTAACGTCTTATGATGCTGTGTGCCTGCTGGGTTGTTGGTATTTTGTGGAAAACTTCTAAAGTTCTGAATAGATAATATCATCGCTGTTTTAGTTAGTCACTTTTCAACACTAAACGCAAGTGTGTGTATGTGTGTGTGTGTGTGTGTGTGTGTAATCAAGAATGCCAGTCAAGCAAAGAAACCAGAGAGATGCTCTTAAAGTTCACGTCCATCTTGAGCTCCGAGACTCCATCAAGCCCAAACAGCACTATTAGGAATATTAATGAGGGTTAAGCAAATCCCCCATATGTCACTTCCAGCTGATTAAAGTCTGTCTGTGTCTTCCTGAAGGGCTGTTATTATCACTTATTCCTCTCTGTAATCTCGTCCTCATCTTAAGTGTGTCCGTGGCTCCTCTAACATTACTTTCCTTTCTTCTGCTCGCTGATAAGCTTGTAGTTCATATCTCACTCTCTGTTAAGCCTCTTTTCTTTTATGAGACTGATTCAAAGCTGCAGGACTGCTCTGTGTGTGTGTGTGTGTATGTGTGTGGGGGTGCGTGTGTGTTTATGTGTGTTTATGTTTGTTTTTAGGGTAGGGGGCCAGAACATGCAGCCTATACAATATAAACACCATTATGTCTATAGGAAGACCCCATAAAACATGAAAACCCAACCGAGTGTGTGCGTGTGAGTGGATATTGCTGGTCTAAATACTAATGACCCCCATTAGCCTCTAACAGATGAACATTATCATACAGCACTAGTCACTTATTTCATAAACACATACACACAGACACAAGCAGACGGACTAATGAGGAGCAGTGTGTGAGTGTGTGTGTAATTAGAAGAGTAATTGAGCTGTGTGTGGAAGTGTAGCAGACTCTTCTTTGTGGATGTGAATATTAGCATGATCAGAGGATCCTCCAGCAGATCCGTTCATTAGCAGAGTGTTCATTTAAACTGGAGAAGACATGTTGAGTCTCCTCCTCTCATCTGCCGTGTGTGTGTGTGTGTGTGTGTGTGTGTGTGTTTGCTGCTTATATTAATCTGCTGCATTTCACACATTTTGACCTTGGAATTAAGTGTAGAGTTTATATTACTGTGGTATTACCATGGTGTGTCTTTGCTAACAGAAATAATATATGGCAAGCTATATGGAATGATATTGCCATGCTGTTGTTTTTTTACATTAAACATAGTGTTACTTAGTACCATATTGAAATAATGCATGGTGGCTCAGTGGTTAGC
>NC_079448.1:2391762-2409262 GCF_903798145.1 Danio aesculapii
TTATTTTGTCTATCCATCTTCCATCCATCCATTGTTTTGTCCATTTGTGAACGCTGATAATCATGCAGTTTCCTCTTGTGTTTATATTGGTACTCTGCATAGCCAATATGTTGTAATAAGTATATTCTAAAGATATTTGTACTGTTTTAGTGTATAAAAGTCTAACCAGGCTGCAAATTAGCCATTAGCTAGAAGCTCATATGTGGAGCATCAGTTGCTTTAAACTGTAGTGATTCTATACCGCATTGTCCCTGTTAAATAAACAACAACAAAAAGAAAAGAAAATGAAATTAACCAATGCTAGATGTTAGATGTAACATAAAACTCTAATGTACATAACGGATTATAAAAAAACTAGATGATTCATGCAGGGAACTCAATTTACGGTTATTAACTGTATATATTAAGGAATCTTACTGTTAATCGGGTTACATATTTTTACTATAGCATTATTATAGGTCTTTACCATTGAAATAACTGTGCTTTTACAGTCTGAAGAAGATCTTTACCCTCTTACATCCACATGCATGAGTTTCTGTATTCAAGAGAGCTGAAAACTCATCTCTTCTGTCTGTGAGCACTTCACTGCGTCCTGCTAAAACAACAACTAAAAGCTTTCCTGTTTTCTTCACGCGTCTCGATTCTGCCTGTAGTTTGAAAACAAATCTAAAACTTTGCGTTGCGTTCGTCACGTCTGTATGATGAATCGCGTGGCGCATTGGATAAAAGCATCTGCTAGATGAATATATGTAAATGCAGCAGTTTAATAAAGAAGAAAGCTCTCATGTTGCATTGTGAATAGGCAAGTGAAGCTGTTGATTTCGGAACATTTTCAGGATGCTCTTGTGTGTGGGTTCAGTGCAAAACAAATATGTTTCTTAGATTTTTGTTGTTGTCTTGTTTCAAATCAAAACAGCTCAAAATTCTTAAAGCAAGATGCAGTTTTTAGACAAGCAAAAACATATTGTCTTGTTTTAAGTATGCTCCAGCTAATACTTGTTACTTGTATTACTAACACCGTGTCCTAACAACAAGCAATTTTACTGTCTGCACCAAAAGCGACACAACAGAAGCATTTAAATACCAGCCACTGCACTCCCAACAAACAAGGTCAAGGCTTTTAGTCTTATTCATACATATTAAACCTCTTCAGTGGTTAGCACTGTGGCCTCACAGCAAGAAGGTTGCTGGTTTGAGTCCCAGCTGGGACAGTTGGCATTTCTGAGTTTGCATGTCCTCCCCGCGTTGGCGTGGGTTTCCTCCCGGTGCTCCGGTTTCCCCTACAGTCCAAACACATACGCTATAGGGGAATTGATCAACTACATTGGCCGTAGTGCATGAGTGTGTATGGGTGTTTCCCAGTACTGGGTTGAGAGTAAAAGGGCATCCGTTGAGTAAAACATTTCCCGAAGGAGTTGAAGGTTCATTCCACTGTGGCGACCTTTTGTTAGTAAGGGACTAAGCCGAAGGAAAATGAATAAATAAACCTTTTGAAAAATGGGGACATGGGCAATGTCCTCATAAGTCACCTTCACATGCGCTATAGGGGAATTGAATAGGCTAAATTGGACGTAGTGTGTGTGTGTGTGTGAATGAGTGTGTATGGGTGTTTTCCAGTACTGAGTTGCAGCTGGAAGGGCATCCACTGCGTAAAACATATGCTGGAATAGTTGGCGGTTCATTCCACTGTGGCGACCCCTGATGGATAAAGGGACTAAGCCGAAGGAAAATGAATGAATGAATTATAAAGTTAATAATGCCATCTATTTACTTCAAACTATGTCAATATTTTTTATTTGAAATTTGTGATATACAATAAAACAAGAAAATGTTACTCCCTATTTGTCAAGTACCCATGTGCATTGATTATAGCTTTCAGAATGTTGGTATGTTCAGCTCTAAACACCCATCAGATTATTGATTATAGCTTTCAGAATGTTGGTATGTTCAGCTCTAAACACCCATCAGATTATTGATTATAGCTTTCAGAATGTTGGTATGTTCAGCTCTAAACACCCATCAGATTATTGATTATAGCTTTCAGAATGTTGGTATTTTCAGCTCTAAACACCCATCAGATTATTGATTATAGCTTTCAGAATGTTGGTATGTTCAGCTCTAAACACCCATCAGATTATTGATTATAGCTTTCAGAATGTTGGTAGTTTCAGCTCTAAACACCCATCAGATTATTGATTATAGCTTTCAGAATGTTGGTGGTTTCAGCTCTAAACACTCTGTAGCTGTTATTGTTTTCTGTGCCTTTACTGCTGGTTCTCCCCGCTCACCGTTCCCATGTGTCTGAATCGTTTGGTTTTGGAGATACAGAAAGTGACTCGCGTCCATCTGCCGCAAAAATATTATAAACATTCAGAACATCACGCGATGTCTGCAGAAGCTGTTTGCAGCAGGAGACAAGCAGACATTATTACTGTGCTTGCCCTGCGCTTGTCACCAAGTTGTACAGTTGCTGGTTCACTACGCACACATGTTAATACGCAGCTGTCAATCAATTTGGTGGGCGGGGAAACCGCAGTCCTACGTCACGTTGCGTTCGGACTCAAAATGGGAGGGATTTGGATCCTATTTTAACGTCAGGAAATTTAATAAAAGAGACTTATTGTGTTTCGATCACTCCAGTATGACTGTGGACACACTATGCGCACTACGTAAATATTTTTTTTTTTACATTTTACATTACCCATGTGCGTTACATTACCCAATTTGTTTTATTAGAATCTGCCGAATTTTGCGAGTGTATATTTTGGACGTGTCGTGCACAGGAATGAACCTGAACACTGAAATGCGTGGGGATGAGAATAAAGAGCGAGAGGAGATGGATCTGCGGTGTCCGTCCGAATGAAAGCTGTAGTTTATAAAGTGTGTGTTCATTCTGCGCAGTGACTCCCAGTAGACGGCCGTCTGTTCATTATCTCCAGCCTTTAAATGCTTTCAGTGGAGTCTAATGAGGTTGGAGGGAATCCGCCTTTTTCTCCAATATTCAATAACAACTATTGCATCAAATCTGCTCCTTTAGACTGGTTTTGGGATGATTTCATTGGTTCGGCTGGAGGATCGGGCTTTGCAGTGGTGTGTGATGTCATTCTGGAGCGTAAGACTGAACAAAGCGCTGGGAGATTTGACACGCGAGTGTGTTTAAGCCTGTGATATACAATATTAACCAGTCAGAGTGTACGGCACCTCTGAGACACACTGAGAGAAGAAAACGCCAGGAGTGATATTACACACATAACTCACACACACACATAACTCACACACACTCACACACACAGACACACATAACTCACACACATACACACACACACTCACACACACAGACACACATAACTCACACACACACTCTACTCACATCATGGAGAGCTAATGCAAGGAGCAGCACACACACATACACACACACACACTGCACACATCATGGAGAGCTAATGGAAGGACCAACACACACACACATACATACACACATAGCTTACACAAACAAACCCACCACACACACACTGCTCACATCATGGAAAGCTAATAGAAGGACCAGCACACACACACACACACACACACACACACACACACACACACACACACACACTGCACACACTGCTCACATCATGGAGAGCTAAAAGAAGGACCAGCACACACACATACACACACACACACACACACACACACACACACTGCACACACTGCACACATCATGGAGAGCTAATAGAAGGACCAACACACACACACACATACACACATAGCTTACACAAACAAACCCACTACACACACACTGCTCACATCATGGAAAGCTAATAGAAGGACCAGCACACACACATACACACACACACTGCACACACTGCACACATCATGGAAAGCTAATAGAAGGACCAGCACACACACACATACACACACACACACACACACACTTCACACACTGCATACATCATGGAGAGCTAATGGAAGGACCAACACACACACACATACATACACACATAGCTTACACAAACAAACCCACCACACACACACACTGCTTACATCATGGAAAGCTAATAGAAGGACCAGCACACACACACACATTCAGTTTTCTTAACGTTAATAGTCAAAGGATTCTCTTGCAGCTATTGATCTAAACACTTTGTGAAGTAACATCCCCAGCACTGATTGTCAGAGAGCTGCTTGTTTGTTCTGGGCGGTTGCCAGATTGTTTTGGGATGGTTGGGAAGGTGTTGCTAGGGTGTTCTCGATCATAGTTAGGGTGTTGAATTGGTTGCCAGGGATCTGCTAAAGCATTTTAGATGGATTCTTAGGTTTCTCTGGGTGATTGACAGACTGTTGCTAGGGTGTTTGGGGTGGATGCTGAGGTGTTGCTAGAATGGTTGTCATGGAGATGTTGTTGTAGAGATTTGTTTAAACAGTAATAATTCACCTTGATGTATCCAGCGGCAACTGTAAACAATAACAACAATACAAAAAAAAAAACCCTGAATGCATCGTGATGGAAATAAACATGGCATAATATAGGACTTAATATGGTTGCCAGGGAGTTGCTAAGGCATTTTAGAGGGGCTGTTAAGTTTCTCAGGGTGATTGACAGACTGTTGCTAGGGTAACAGTAATACAAAATACTCAAACTGCATTGGAATGGAAATAAATGTCTTAATATAGGACTGGTCATGTGACTGCAGGCATGTTTACCAATCAGACGCGTGTGTGTGTGTGTGTGTGTGTGTTTGCGCCTGTGCGAGTATCAGGGTAGCTTAAAAGATTTATCAGCTTAAAAAGAAAACAGCTTTAATAAAAATGTGTGTGTGTGTGTGTGTGTGTGTGTGTGCGTGTGCGTGTGTGTGTGTGTGCGTTTTGACTGCAGAAGGACAGAAATGTCCCTAGAGAAGGCCTAATGTTTATGTCTTCACCTCTTTTGCAAAATGATGCATGTTTTCTGCAAAGATCCACATATTTATTATATTATTATATTCTGGAGTAAATCACACAGGCATGCTGAGGTCACCGTTCATCCCAAAACCAAAGGAGTAGTTTATGTATATTATAAAGTTTTGTATAGAGAATATGAAGCACCATTAATCCCCCGACTTCTCATTACTGTAATGTGTCCAGACATTTCACTAGTGAGTTTTTATGACTCTCATTATTGTCAGTGAGGATTTCTCATAAGGTTTGATCGCTATAATAAAATATTAAAGTGTGTATGCATTACTGTTCCAAAAGTTTGGGGTTTGAGAGATTTTCATTTTTCCGAAAGAAGTCTCTCAGGCTGGATTTATCAGAGGTCTCCACAGCGGAATGAACCGCCGACTATTCCGGCATATGTTTTACGCAGCAAATGCCCTTCCTGCTGCAACCCAGTACTGGGAAACACCCATACACACACATTCACACTCATACACTACGGACAATTTAGTTCATCAATTCCTCTATAGCGCATGTGTTTGGAGTGTGGGGGAAACCGGAGCACCCGGAGTAAACACACGCCAACACAGGGAGAACATGCAAACTCCACACAGAAACACCAGCTGTGCAGCCGGGGCTCGAACCAGTGATCTTCTTGCTGTGAGGTGATGGTGCTAACCACTGAGCCACCTTGCCACCCCAAAAATACATTATAATAGTATTTAGGGCTGAATGATATATCGTTTGAGCATCAATATCGCAAAGTGTGTATCCGCAATAGCCACATCACAGGATTCAATTATTTATTAAAGATTAAAAGATATTTTAATTATATATGCTATGATGATCTTATTTCACATTCGATTGTTCAGTTTCTGTACTTGAGTACTGTTAGACTCCCTAGAAAACCCGTTTATTTGTTTATCTTTGCTTGTAATTTATTATAATTTATGCAGATGCACTGCAAATAGGAAAAGACTTGATCATCGCAGTCAGTCTAAATGAATGAAATCTTTACAAATAGAGCTGCTCAAATCCTCTGGTGAATTTATATTCATATCGCAATATATATCCCACCAAAACAAAACATCGCAATGGCAGATCTTTTTGTCAGTATTATTATTAAAACTCAGTGGGGGAAATAAGTATGGAACACGTCCCCGTTTTTCTCAGAAAACATATATCTAAAGGTGTCGTTGACTTGAAAATTTCCCCGGATGTTGGTAACACTCAAAGAAATTCATATACGCAAAGAAAACAAAACTAATTAATTTACAAATGAAGTTATGTGTAATAAAATGACGCAGGGAAAAAGTATTGAACACATGAAGAAAGGCAGGTGTATTCCCATAGTGAAAGCCCAGACAGCAGTTGAAATGAACCATGTCCCTGTAAATGAATATCAGCTGCTTCAGTCCAACATCTACATTAGCAGGAGGATGAAGATGAAACATTTCAGCAAGACAATGATCCAAAACACTGCCAAGGAGACTCTCAGGTGCTTTCAGCGAAAGAAAATCAAGCTGGAGAATGGCCCAACCAATCACCCGATCCGAATCCAATAGAAAAAACAAAAAAAAAAGCTCAGATTTGACAGACGAGACTCACAGAAGCATCAAGATTTTTAAACTCTGTTGAAGTCTGTGAGAAACTCACACCTGAGCGATGCATGTGTCTTCATTCTCTATATGAGAGGCGTCTTTAAGCTGCAGCGCCACAAAAGCCTTTTAAAGACAGTATTAAATACATTTTCAGTAGTTTCTCCTTGTGTCATTCTACTGTTATTACACAGAACTTTGTTTTGTTTTATTTTTATGTTTGTATTGTTTGGGTTTTTACCAAAATCTGCTTCATATCCATGTGAACAGCTCCTTTAGAGATATTATTCCCAGGAAAAAACACATGACGTATGCTTATTTTCCCTGCTGTATGTCTTAGTATGTATTAAAATAGGTTTCCGAATTTATTTAAATTAAAAAATAGTATTGATTTAACATTTATTTATAAATTATATTATAACTAAAATTATTTTAACTAACAACTAATTAAAAATAATTTTCTTGACAATTATGATTGTTTGCGTTGTTGCCGTTTCATTTTTCCTCTTCTTTTTGTTTGTTGTTGCTGTTGAAACGACTGAAATTTTCAGAATTCTTCGACATTTCAAAAAATGTCAATTAATATACAAATTTTCACATTAACAATCTGCGTGACTGTTTTATATTAGGATAATCGACTGATCATATTGAATTGAGTATTTAATTATCATAAAAATACAGTTACAGTACAAATAAACCCTTTTAAAGGTATAATTCACCCAAAACACACGTTAAACACAAAAGAAGATATGTTGAAGAATGTTGGAAACCGGTAACCATTGACTTCCATAGTAGGAAAAACAAATAGTATGGAAGTCAGTGGTTACCAACATTCTTCAAAATATCTTCTTTTGTGTTCAACATACAAATAGAAACTTATTCATTAATTTTCCTTCGGCTTAGTCCCTTTATTAATCAGTGGTCGCTACAGTGAAATGAACCGCCAACTATTCCAGCAAATGTTTTACACAGTGGATGCCCTTCCAGCCCTTTAGTACTGAGAAACACCCATACACACTCACATTCATACACACACTCATACACTGCAGCCAATTTAGTTCATCAATTCCCCTATAGCGCATGTGTTTGGACTGTGGGGGAAACCGCAGCACCCGGAGGAAACCCACAACAACACGGGGAGAACATGCAAACTCCACACAGAAATGCCAACTGACCCAGCCGAGGCTCGAAATAGCAACCTTCTTGTGCCCAAATCGAAGCTCATCAAAGTTTATAACCACTTAAAGATGATTAAATAATGAACACATGTTCATTTTTGGGTGAACGATCCCTTTAATGCTCCTCAAAACAGGCCAGATTTTCTGATCCTCTCCATTGTGAGGTGAAATATGAGCTGGACATCATCCTGACAGCTGTCTGGAGATTCACCTCATTCACAGGGTCACGTCCATCTCTTTTAAACACCCGTCTGTCTGCTGTCCATCTCTTCATTTGGCTCTTCTTCTCTTTCGCTGTCACTTTCTGCTTGTTTCCATCTCTCTCTCTCTCTCTCTCTCTCTCTCTCTCTCTCTCTCTCTCTCTCTCTCTCTCTCTCTCTCTGGTGTTTTTCTCTGGCTTGCTGACTGTCTCTCTCTCACTTTCTCTTATATATTCTGCTCAATATGCATTAAAGTGTGTGTGAGTGTGTGTGCGTGTGTATGTGTGTGTGTGTGTGTGTGTGTGTGTGTGTGTGTGTGTGTGTGTGTGTGTGTGTGACATTATAATTACCAATATTGTCCTTTTTCTTAATACCTCTGTGAACAGTGTTGATAATTATTAAAAAAACAGTAATAAAAACCCAGTGTTCAGCAGTAAAACAAGTATTGAGCTTTGATACTATTACTCTTAGATAGTACGGAGCGGACATTTTAATTACTAATATTTTACTTTCTCAATATCTCTGTAAGAACAGTGTTGATCATTATTATTATTTATATATTATCATTATATGATTATATATTATTATTATTAAAAAGCAGTTATTGCCTTAAAACATGCACTGTAAAAATACTGAAGAGATTAAAAAAACATACCACAATTGGGTTATTTTGTTCCTCACTTCACAACAAAACCTTTGAAACCCTGTCAAAAACAAACTATTCAGAGGTAAAAGAAACGTTGAGTTTTGACCACCTTAATTTTTGAGCTCCATATTGTGTTTGTGATGCAAGAAATGACAAATAAATGAAGCAGGCATCGTTCTCCACAAGCCAACAGGGGACCGAAAGCTTTCTGAACAAATTCACTATTATATGGTCATTTCCACGCAGGTTAATCTTTTAAGAAATAATGTTTGGATATGTAAATTGATATTTCAAGCTGACATGCTACAGAAAATGATAGAAATTATATATATATATATATATTTATATATATACACAATACAAAGAAATCAAAACTAATTAATTTACAAATGAAGTTATGTGTAATGAAATGACGCAGGGAAAATGTATTGAACACATGAAGAAAGGCAGGTGTATTCCGGTAGTGAAAGCCCAGACAGCAGCTGAAATCTCTCAGTAGTTCCCTCTGGCCTTCCTCAGTGTAAATGAACATCAGCTGCTTCAGTCCAACATCTACATTAGCAGGAGGATGAAGATGAAACATTTCAGCAAGACAATGATCCAAAACACAGCCAAGGAGACTCTCAGGTGCTTTCAGCGAAAGAAAATCAAGCTGCGGAATGGCCCAACCAATCACCCGATGCGAATCCAATAGAAAATACAAACAAAAGCTCAGATTTGACAGACGAGACCCACAGAAGCATCAAAATTTTTAAACTCTGTTGAAGTCAGTGAGAAACTCACACCTGAGCAATGCATGTGTCTTCATTCTCCATATGAGAGGCATCTTTAAGCGGCAGCACCAGAAATAATGAAATGATAAGAAATAATGTTTGGATATGTAAATTGATATTGCAAGCTGACATGCTACAGAAAATTATAGGAATGATATATATATATATATATATGTGTGTGTGTGTGTGTGTGTGTGTTAATTTCAAGTCTGAAATACAGTAGTCAACATCTGAAATGGATCGTTTCATCAAAGTTGTCCTAAAGCTATTGAATAACACCTATATCTTCACGATCCGCTTCAAATGTTGATTTCTGTATTTGCTGGTAAAACAATAATATTTAGCATTTAAGGTTACTATTAGAATAATTAATAATTTATTAATGTTAAAAGTGTTCGAGTGTAGAATGTAAATAAAGTCAGATTGTGTTGCAGCAGTCTGTGTGTCTATGCAGTCCATGAAGGTCCCCTGTAGGATAGGTAGACGTCACCCAGAGCTTCAGGTCCCCACTTGGCACGTTTTTTTGTTTTATTTTATGTATTTTTTTATTAAAAGACTTATTTTTAGTTATATTATGAAAAAAAACATCTTAAGAGAAAATTTTGTATGTGATTTTTGTTTCATTAAAATGAGCAGAAATCCTGGTCCCCTCTTGCCCAGTATAGACCGACAGTCCCCTTATAGTAACATACAGTAGATGTGTATGTGTGTGTGTGTGTGTGTGTGTGTGTGTGTGTGTGTGTGTGTGTGTGTGTGTGTGTGTGTGTGTGTGTGTCTCACTGTGTCTGAACATCTTCAGCTGTGTTTAGATTTCTTCAGCGTGAAATTAATTTGACACACTTATTCTCCTTCGCACACCTGACACACACACGCACACACACACACTATGCTGCAGGCTGATTTGTCCTCAGAAGTTAAATAAAAGTGACACACACACAAATAGGTACAAATGTGTGTATATATATTGGTGATGTCCTCAAACTATGATGTAAATCAGATTTAAATGTGTCATGAAATTATCCAGCATATGTTTTACACAGCGGATGCCCTTCCGGCTGCAACCCAGTACTGGGAAACACCCATACACACACACACTCATACACTATGACCAGCTTAGTTCATCAATTCCCCTACAGCGCATGTGTTTGGACTGTGGGGGAAACCGGAGCACCCGGAGGAAACCCACACCAACACGGGGAGAACATGCAAACTCCACACAGAAACACCAACTGACCCAGCCGAGGCTCGAACCAGCGACCTTCTTGCTGTGAGGGCACAGTGCTAACCACTAGCATGCGTGACGCCTTATGCTGATATTATGAGTCAGTATATTTGGGTTTAGCCGTATGATTTGCTGTAGATGCTAATGACATCGCACACACAGTGAAGCAGGCATTTCTGTTAGCCTGTCTGCTTTGAGGGTGTGTGTTTATTCCAGCGTCTCACTGTTCTCTGTGTGTGTCACGTCTGTGTGATGATTTGCAAACCCGACTTACACATTATGCGCACAAAACACACTCCAAAACACAGAAGCAGATGCAGATTTAAAACAGTTACACATTACACATTATCTCTCTATCTCACACACACACACAAACACACACACACACACACACACACTCACCGTGTGGACAAAAAAATGTCCTTGTAAGGTCAGGATTAACTGGTATTGCTATACATGTGAGGATATTTGGTCCCTACAATGTGAGTAATACAAGGTCCATACACATTTAGATATGCACACAAGCACACACACACACACACACACACACACACACACATTTAAATACACACACAAGCATGCACACATACACTCACACACACATTTAAATACACACACACATACATACACACAAACACAAACACATATTTAAATACACACACAAGCGCGCACACATACACTCACATACACACACACAAACACATATTTAAATACACACACAAGCGCGCACACATACACTCACATACACACACACAAACACATATTTAAATACACACACAAGCGCGCACACATACACTCACATACACACACACAAACACATATTTAAATACACACAAACGCGCACACAAATACACTCACACACACACATTTAAATACACACCTGCACACACACACACACACACACACACATATTTAAATACACACAAGCACACACACACAAACAAACACACACACACACACACACACACACATTTAAATACACACACACATACACAAACACATATTTAAATACACACACAAGCGTGCACACATATACACTCACATACACACACACACAAACACATATTTAAATACACACACAAACGCGCACACAAATACACTCACACACACACATTTAAATACACACATTCACACACACACACATACATTTAAACACACACTCACACACATCCACATACACATGCATATACATATTTAAATCCACACAGACACACATTTCAACACACACACACACACACACACACACACACACACACATTTAAATACACGCACACCAGACACACATTTAAATATACACTCACACACACACACACACACACACACACATTCATTTTATATACACACACAAACACGCACACACACATTTAAATACACAGACAAACACACACACACACACACTCATTTAAATATACACACAAACACGCACACATACATAAACACATTTAAATACACACACAAACATGCACACACACATTTTAATACACGCACACACACAAACACGCACACATACACACACACATTTAAATACACAGACACACACAAACACACACACACACACACACACACACATTTAAATAAACACACATCACTTTGTAAGAGGTCTTCATAACAGATGGGTATTAAATACCTGCTATTACATAACGCACACACACACTCACACACACACACGCACACAGGGACAGATCCAAGTGAAATCTCAGGGCATGTGTTTACAGTATTCAGTAAAGGTGTTGTGCATAATTAATGCTGATTAATTAGACTCTGGCTGATTTGAGCTCTTGCAGAAGTCTTGCAGTGCTTTATCGCTCAAATGAGGCTCTCAGTGCCAACACTACAGTATTCTCAGGAACACCACGGTACTACATGATAGCCATGTCCGTTTACTGTGGCACTCCATTGAAAAGAATACACGGTAATACCATGATACAAGTCCACGTGGTATAACCTTGCTGGCGTGATCATGTAAAGGTCCAAAGTAGCATGTTAATACTAATATATTTAGCTTTTTTTTAATTATTGAAATGAATGTAAGCACACTTCACACAGGAGAAGTGAAAACTAAATCTACATTAAAGAAAACAAATTAAAACGTAAAACCTCATTTCAATAAAAATAAAATGTTAAATCTAAATTAAATTAAACTTAAAACATGAATTAAATAATTTAAAAATAATTAAAACCTACATTTAAAAATAAAATGTAAATTACAACTTAAAACCTCAATTAGATTAAAAATAACAATCTTAAAAACTAAATTAAATTTAAAAATGAAACTAAAAGCTAAATCCAATCATATATATATATATATTACATCTTAAAACCTCAATTAGATTAAAATAGGTTAAATAGGTTAATAGGATAATAGGTTAAAAACTAAATTAAATTAAAAAAATAAAACTTAAACTAAATTCAATGAGAAATAAAACTAAAAGCTAATATATATATATATATATATATATATATATATATATATATATATATATATATATATATATATATATATATATATATATATTATATCTTAAAATCTAAATTAAGTTAAGTAATGAAACTTAAATTTAATTTAAATATTTTAATTACAACTTGAAACCGTTAAATAAATGAAAAATACATAAAATACAAAATAAAACTAAATTAAATAAGAAATAAAATAAAACTTAGAGCCTTTATTAAATGAAAAATACATCTTAAAAAGCAAATTAAATAAGAAATAAAATAAAACTTAGAGTCTTTATTAAATGAAAAATAAAACTAAATAGCTAAATTACATAATGATACAAAATTTTTAAAGCTTAAAACATAAATTAATAAAAAATAAAACATAAATTTGATTTTAAAAAATGTAAATTCCAACTTAAAAACCTAAATTAGATAAAAAAATACATCCTAAAAACCAAAATAATTGAAACCTAAATAGTAAATTAAATAAAAATGTAAATAAAACCTACATTTAATTTTTTTTTAATTACAACTTAAAACCTCAATTAAATAAAAAACTTTAAAATTTACTTAATTTAAAAAAATAAAAACACTTAAAAGCTAAATTAAATAATACCACAAAATAAAAAACACTTAAAACCTAAATTAATTAAAAAATAAAACCTACATTTAATTAAAAAATTTCACTTACAGTTTAAAACCCTTAATTAAGTTAAAAATACATCAAATTAATAAAAAATCTAATAAAACTTAAAGCTTAAAGTTATTAATAAAAAATAAAACTGAAACTAAAAAGCTAAATTACATAATAATAGAAAAAGTTAAAGCTTAAAACATAAATAAAATAAAATAAAACCTAAGTTTAGTTTTAAAAAATGTAAATTACAACTTTAAACCTAAATTAAATAATGAAAAAATTATTCAAACCTAAAATAAAGTGTAAATTACAAATTAAAACCTAAATTAAATAATAAAAAAATTATTAAAACCTACATTTAAAAATAAAATGTAAATTACAAATTACAACCCTTGTTAACTTAAAAATACATCTTAAAAACTAAATCAAAGAATTAAGTATATAATAATAATAATAATAATAATAACGAAATGAAATAAAAAATAAAATCAAGACCTAAATCAAACAATAAATATATAATACAACTTAAAACTTAAAATTAAATAAAAAATGTAATAAAAAAACTCAAATTAAAATCTAAATAAAATAGAATGAATAAATAAAAAATAAATAAATAAAAACGTAAAAATTTTGATTAAATTAAATATACAAATAAAACTTAAAATGGAAAAAATAAATAGTTCAAAAATATAATTAAAACTGAAAACGTAAATGAAAACAATGTAAATTAAAAACTAGATTAAAAGCAAAATGTAAATTAAACCTAAAACTGTAATTAAACCTGTAACTTAAAAGCTAAATCCAAAAGTATAGATAGATGTGTATAATAATAATAATATAAGTCAAAATAAATGAAGCTATATCCATGTTTGGGACTTGGTGAACTAAAATCAGTGCAGCTTTTAAAAATCCCTATAATAAATGCAGCAATTTTAGCGCGCTGTTAGCGAAAGACTTGTTCTAAATTCCTGTAGAGACTTTCTGTGTTACTGACCTTCATCAGTGAGTGTTGTGTAGGTGAACGGACTGTTCTTCATCTCTTCATCTCTCTCTTTCTTTCATCCACTCGTTCTGTTTCTCTTATATTCCTGTGTGAGATCAGACTCGGAGGCTCGCTTTTCTTCCTCTTTCTTACATCCGTCTGTGTGTGATTTTCTGCTGTCTGTGTTTATGATCTGTCTCTCTTTCAGCAGCACATCTGTCTCTCTCTCTATCCACTGGTGAACTGAGCGTCTCGGATCTCCGTCTCTCTCTCTCTCCGTCTCTCTCTCTCTCTCTCTCTCTCTCTCTCTCTCTCTCTCTCTCTCTCTCTCTCTCTCTCTCTGTATATTAATCCCGCTGTGTGTCCTGGTTTCTCCCTCCTGCTCGGTCACATTAGTTGCTGATAGGAGGTCTGGATACTCACTCACGCACACACACACACACACACACACACACACACACACTGTACAATGGTGTCCGAGGTGTAGCCAAATGTGTGAGCTCCGCGTAAAAAACTTCACTGCGTAAAAAAAAAATTGATTAAATTAACATGTCTGAATGTTGACATGTTTATATTGATTATATTGATGATTATATTGATTATATTGATAATTATATTGATTATATTGATAATTATATTTATGATTATATTGATGATTATATTGATTATATTGATAATTATATTGATTATATTGATAATTATATTTATGATTATATTGATGATTATATTAATTATATTGATGATTATATTGATTATATTGATGATTATATTGATTATATTGATGATTATATTGATTATATTGATGTTTATATTAATTATATTGATGATTATATTGATTATGTTGATGATTATATTGATTATATTGATGATTATATTGATTATATTGATGATTATATTGATTATATTGATGATTATATTAATTATATTGATGATTATATTGATTATATTGATGATTGTATTGATTATATTGATGATTATATTAATTATATTGATGATTATATTAATTATATTGATGATTATATTGATTATGTTGATGATTATATTGATTATATTGATGATTATATTGATTATATTGATGATTATATTGATTATATTGATGATTATAATAATTATATTGATGATTATATTAATTATATTGATGATTATATTAATTATATTGATGATTATATTGATTATATTGATGATTATATTGATTATATTGATAATTATATTGATTATATTGATAATTATATTTATGATTATATTGATGATTATATTAATTATATTGATGATTATATTGATTATATTGATGATTATATTGATTATATTGATGATTATATTGATTATATTGATGATTATATTAATTATATTGATGTTTATATTAATTATATTGATGATTATAATAATAATATTGATGATTATATTGATTATATTGATGATTATATTAATTATATTGATGATTATATTGATTATATTGATAATTATATTAATGATTATATTGATGATTATATTAATTATATTGATGATTATATTGATTATATTGATGATTATATTAATTATATTGATGATTATATTGATTATATTGATGATTATATTTATGATTATATTGATGATTATATTGATTATATTGATGATTATATTAATTATATTGATGATTATAATAATAATATTGATGATTATATTGATTATATTGATGATTATATTAATTATATTGATGATTATATTGATTATATTGATAATTATATTTATGATTATATTGATGATTATATTGATTATATTGATGATTATATTGATTATATTGATGATTATATTAATTATATTGATGATTATATTGATTATATTGATGATTATAATAATTATATTGATGATTATATTGATTATATTGATAATTATATTTATGATTATATTGATGATTATATTGATTATATTGATGATTATATTGATTATATTGATGATTATATTGATTATATTGATGATTATATTAATTATATTGATGTTTATATTAATTATATTGATGATTATATTGATTATATTGATAATTATATTTATGATTATATTGATGATTATATTAATTATATTGATGATTATATTGATTATATTGATGATTATAATAATTATATTGATGATTATATTGATTATATTGATGATTATAATAATTATATTGATGATTATATTGATTATATTGATAATTATATTTATGATTATATTGATGATTATATTAATTATATTGATGATTATATTGATTATATTGATGATTATATTGATTATATTGATGATTATATTAATTATATTGATGATTATATTGATTATATTGATGATTATATTGATTATATTGATGATTATATTAATTATATTGATGATTATATTGATTATATTGATGATTATAATAATTATATTGATGATTATATTGATTATATTGATGATTATATTGATTATATTGATGATTATATTGATTATATTGATGATTATATTGATTATATTGATGATTATATTAATTATATTGATGATTATATTGATTATATTGATGATTATATTAATTATATTGATGATTATATTGATTATATTGATGATTATATTAATTATATTGATGATTATATTAATTATATTGATGATTATATTGATTATATTGATGTTTATATTAATTATATTGATGATTATATTAATTATATTGATGATTATATTAATTATATTGATGATTATATTAATTATATTGATGATTATATTGATGATTATATTGATTATATTGATGATTATATTGATTATATTGATGTTTATATTAATTATATTGATGATTATATTAATTATATTGATGATTATATTGATTATATTGATGATTATATTGATTATATTGATGTTTATATTAATTATATTGATGATTATATTAATTATATTGATGATTATATTGATGATTATATTGATTATATTGATGATTATATTAATTATATTG
>NC_079448.1:2414262-2421762 GCF_903798145.1 Danio aesculapii
TAATCAATTCCCCTATAGCGCATGTGTTTGGACTGTGGGGGAAACCGGAGCACCCGGAGGAAATCCACGCCAACATGGGGAGAACATGCAAACTCCACATAGAAGTGCCAACTGACCCAGCCGAGGCTCGAACCAGTGACCTTCTTGCTGTGAGGCGATCGTACTACCCACTGCGTCACCGTGATGCCCTCTGACTTTAGTCAATAGCTTTTGTTATGACCAATCAATCAATCAATCAATCAATCAATACGATTGTGAGGGACAGAGGATTGACATTCAGCTCAGACTGTGACTGAAAAACTGGTGACAGTGAAAACACACACACACACACACCTGTGACACTTGTGAGCATTTGGGAACATGTTTAAACTTTGTGTGCATCTCTGTGTGTGCGTGTGTGTGCATGCGTGTGTGTGTTTGTGCATCTTTGTATGTGTGCATTCATCTGTTTGTGTGTCTGTATGTGTGTATTTGTATTTGTGCATTTGTGTGTGTGTGTGTGTGTGTGTGTGTGTGTGTGTGTGTGCGTGTGTGTGTGTGTGTGTCTACGCATTTGTCTGTGTGTGTGTTTGTATTTGTGTTTATTCCTGTGTGTGTGTGTGTGTGTTTATCCTTTGTGTGCTGTATATCTTTTCCTCAAACACCGTGTCCTTTTCTCTGCCTCTGGGTGTTTCTGTGAGATTGTGTGTGTGTTGTTAGCTGTACTTTAGGGATAAATCTGACTGAAGGACATGCTGCGGCCTCCTCAAGGGAAAACCTTTCATACATTATCCATACTTTACAGCTTTTATCAGTGTCAGTTCATGTATTATAGAAATCAAATGCCAACTCATCTCCTGGTAAATCCTATAGGTGTGCATAAACAGAAGCAAACCATCAGACAGAGGGAAAACAGCGGCTGATAAAGCTTGCATTAACATGTACATCAGCCTAACAGACACAAAACAATTAAGGTTTGCAGGACTTTTAATATTGCATTGAAATTGTATCTACTTGTACATAATTAATTTATGACCCAGATTCACAAACAGTGCTTAGAGTAATCCAGGACTGGGTCGTAGTTAAATTAGGCTATTTAAGCTACATTTATAAAAATGACCTTAGAAAAATATATCACTGGTGTGCAAAAATAACACTGACGTATTTCAAGACATCTCACAGCGAGTTATTTTGAGTTGAGACAGCTCAAACATGCAATTTAATCTTGACTAGCCTTAAACCTTGTTTGTGAAACCGGGGGTAAATGTGTTGAACAAATTAGCAGCTTAATTAATCTAATATATTCATTCATTCATTTTCCCTTCAGCTTAGTCGCTTTATTCATCAGGTGTCGCCACAGCAGAATGAACCGCCAACTATTCCAGCATGTTTTACTCAGCGGATGCACTTCCAACACCCATACACTCTCTATCACGCTATTTGACGCACCAAGAGCCACAGATTCAGCTCACAAACTTTATATACTTAATATATATTCATATATATACAATATTATATAAATTCCACGACTTTTCCGAGACTTTTTCATGACGTAATGATTCATGTAATGTCTACATATATATGGTAAATAATAATAAAAACAATGCATGTTTAAATTTATTACAGCATATCATAAAACAATCTATTTAGTTTACATTTATTTTTGTATTTCTGTAAAATTGATTCTTAAACAGCACTAATAATGTGAGAGCATGTTTTTGGCCAAGGACAGAAAAAAAGTAAAGACAACTAAGCTATATTCAAGTTAGGGCTGCACAATATATCCTTTCAGCATCGATACCGCAATGTGTGCATCCGCAATAGTCACATCGCAGGATATGCAATGTTGGGATTATAGTTAAATACAGAGTTTAATCATAATGGTGTAAAAGTTTATCATCTGCATGCATTTTTAAAGAGATCGTTCACCTAAAATTACTTAGCATTTTCATTACAGCCTTCACATGTTTCAAACATTCTCTTTTTTAAATTGAACACAAAAAGATGATAATTTAATAACTCCTTTAGTATTGAAACAAGTGACGGGTGAGTAAATAGTGTGTACATTTAATCTTTGAGTGAACTGTCCCTTTAAGGCCTGTGACTGTGAACATTTCAATATTTCAGAGTGTAAAACATCCGGCCACAAGTCATTTTATAATAATAAAGTTTTATTAATAACGCTAACTTTATTATTATAAACTTTAATAAAGATGAAATAATACACAATGAAGACTATGCAGTGTTGATTATTCAATATCTGTGCCAGAATAGTGAATACCTGAAAACTATCATTCACTTTAGTCTTTGCTATATTTGATTTATCTATGCTTGTAGTTTATTTGTTATATATTATTCAAGATTCACTCTCCTACAAAATCCCCCCAATCAATCCAAATAAACCTGTTAAATCATCTGGAGAAATTGTATTCACATCGCAATAAACATCACAGAAATACTAAATATGGTCATGTCAGATGTTTCCAATATCATGCAGCCCAAATTCAAGAATACAGATATTTGTGCAACTAATTTCCAGGACTTTTCCAAAACTTTGTGGGTTTTCTGTTTTTCAAAAAGGTCATAATTCACACTTATCAAATAATTGCTTTGTACAGTTTTATTTTACATTCTGCAGGTGATGCAAAACACAAACGGCACAGTGCCTTCCTCAGTGTGACACAAACACGGCAGCTAGCTCTCTGCAACTCTCACATGGATCGCCCACTGAAGCTAAGCTGGGCTGTGCCCGGTCAGTACCCGGATGGGAGACCACATGGGAAAACTAGGTTGCTGTCAGAAGTGGTGTTAGTGAGGCCAGCAGGGGGCGCCCAACCTGCGGTCTGTGTGGGTCCTAATGCCCCAGTATAGTGACAGGGACTCTATACTGCTCAGTGAGCGCCGTCTTTCGGATGAGACGTTAAACCAAGGTCCTGACTTTCTGTGGTCATTAAAAGTCCTGGCCAAATCTGCCCACTGGCCTCTGTCCATCATGGCCTCCTAATCATCCCCATATTATAATTGGCTTAATCACTCTGTCTCCTCTCCACCAATCAGCTGGTGTGTGGTGTGCGTTCTGGCGCAACATGATTGCCGTCGCGTCATCCAGGTGGATGCTGCACACTGGTGGTGGATGAGGAGATTCCCCCAATGTGTAAAGCGCTTTGAGTGCCCAGAAAAGCACTGTATAAATGTAAGGAATTATTATTATTATTATTATTATTATTATTAAACAAAAAATAGGGCGACACAGTAGGTAGTGCTGTCGCCTCACAGCAAGAAGGTCGCTGGTTTGAGTCCTGGCTGGGTCAGTTGGGGTTTCTGTGTGGAGTTTGCATGTTCTCACTGCGTTCGCGTGGGTTTCCTCCGGATGCTCCGGTTTCCCCCACAGTCCAAAGACATGCGGTACAGGAGAATTGGGAAGGCTAAATTGTCCGTAGTGTATGTGTGTGAGTGAGTGTGTATGGATGTTTCCCATAGATGGGTTGCAGCTGGAAGGGCATCCGCTGCGTAAAACATATGCTGGATAAGTTGGCGGTTCATTCCACTGTGGCGACCCCTGATTAATGAAGGGACTAAGCCGAAAAGAAAATGAATGAATGAATGAATAAACAAAAAATAAATTTCTCTCACATTCAATCATATCAGACACAATGTCCATCATGGCCTCTAATCATCCCCATATCATAATTGGCAACATCACTCTGTCTCCTCTCCACCAATCAGCTGGTGTGTGGTGTGCAGTCTGGCGCAAAATGGCTGCCGTCGCGTCATCCAGGTGGATGCTGCACACTGGTGGTGGATGAGGAGATTCCCCCAATGTGTAAAGCGCTTTGAGTGAATAGAAAAGCGCTGTATAAATGTAAGGAATTATTATTATTATTATTAAACAAAAAATAAACATTCTCTCACATTCAATCATATCAGACACAATGTGATTGATTGCTGGACAAATGTATGTTTTAATGTTTGAGGAATTTCATTGTATTGAAGGAGACATAATTAAGTAAATGATGATAATTGATTTGCTATTTTCCTGTGAAATAATGTTTTTGAAGGTAAATGTGTCCTGTGTGGTTAATTAAGGAGTAACGGAATGAAAATGAGATCATCCAGTGGTCGTCTAACCAATGATGCAATGTGATTGATTGTGGGACAAAAGGGTGGAGTGAGAGGATTGTGTCACACCGAGGAAGGCACTGTGCTGAAACGTTTGTGTTTTGCATCACCTGAAGAATGTAAAAACTGTACGAAGCAATTATTTAATGAGTGTGAATTATGACCTATTTGAACAATAGTATTGACAAGATTAACGCACCAAAGCAGTTTTTTTTTTAAGCACGAGCGCAGGGTTAACTTCATTACTCTATGCACGTTTGTCTGTTTTTCCAAAACTTCTCCAGGCCTGTAAAATGCCATGTCGAAAATTCCATGACTTTTCCAGGTTTTCCATGACCGTATGAACACTGTATATATAAATGGAATTAACTTAATAATCTAATATATTTTATTGAATAAAAAGAGTCACTAACATCTTGGAGGATCTGTGGCTGAGTAAATGAACAGAAGCTTTCCATTTTTGTGTGCACTACCCCTTTAAGAGACCTGTGAAAGTAATCCAGCAGTGAGACTCTCGCTCTAAACAGAAGAGTTCGAAACAATTGTGCTGAGCGATGTTCCTATCGGCTGTTTAAAGAGCTCGGAGATCTGGAAATATGCTGATCACACACACACACACACACACCTCTTCTGCTTTAATCCACCCCAGAGTGTGTGTGTGTGCGTGTGTGTGCACGCTGAGATCTGTGTGTTATACATTGGCTGATGTCTGTCTGCAGTGTGACAAACACAGAATGACAATAGAACAGACACACATCAGCTCCGCACAACACACACACACACACACACACACATTCACTGCATAACAAGACAGAAAGATTGAAACTCTACTCCAAGACAGGATATATTGAGACTTTGGGCTACCTTTATGAAGTCTGATTCGACGAAACACACCAGAAACCTAACTGGGTTATTTGTGCCTCTTCAAAATGTGTGTGTGTAAACAGATCACAGTGCAGAGCTACATTAACAGAGCATTTATATCACAGTTTTTTTTACAATCAAATGCAACCAATGTCAAAACCCTAGACAAAAAACTAAGCAGTCACTACTTTTAACACAGGCTCTCAAAACTTGGCATGTCTCATTCATTTGTTTAGAGAAGCCTTGCATTTGCAGGATCATTGGGTCACGTAATCCTTTTATCATATAGATATTACAGGAACATAACTTTAGATCACCAGCACACAAGATGCACATGTTTCATTAAACAATCATTGAATATTGCTGTTTAAAACACACTCACCGGCCACTTTATTAGGTACACTTGTGACTTTCTAATCAGCCAATCACATGGCAGCAACTGAGTGCATTTAGGCATGTAGACATGGTCAAGACGATCTGCTGCAGTACAAACTGAGCATCAGAATGGGGAAGAAAGGGGATTTAAGTGACTTTGAACGTGGCATGGTTGGTGGTGACAGACGGGCTGGCCTGAGTATTTCAGAAACTGCTGATCTACTGGGATTTTCACGCACAACCATCTCTAGGGTTTACAGAGAATGGCTTGAACAAGAGGAAATATCCAGTGAGCGACAGTTCTGTGGGCACAAATGCCTTGTTGACGTCAGAGGAGAATGGCCAGACTGGTTCCAGCTGATATAAAGGCAACAGTAACTCAAATAAGCACTCGTTACAACCGAGGTCTGCAGAAGAGCATCTCTGAACACACAACACGTCCAACCTTGAGGCGGATGGGCTAGAGCAGCAGAAGACCACACCGGGTGCCACTCCTGTCAGCTAAGAACAGAAAACTGAGGCTACAATTCACACAGGCTCACCAAAACTGGACAATAGAAGATTGGAGAAATGTTGCCTGGTCTGATGAGGCTTCATTTCGGGTCGGGTCAGATTTGGCATCAACAACATGAAAGCATGGATCCATCCTGCCTTGTATCAATGGTTCAGGCTGCTGGTGGTGTTATGGTGTGGGGGATACTTTCTTGCTACACTTTTGTGTGTGTGTGTGTGTGTGTGTGTGTGTGTGCGTGTGTGTGCGTGCGTGTGTGTGTGTGTGTGGTCTGCTGAGTGTATGATGTACAGTGAAGTTGGTGTGGTCAGTGTAAGTGATGTGTCTCAGCTCTTCATCTGCAATCATCCATCCGTCATCCATCTCTCTCTCTCTCTCTCTCTCTCTCTCTCTCTCTCTCTCTCTCCCTCATTCACTCATTCATCATCTCCTGCGAGTGGTGGAGCAGGGAGATTCCACCTCTGTGTGAATGATTGAAAGATTCTCTGAAGCATCTGAAGTGTTGTTCATCATCCCTCGTCCTGTCAGCTGAATGAGAGCGTGGGGACGTTCAGGACATTCACGTTTGCTGATGCTGAATATACATGAAAATAGTCTGCCCACGATAAAAACACTCGACTCACCGTAACAATAACTATAGAACCAACAACCGGTCTGCGCTGGGATTTATTACAGGAGCACATGTGACAGTTTAGCATTCATGAGCTTGTTTACAAACTGACGTAGTGATTTAGTCTTCATATATTTCATCAGTGGAGTGTTTGAAATCAGTGTGAACAGACGTGCTTCAATATTTATGTTTGCATTTCTATCATCTTTATCCTCTCCTGCACAGTGTTGCCAGATGTTGCCAAATATTTCCAGCCAAAAAACTGTCAAAAAAAAAGCTGAAAACCAAAAAGCGCCGGCCAACAATTAGTAGACTATAATAACCTGTCTTGAGGCTGAGGAGGGGGGGGGGGGGGGGGGATTGAGATGTCGTGTCAGGGAGGGAGATCACAAGCATTTCAACACTGTTCTAAGTGTTTCTATGTGAAGAACGGGGGCTATGGCATCTCTTTGGGAGATCAAAACAGGTTTATAAGGGCAGACCGGGGCTGGCGGGCACGTTGCAAAACCGCCCAAATTTTCACTACCCGCCTGTCTTTTTTTACCCCCAAAAATAAATTCAAAACCGCCCTATTGGGTGGAAAACTGCCCAATCTGGCAACACTGATAGCTGATGTCTTTTCTTCAGTAATCTATATGTAGAGTTTATGTGTAAGGGCGCCCTCTAGCGTCCAGTGTGAATGAAGCAGCAACAGCATTACAGTGTGTGTGTGTGTGTGTGTGTGTGTGTGTGTGTGTGCGTGTGTGTGTGTGTGTGTGTGATCACAACACTTAAAATACTAGATATGAATGATACTTTTTTACAGAGTTTTTGTCTGTCAGTGGATACTTATTAATGATGTCATAAGTATTGTTATCTCAAACAATAGCAGAAAATATTGTGGTATAATTTAAAACCCATATCGCCTGTCCCTTTATTGAAGTTCTTTGTGTGTGTGTGTGTGTGTGTGTGTGTGTGTGTGTGTGTGTGTGTGTGTGTGTGTGTGTGTGTGTGTGTGTGTGTGCGCGTGTGTGTGTGTGTGTGTGTGTGTGTGTGTGTGTGT
>NC_079448.1:2424262-2436762 GCF_903798145.1 Danio aesculapii
TGCCAATTCAGATGTTCTTGAGGGGCACAGACTGTATGTTAACATTGATTACACTTCAAACAAGAAGCCAACGAGAGCGGAAGAGAGATTTATAGAGGAGTAAACCTGCAGCCTCAGAGATAGAGAGAAACTCCACATATCGGTCTCCGTGGAAAAATATGGATCGTTCCTGTTTGGTTTGTGTTCTTCTTAATGGCAGACAGTGGCAGTATATTGTGTTTTATTGACCTCGGTATATTTCCTGGAATTCGATATCATGGTTTAAAGTTCATCTGTGACCCTGCTGATTATCAGATACTGTAAACACAAACAGCAGCTGGACACCAGACACACACTTACAAATGCAGACACCTCATTATTTACTGAAACACCGAATCCAGCATTGTGTTCTGTCAATTCAAGGGGCCGTATTGTGCAAAAATGACTTTTATAAGGGCTTTAAACCCAGTTGTGTGTCAGCAGTGTGTGAATATAAGCAGCTTTTAATGGTTAAAATGTATTAATCAATATAATTTTTTATTATAACATTAAAAAATCATAATTTTTTATAGTCAGACTTGATCAAATCAGTCTGCAGAAACACTTTGATTGACATTCTCACATTGTACGTGTCATCAGATGGGGAAAGCCCCGCCCACTAGTGACCATCTCTCCCTCATTAGCATAAACAGCCCTGAGTGAGAAGCAGCCGTCCACCATTAGAGTGTTTGACCTGCTTAAGATAATTCACGTTTTCACTTTTTCTGATAACGTTAGCCCTGTTTTTGAATTTGCCACTATACTGACAAAGAGATGTTTGTAGCTCCGCCCTCTTTTGTAAAGAGTACAATCTCAATTAGAATTTAAAGCGACAGTCACCAAAACACCACTATTAGGATCAAAGCCTAATGCTGTGTTCACACCAGACGCGGAAGAAGCATCAAGCTCGAGTGATTTACATGTTAAGTCAATGCAAATGCGCGAATAGACATCCTGCAGCGCGATACGCACAAATGGTGCGGTGCGAATTGCGTGGTGCCAATGGCGCGGGGCGAATTGAGCGTTTTGCATGTTTGACGCGCTTAACGTGCGAATTTCACGAATCGCTCTAGTTCGAAAATCTGAACTTCAGCGGACATTTGCGACGCGTTAACCAATCAGGAGCTTGCTCTTGTGGGGGCGTGATTGTGATGTAGCGCCTGTTGTTGGTGTCCCGGGGGAAAATCATCCTGCCTACACCGACAACAGTTCATCAAACTGGGCTCGGCTTAGTCAGAAGCACCACTGAACGCTTCCATCATCCAGATTAAGCTTCTGGAGGAGTTTATGAGCTCACAGAGCTGACTACACCTTTGAAAGTATCTAGTGGACTTAGACACGGCTCCAAATGAATCGACGCTGTTTTTCAGCCTTTATATAGCACATAAACCAGGCATGGGCAAACTCGATCCTCGAGGGCCGGTGTCCCTGCAGAGTTTTGCTCCAACACTAATCAAACACACCTGAACACCCTAATTAGTGTCTTCAAGATCACTAGAAAGCTACAAGCAGGTGTGTTTGATTAGGGTTGGTGCAAAACTATGCAGGGACACCGGCCCTCCAGGATCGAGTTTGCCCATCCCTGACGTAAACACTGCTATTTTCTCAATAAAATCCATGTTAGCCATTTAGCAACGAAGCTAGAGTCACTGGGCAGACAGAAGCCCTGTCTGCAAATCCACGTCTGTTGTGAAGTGAATTTGATGTGTGAATGAAGCGGGTTTTCAAGCGCAAATGAAGCGATTTATCCACGTGTCTGGTGTGAACACAACATAAAAGGGTCGGATTTAGAGAGTTATTAAACATTATCTGTGTGGTATTTTGAGCTGAAACTTTTGAGCACACACACACACACACACACTTTACAACTTATAAATATGCCCAGAATAGGAAAACCTAAAGCTAATTTTATATGCAAGTTCATATTGATGTCTGAAATGTATTCAATTGTAGATGTGATGCTGAAAATAAAGACATACGATGAAAAAGCTGATGATATAAAGCATGGGTCTCAGACTGAATTCCTGGAGGGCCGCAGCTCTGCACAGTTTTGCTCCAACCCTAATAAAACACAGTAATCGAGGTGTTCAAAGAGTCTTGAACACCTTGATAAGTGGCATCAGCTGTGTTTGATTAGGGTTGGAGAAAAACTGTGCAGATCTGCGGCCCTCCAGGAATCCAGTTTGAGACCTATGCCTTATATCATCAGCTTTTTCATCGTATGTCTTTATTTTCAGCGTCACATCCACAATTGAATACATTTCAAACATCAATATGATTTAAAGACACGTGTGATGAAGAAAAGTGGAAACTCTGCATAGATTTTGGAGATGATGAGAAGCATTTAGACATTGATAAATGTAATCGATATATGCAAATGCTTTGTTTGTTGTCATATGTAAATCACCAATAGGGTATATGCCGAAGCATGCTAATAGGACTTTTAATTTGCCAGTAACCTGGGTTAATTGTTTCCGGTGAGTTGTATGCCAATGCAAAATCGGCTTGTTTAAGGTGTGTTTTCTTTAAAAATCAGCGATCTCCACTGGCTGAGTGATATACGATATAAAGTAGGTCTCAGATTGTACAAGAAGCACTGCATTAAATAACATTTCCCCCGCCATGTCTTTATAATATGAGCATTTATTTTACCCCAGTATATTCAATGGATCTTCTGCACGAGCCTGCCGATTCTGACGGGCACGTGCGAGTAAACGGCTTTTAGTCTCGTTTTACGCTAGAGCAACTAAATGAATGCCAAAGTCTGTTTAACTGATTGTGTTTTAATTACTTTACAACATCGATGCTGTAAAAGGAAGCGTATAAAACTCACAATAACAGGTCACCGGAAGTTTATCAGTACGGGAAACACACTAGCTTGGCATATAGCCTATAGATACAGAACTGAAAATAGTTTGTTTTTGTTATCTTTAATTATAGTTAACTAAGAATCTTATTATTTAAAAATTATTTAAACTTCATAATTTATATGCATTGTAATTTTCTTTATTTTTATTATTCAGTAATATTTTATTATTCATTCATTCATTCATTCATTCATTTTCCTTCGACTTCGGAGGTTGCCACAGTGGAATGAACCACCAACTATTCCAGCATATGTTTTACGCTGCGGATGTCCTTCCAGCTGCAACCCAGTTCTGGGAAACACCCATACACACTCATTCACAGACACACACACACACACACTCATACACTATGGCCATTTTGGCTCACCCAATTCCCCTGTAGTGCTTGTGATTGGACTGTGGGGGAAACCGGAGCACCCTGAGACACCCACGCCAACACGGGAGAACATGCAAACTCCACACAGAAATGCCAACTGACCCAGCCGGGACTCGAACCAGTGACCTTCTTGCTGTGATGGCACAGCACTGTTATGTATATATTTTTTGAAGTGTCTAGCTGTTTTCTGACCTTTTATTTCGCTTTTATTTGTTTAGGTTAATGTAGTTGAACTACAGTAAATGAACATGTGAAATGTTGTTTTGTCAGGTATCTGAAAATATTCTGCATGATGAACATAGTTGTTTATGGTTTTAGTTGTTAAATTATTCATCCTGGGTTTGTTTTATCCAATCAGAGTGTTTCTCCGAGCGATCAACTTTTACGCCGACACCATGAACCACAAGTTCCTTGACAACAACAGCTTTGAAGTGCAGGTTTGTGTGTGTGTGTGTGTGCGTGTGTGTGTGCGTGTGTGTGTGTGTGTGCGTGTTTCAAGCACTTTATCAAGATCAGATTCAATTAGTTTTAATAGCCCTGATATCATCTGTCATCCTTCACCATCGTGTCATTTTGTCATGGTCTCTCTCTCTCTCTCTCTCTCCTGTAGTTATGGAATAATTACTTCCATTTGGCCGTGGCGTTCATTACCCAGGAGTCATTGCAGTTGCAGCATTTCTCTCCCACCAAAAGAACCAAGATTCTGACCAAGTGAGTCTGTAAACCACAAACATCCCAGTTAACCCAGAGACACCTTTCTGTCTGTGTCTGTCTGTCTGTCTGTGTCTGTCTGTGTCTGTCTGTCTGTCTGTCTGTCTGTCTGTCTGTCTGTGACTCTTTCCATCCATCCATTCTGTTATTTTATCCTTTTTCACATCCTTTCATTCATCCACCATCATTCTGTTGATTTTCTATTCATCCATTTATTCACCATTTTATTATTGTCATTCTTTCCACCCATCCATCAATCCATTCATCTGTAAATGTGCCTTTCTTTCTGTTGATCCATCTATCCATCCATCCATCCATCCATTCCATTCCATCCATCCATCCATCCATTTATCCATCCATCCATCCAACATTCATTCCATCCATCCATCCATCCATTCCATCCATCCATCCATCCATCCATCCATCCATCCATCCATCCAACATTCATTCCATCCATCCTTCCATGCATTCATTCATTCCATCCATCCATCCATCCATCCATCCATCCATCCAACATTCATTCCATCCATCCATCCATCCATCCATCCATCCAACATTCATTCCATCCATCCATCCATCCATCCATCCAACATTCATTCCATCCATCCTTCCATCCAACATCCATTCCATCCATCCATTCATCCAACACTCATTTCATCCATCCATCAATCCATCATTATTTCAATAGTTACATTTGTTTGTCCATCCATCCATCCACCCATCCATCCATCCATCCATCATTCTTTCAATGTTACATCCGTCTATCCATCCATCCATACATCTATCCATCATTCTGTCATTTTTTTCTGTCCATCACTCCACCCAACAATCATTCATTCATTTGTTAATTCCATCCATCCATCATTTTTTCCATTTGTCCATCCATCTATCCATCATTCTTTTAATTATTACATTTGTCTGTTCATTCATCCATCCGTCAGTGTGTCATTTTTTTATCCATCCATCCATCCATCCATCCATCCATCCATCATTCTTTCAGTCCTTAAGTCTGTCTGTCTGTCCATCTATCTATTAATTCTGTCATTCCTTGCCCGTACATCCATCCATCATTCTTTCAATTTTTAAGTCTGTCTTTCTGTCCATCCATCCATCCATCCATCCATCCATCCATCCATCATTTTGTCATTGTTTGTTCGTCCATCCATCCATTCATTAATTTCATCCATCCATCCATCCATTCATTTATTCATTCATTCATTCCATCCATCAATCCATCTATCCATCCATCCATCTATCCATCCGCCCATCCATTCATCCATTCATTCATCCATTCATTCATTCATTCATTCATTCATTCATTCATCTGTCTATCCATCCATGCATCCATTTGTTATTCTTTCTTTCTGTCTGTCTGTCTGTCTGTCTATCTGTCCATCCATTCATTTTTCATTTTATCATTCTTTGTTTATCCATCTATCTATCCATCCATCCGTCCATGCATCCATCCATCCATTCATTCCATCCATCCATCTATCCATCCATCCAACATTCAATCCATCCATCCTTCCATCCATTCATTCCATCCATCCATCCATCCATCCATCCATCCAACAACATAAATTCCATCCATCCATCCATCCATCCAATTATTCCATCCATCCATCCATCCATCCAACAGCATACATTCCATCCATCCATCCAACATTCATTTAATCCATCCATCCATCCATCCATCCATCCATCATTATTTCAATGGTTACATTTGTTTGTACATCCTTCCATCCATCCATCCACCCATCCATTCATCCATCCATCCATCATTCCATCCATCCATGCATCCATTTGTTATTCTTTCTTTCTTTCTTTCTTTCTGTCTGTCTGTCTGTCTGTCTGTCTGTCTGTCTGTCTGTCTGTCCATCCATTTTTCATTTTATCATTCTTTGTTCATCTATCTATCTATCCATCCATCCATTCATCCATCCATTCATCCATTCACCCAACCATCCATCCATTCATCCATCCATCCATCCATCCACCCATCCATTCACCCATCCATCCATTCATCCATCCATTCATCCATCCATCCATCCATCCATCCATCCATCCACCCATTCATCCATCCATCCATCCATCCATCCATCCATTGATTTATCCCTCACATTGTATTTGCACTGTTTTCATAAACCTGACTGTCTCATTGATGTTAATTAAAGCTAACATGTGTCACCCTGTTTCCTTCAGATATGGAGACATGAGGAGGCTGATTGGTTTCTCTATCAGAGACATGTGGTATAGGCTTGGTAAGACTGTGTGTGAGCGTGTGTGTGTGTGTGCATGCTTCGCAGTGTTATTTATGGGTTGTGAATGTAAAGTGTATGCTAATTGACGTCCATAACTCTCAGGTAAGAATAAGATCTGCTTCATTCCCGGGATGGTGGGACCAATCCTGGAGATGACGCTGATCCCAGAGGAGGAGCTGCGCAGAGCAACCATTCCCATATTCTTCGACATGATGCAGTGTGAACACAACCATGCTGGAAACTTTAAGAAGGTTCACACACACACACACGCGCATTCATGCACACACACTAGTTAATTCTTTCCATCCATAAATCTGTCATTCTTTTCATCCATCCATTCATCCATCCATGCTTCCTACTTTCCTTCCTTCCTTCCTTCCATCCATCAATTCTTTCCAACTATCCACACATTCATTCATTCTTATATTTTCCATTCATCCATTCATCTTTCTATTCATCATCCATCTTTCCATCTATTTATCTTTTCATCCATCCATCTATCCATCTTTTCATCCATCTATCCATCCATTCATTCATCTTTCCATCCATCATCCATATTTTCACCCATCCATCATTCCCTACATTTATCAATCATCCATCTTTCCATTCATCATCCATCTTTCCATCCATTTACCATCCATCCTGCTTTCTATCAATCATCCATTTTCCATCCATCCATCCATCTATTTTCCCATACAACCATCAATCCATCCATCCATCCATCCATCCATCCATCCATCTTTCCATCCATCCATCATCCATCATTCTGTCATTCTTTCCATCCACCCATCCATCCAGCCACCCATACATCCATCAATCAATCCATCCATCCATCCATCCATCCATCCATCCAACCATGCATCCATCTATCATTCTGTCATTCTTTTCACCCATCCATCGTCCATCCTTCTTTCCATCCATCCATCATTCTGTCATTCTTTTCACCCATCCATCGTCCATCCATCTTTCCATCCATCCATCATTCTGTCATTCTTTCCTTCCACTCATCCATCCATCCATCCATCCAACCATCATTCTGTCATTCTTTTCACCCATCCATCTTTCCATCCATCGTCCATATTCCCATCCATCCATCTGTTTTTCCATACAACCATCCATCTTTCCATTCATTCATCCAGACATACATCCATATTTCCATCCATCTATTTTTCCATACAGCCATCAATCCATCCATCCATCCATTCATCATACATCATTCTGTCATTCTTTCCATCCATTCATCTTTCCATCCATCTTTCAATCCATCCATTCATACATTTATCAATCCATCCATCCATCCATCTGTCATTCTTTCAATCCATCCATCTTTCCATTCATCATCCATCTATCCATCCATCCATCTTTTCATCTCTCTTTCCATTCATCATTCATATTTCCTCCACCCATCTTTCCATAGTTTCATCAATCAATCAATTCATCCATCCATCCCTCCCTCCAACCCTCCCTCCATTCATCTATCTTTCCATCCATCCATCCATCCATCCATCATTCTGTTATTATGTCATACTCTCTGTCTAGAACATTTATTCATTTTTTCCATCCATCCATATGATGGTATTGGGGTTTAATGAGGACTCTCTATAGCATTAATGCACTTTATACAGTATAAATCGCTTATTATCCGCCTCTAAACTCAGCTCTCACAGTAAACCTCTTGAAATGTGCAAATTTTATAGGTGAAAAGACCTTAGAAAGTGTCATTTTTAAGCCATTTAAATTACTAGGACACAAGGCATGTTCTCAAAAACCAGCTTAACAAAGTACTACTTCATACCTATGTCATTATATAAATTTCTGTGCTTGTAAACCACCAAAACCAGTATACACACACACACCTGTTTATATCGTGATGGAGAACTGGTGTTGATTTATGTTTTATCTTAATATAAGTTAAGCTCCTGAATATTTTATAAATGTAAATAACACATTAATTATTAAATGTGAACATGCCCAAATGTGTACTGTATATTCTGTATATCATAATGGGGGCTTCTCATCTATTTTAACAGTTGTTCAAATACACTCACCGGCCACTTTATTAGGTACACCTTACTATTACCCCCTATGAGTGGTTAGTAGTTGGACCCCCCTTTGCCCGGTGTTCAGAGATGCTCTTCTGCAAACCTCAGTTGTAACGAGTGCTTATTTGAGTTACTGTTGCCTTTCTATCAGCTGGAACCTGTCTGGCCATTCTCCTCTGACCTCCGGCATCAACAAGGCATTTGCGCCCACAGAACTGCCGCTCACTGGATATTTCCTCTTGTTCAGACCATTCTCTGTAAACCCTAGAGATGGTTGTGCGTGAAAATCTCAGTAGATCAGCAGTTTCTGAAATACTCAGACCAGCCTGTCTGGCACCAACAACCACGTCATGTTCAAAGTCACCTAAATCCCCTTTCTTCCCCATTCTGATGCTCGCTTTGGACTGCCGCTGATCGTCTTGACCATGTCTAAATCCACTGAGTTGCTGTCATGTGACGAGCATGTTAACGAGTAGTTGGACAGGTGTACCTAATAAAGTGGCCGGCGAGTATATGTTAATTATACTTATAGAGAATGTCTAGGCATAAACCTTTTAATGATGTAGAATGAATCTGATTTAGTGTGGAGCGACTGTAGATGAACATTATAAGATGTTTATCATATTTAGGATTAAATGAATGCATTAACCTTTACAAATGATCTAGCAAAGAGGCTTTTTTCCACAATAGCAAAGGTTTGACTATTCTGTAGGGATGATTTCAGAAAAATCAACACACACACACACACACACACACACACACACACACACACACACACACACAGTTTAGCATAAACACACTGACATTTCTGATGTTGATCA
Organism: Danio aesculapii; assembly: GCF_903798145.1. NCBI lineage: Eukaryota > Metazoa > Chordata > Actinopteri > Cypriniformes > Danionidae > Danio > Danio aesculapii. The sequence goes on from NC_079448.1 coordinate 2,433,359, forward strand.
TGAACTCTTTCCGTGTGTGTGTGTGTGTGTGTGTGTGTGTGTGTGTGTGTGTGTGTGTGTGTGTCAGTTTGAGAACGAGATCATTCTGAAGTTGGATCATGAAGTGGAAGGAGGAGGAGGAGATGAGAGATACATGGAGCTGCTGCAGAGCATGTAGGAACACACACACACTTTCACACACACACACACACACACATTCTCACTCACACACAAAGAGACTGGCACACAAAGACAGATACACAAACATCCACTCACAGACACACACACGCACACATAAATACACACTAGCTTACAGAGCTACTCACACTTCAAACATACACAAATGTACACAGAGACACACACACACGCCAAGGATACACATGCATGATTACAGACACATAGAGACACATACACGCAAACACACACACACACTTGGTCCACATAATGTGATAAATAAAAGATTCACACACAAACATGCATTCACATACACACACAAACACATGCTCACACACATTCACACACACTCACACAGACAGACACACGCACACACACGCACAATCACAGACATACACACATACACAAACACAAATGCACAAACACAAACATGTGCACAGACACACACACACACGCTCACACAGACACCCACGCATATAAATATGCACTCACACAGACACACACAAACACAGATTTACACGCATATGCTTACAGAGCTACACACACACTTCATACATAAACAAATGCACACATGTACACAGAGACACACACACACACATGCCTAAACAGACACACACACCCACAAGCCAAGAACACACACACATAATTACAGACACATAGAGAGACATACACGCAAATACACACATACACACACACACACACACGGTCCCCACAATGTGATAAATAAAAGTTTCACACACAAACATGCACGCACATACACACACAAACACACGCTCACACACACACATGCTTAAACAGATAAACATACACACAAACCAAGGATACACACACAAGATTACAGACCCAAAGAGACACATACACGCAAACACACACACACACAGTCCCCACAATGTGATAAATAAAAGGTTCACACACAAACATGCACTCACATACACACACAAACACAAACACACGTAAACAGACGCACACGCATACACACACTTAAGGATACATACACTTGTTTACAGACATACACACTCACACAGAGACACTCACACAAAAAAACTGCACACACACACACACACACACACACGTTCACACTCCCACACAAGGATACACATACATGCTTACAGACATTTGCACAGACACAGTGAGAGAAACACACAAACACACACATACACACACACATTTGGTCCCCACAATGTGATGAATAAATATACACACAAGCATGCATTTTTGTGTACTAACATACACACACGCAAACACACACACAAAGACACACACACATTTAGTCCCCACAATGTGATGAATAAAAGGTAGACACACAAGTATCACCCGCATGTAATCACATACTCACAAAAACACAAACACACACACTCAAACAAACACACACAGACATACACAAACACACACACACATATGCTTACACAGAGACACACACATGCACTCCCTCTCTTACAGACACTCAGTCATGCAGTGTTCTTGTACAGTGGTGTTGTATAGATGGTGTGTGTGTGTGTGTTCTCCTCAGTCTGCTGGAGTGTGCTGTGGGTCGTCCTCTGCTGCTGAACGAGCTGCAGCACTTTGTGACTCTGGTGACGGGTCTGCTGGAGCGACTGCTGGACTATCGCTCCGTCATGAGTGAGGACAGCAGGAACAACCGCATGAGCTGCACCGTCAACCTGCTGGTACACAGACACATGCGCGCACACACATACACACACAGAGAGAAAGCAATACAGATGCATGTGTTTCATACAAGTCTCCCTTAAAGGGGTGGTCCACTACCATATCCCACGTTAAACTGTAGTTGATGTGTAATGTAGCTGTGTGAACATGAACAACATCCCTGAACATAAAACGCTCAAAGTTCAATGTAAAGGGAGACATTAGCGTTTACAGAGTTAGCTTAGCGGCATTCACCATGCGCACACACTCTGCGCAGTGAAGGGGCGTGGCCAGAGGCGCTGTAATGTTGTTCATAGGTTTCATGTGACATCATACAGTAGTGCGGCGGCCATTTTGTGACCGAACTGTACTATGCTGTCAATCTGCTGCGGTGCTGAGTGTTATGTTGCTTCAGTAGCGCCAGTAAACTTCACTACTATTCATTACATAAACGTGTCCTGATGTAATTGTTAATTTTGTGCTTTACCAACAGGCTGTCCAGTTCCGTGATCATGCTTGCGCTACTCGACTTATGTTAACCCTTTGTGGAGACAGCATAAAACGCGCCGACTTTATTTATTACTGAATAAAACCACACTGTTTTTGTTATAATCATGGTTAAACAAATAAGCGAGCCCCTTTACACCTTTAAACGATATCTCACTCTTATTTGCATGACCTAAAATGGAGTATGCTGCTACTTTCACTTTTATTAGTCTCATTCAAATGCGCTGCGGTTGTCAGTGTGATCATATCGGGCACAAATATGGCGGCGAGCCTAGCGGAAGTGACGTTTTTGGTCCCCATGAATAGCAGATAAGGCTAAAATGGCGTCCAAACGCTGCTATTTCCACAGAGCTTCTTCTGTTACTGTATTTGGGCTTCTAAAGGAGACGACACAAAGAGAGAAGTGCTTACAGTTTAATTTTAATGATGTTTCAGATAATTAAATATATATATAGCTAGCATTTGACAAAGGATAGCTTCCAGAATCTCTCCCAGTTCAGTGCTGGATTCGGCTAAAAACTCCTCCAACCATGATAGATGAATCTGTGGATTGTGAGCCACAACCTGTAAGTGTTTTTATTTATTAAAATTGATCTACTACATGCACAGTTTCTAGCGTTAAAGTTATGTTATAGCGAGGACGTAATCAAGGATGTAAACAAGGGGAAATGCTGTTTGGCACCGCTAGGAATTTAGCTATAAACTCATATTTATCAGTCAAACCACTGTAAATAGGGATGGCTGACGTGAAACTGACGTTTCAACACAGTGTTGAGATCCTGAAGCGAAAGTGTTTCGAAACACTGCACTGAAGCATGATCCGAAACACCCAGGTCATGTGACTAAAGTGTTTCGAAACACCTGGTCATGTGACTAAAGCGATTCAAAGCATCGATCATTTCAGAAGCGTTTCGAGACCTGGCAAATCTGTGTCAAAAACCTCTGTCTCATATAGCCTAGTGGACCGTGCGTGTGCACGTTGTTACTGTGCTTCAAATGGCTTTTGGGTTCGAATCTCTACTTGTACAAATACTGTATTTTAATCATGTTACTGTTTTATGGTGTAGAGTAGATAGGATGCGCCATCAATTTAGCAT
>NC_079448.1:2449262-2462378 GCF_903798145.1 Danio aesculapii
CACACATGCACATACTCACACACACACACACACATGCACACACACATCACACACATGTACAGCCGCTCATAAACACACACTCACAAACACAAGCACACACACACACACACACGCAGTCACTCATAAACATACTCTCTCACACATGCACACACACACACAACCAGTCACTCATAAACACACTCTCACACAAACACAAGCACACACTAACACACACACACACACAGAGCTCCTGCTGAACAGGATGTCGATGATGTTTAGCAGTGTAAGTGTGTGTGTGTGTGTGTGTAAAGTGTTGTTTTTTTTTTTTTGTGTGTGTGTGTGTGTGTGTGTGTGTGTGTGTGTGTGTGTCAGATGTGGGAGGAGGCTATCACTCTGTGTAAGGAGTTGGCAGATCAGTTTGAGATGGAGGTCTTCGACTACGAGCTCCTCGGACAGAAACTGGTAACACACACACACACACACACACACACACAACACAACACACACCTTTGTCTTTTATAGTAATTAACAACACAAGCCGTCCACTTTCATTTCACACTGACTTTGATTAGCTTGAAATAAACTGAAGTGGGTTTTATTGCTGTGAACTTCCCCGCTCTCAGAATCAACAGGCCAAGTTCTACGAGAACATCATGAAGATCCTGCGGCCCAAGCCCGACTACTTTGCAGTGGGATATTACGGCTGCGGCTTCCCTCCATTTCTTAGGGTCAGTGAGTGAGTGTGTGTGTGAGTGTTTGTGTAAGTATGTGTGTGTGTTTTCAGTAATGCAGTCCAGTGTGGTCTGGACTGTAATATAGTGTTGTGGTCGTCCAGAATAAGGTGTTCATCCACCGGGGGAAAGAGTACGAGCGCAGGGAGGATTTCCAGAGTCAGCTGATGAGTCAGTTTCCCAGCGCCGTCAGACTCAACATCACCACCATGCCTGGAGACGACATCAAAAACTCCAACATGCAGTGTATCCTGCAGTATAATATTACATTTTGATGCCATTTTTGCATATATTGCATTACATTATATTCAATTAAATAATTCAGAAACACACACACACAGTTTTTTGCACTCTCATACTGTATATTATATTATATGCATTATGCTTAAACTAATATAAATAATAATAAAGAATAAAAGAATGACACAACATTGCAATAATAGATTATTTAAGACTTTAGCTTCAATATTAATAAGGGAACTTGCCTAATATAAGTATATTATTATATATTTAGACTAATGTTCTTTTATTATAAACCACCTGTTCTGTAAAATGAAGTAAAAAATAAAATAGAAATAAAACTAATTACAAAATATTTAGTGTTGAGCAACTGGAGGTTAATTGAGTATGCATGGTTACGTTTGTTGTTCTTATGCGTTCTGCATCAGATATCCAGTGTTTTACAGTGCAGCCGGTTCTGGAGATCCCACCACGTCTGAAGAATAAACCAGTGCCGGATCAGATCATCAAGTGAGTCTCAGATATCCTCAATCCTCAGCCCTCAATCTGCAAACATCAATACTCAATCCTCAAACCTCAGTTTTCAATCCTCAAACCTCAGTCCTCCATTCTCAAACCTCAGTCCTCAATCCTCAAACCTCAGTCCTCAAACCTCTGTCCTCAATCCTCAAACCTCAGTCCTCAAACCTCTGTCCTCAATCCTCAAACCTCAGTCCTCCATTCTCAAACCTCAGTCCTCAATCCTTAGTCTTTGATCCTCACTCCTTAAACCTCAATCCTCAAATCTCAGTCCTCAATCCTCAAACCTCAGTCCACAATCCTTAGTCCTTGATTCTCACTCCGTAAACCTTAATCCTAAAACCTTAATCCTTAGTTCTCAAGCCTCAATCCTCAACCCTCAATCCTCGAACCTCAATTCTTAAACCTCAGTCCTTAAACCCCAATTCTTAAACCTCAATCCTAAAAACTTTAATCCTCAAACATCAGTCCTCAATCTTCAAACCTCAATCCTCAAACCTCAATTCTCATACATCAATCCTCAATCCTTAAATCTCAGTCCTCAATCCTTAAACCTCAGTCCTCAATCCTCACTCCTCCATCCTCAATCCTCAAACCTCAGTCCTCAATCCGTAAACCTCAGTCCTCAATCCTCACTCCACCATCCTCAAACCTCAATCCTCAGTCCTCAAACCTCAATCCTCACTCCAGCATCCTTAATTCTCCATCCTCAGTCCTAATCCTTAGTCCTCAGTCCTCAAACCTCAACCCTTAAACCTCAGTCCTCAATCCTCAAACCTCAGTCCTCAATCCTTAAACCTCAGTCCTCAGCCCTCAAACCTCAATCCTCAAACATCAGTCCTCAGCCCCCAAACCTCAGTCCTCAAACATCAGTCCTCAAACCTCAGTCCTCAAACCTCAGTCCTCAACCCTTAAACCTCAGTCCTCAATCCTCAAACCTCAGTCCTCAACCCTTAAACCTCAGTCCTCAATCCTCAAACCTCAGTCCTCAATCCTTAAACCTCAGTCCTCAAACCTCAGTCCTCAAACCTCAGTCCTCAATCCTCAAACATCAGTCCTCAATCCTCAAACCTCAGTCCTCAAACCTCAAACCTCAATCCTCAAACATCAGTCCTCAATCCTCAAACCTCAATCCTCAAACATCAGTCCTCAGTCCTCAAACCTCAGTCCTCAGTCCTCAAACCTCAGTCCTCAATCCTCAAACCTCAGTCCTCAATCCTTAAACCTCAGTCCTCAATCCTCACTCCTCCATCCTCAATCCTCAAACCTCAATCCTCAGTCATCAATCCTCAAAACTCAGTCCTCAAACCTTGATCCTCAAACATCAGTCCTTAATCCTCAATCCTCAGTCCTCAATCCCTAAACCTCAATCCTCAGTCCTCAATCCTTAAACCTCAGTCCTCAAACCTCAATCCTCACTCCTCCATCCTCAAACCTTAAACCTCAGTCCTCAAACCTCAATCCTCACTCCTCCATCCTCAAACCTTAATCCTCAGTCCTCAATCCCTAAACCTCAATCTTCAGTCCTCAATCCTCAAACCTCAGTCCTCAAACCTCAATCCTCACTCCTTCATCCTCAAACCTCAATCCTGAATCCTAAATCCTCCTCCAGAAATGCAGAAGATATGATGTTTTCCTCTTTTCTTCTTGCAGTTTCTACAAGTCCAACTACGTGCAGCGCTTCCAGTATTCTAGACCCGTCAGGAGAGGAAAAGTAGATCCTGACAATGAATTTGCTGTGAGTCACACACATACGTGCACACAGCCAGACACAGACACACACATATACACACACAGACAGGAACAGACACGAACAAATATACACAAACACACACGCAAACACAGACACAAACACACACACTCTTACACACAGACACACTCCTTCTCTCTCTCTCTCATACAAACACACACGTGTACAATACATACACACACACACACACACACTCTCACACACACACTGATATAATGATGTGAGTTGACTCTTCTGTCTTCAGTCGATGTGGATTGAGCGAACCACGTTCATCACCGCATACAAACTGCCGGGAATCCTGCGCTGGTTTGAGGCCATCAACATCACACACGTGAGTCTCACTGCTGTACACTGCGCAGTGTGTGCGGCTTGACTTTACACTGTTGTATGACTACATTCTGCATCGTCAGTTTTCTTCAATGTGTTAATGTTTAGCGTTACTTGAGGAATACATCATTATTTTGAGGAATAAGGTCAATAAGTATCGTTATTTTGTTCATCAGACCACCATTAGTCCTCTGGAGAACGCCATAGAGACCATGGGACAGACCAATGAGAAGATCCTCACCATGATCAACCAGTACCAGTGTGACGAGACGTTACCCATAAACCCCCTGTCCATGCTGCTCAACGGCATCGTGGATCCTGCCGTCATGGGAGGATTCGCCAAATACGAAAAGGTCAGGCTCAGAGGAGTGTGTGTGCGCATGTGTCTGTGTGAGAGTGTGTATGTGTGGAAATGGGTGTGTTTTTGTTTGTGTGACTGAGTGAGTGTGTGTGTGTGTGTGTGTGTGTGTGTGTGTGTGTGTGTGTGTGTGTGTGTGTGTGTGTGTGCGTGTGTGTGTGTGTGTGTGTGTGTGTGCTGTGCGTGCGTGCGTGCGTGCCCGCCCGTGCACATGTGCCTGTGTGTAAGTATGTTTGAGAATGGGTGTGTGAGTGTCTGTGTGAGAGTGTGTGTGTCCGCCATGTTTGTTTGTTTGTTTTTGTACGGTATGTGTGTGTGTCCATGTGAGTGTGTGTATGTGTCTGGTTGTGCACATGTGTAAGTATGTGTGAGAGTTTGTTTGAGAGAGTTTGCGTGTGTGTCTCTGTGTGTGTGTGTGTGTGTGTGTGTGTGTGTGTGCGCGTGCACATGTGCCTGTGTGTAAATATGATTGAGAATGGGTGTGTGAGTGTCTGTGTGAGAGTGTGTGTGTGTGTTTGTTTGTTTGTTTTTGTACGGTATGTGTGTGTGTGTGTCCATTGAGTGTGTGTATGTGTATGGGTCTGGTTGTGCACATGTGCCTATGTGTAAATATGTGTGAGAGTTTGTTTGAGAGAGTTTGTGTGTGTGTGTGTGTGTGTGTGTGCGTGTGTGTGTATGTGTGTGTGTGCGTGTGCGTGTGCATGTGTGTGTTTGTGTGTGTGTGTGTGTAATAGAGAGAGAGTACCTGTGTGTGTGTGTGTGTGTGTGTGTGTGTGTGTGTGTGTGTGTGTGTGTGTGTGTGTGTGTGTGTGTGTGTGTGTGTGTGTGCAATGCTTTGAGTGAGAGTGAGTGAGTGAGTGAAAACATAGAGAAAAATACTAATGTGTGTGTGTGTGTGTGTGTGTGTTCGCTCAGGCCTTCTTCACAGATGAGTACACACATGAACATCCAGATGACAGAGAGAAACTGATGAGACTGAAAGGACCTCATCGCATGGCAGGTCAGACTCTATACACACACACACACGCACACACACGTCTATCAGCCTGAAGCCTCAATTTAAGCATGATTGAGCTATTTTATGAAGAAATAATGTACTAGGTTATATGTAAAAATATATTAATTATAAAAATACATTAAATATAACAGTTAAATATAAAAAAATAGATTTAATATATTTTAAAATGTTTATAAATATCAGTGATCTAAGTATATGTGATTGTGCTGCAGATCCCGCTGTTGGGCCGAGGAATCGCTCTCCATGGTAAAGGAGTGACGGATGATCTGCGGCCGTTCCATGAGCGCATGGAGGAGTGTTTCAAACAGCTGCGCAAGAAGGTGGAGAAGGAGTACGGAGTGAGAGAGCTGGTGAGAATCACAAACAGCAGGCGGAGATGATGCGCAAGTGATACAAGTGCAGATTTCAGACTGATCTTCCTCTATTTTTAGCCGGATATGGATGAGCGGAGATCCACCCGTCCACGCTCAATGCTGCGCTCGGTGCGTCAGTCCATCTGCTCATTGGCTGGATCTGAGTGCGGAACGCCCACTAAGACACGCCCAGAGAGGTGACCACGCCCACACCGACTCATTCACTATTACATACTAGGAGTTAATTTGTAGGGTGTATTTATGTGCATGTGTGTGTGTGTGTGTGTGTGTGTGTGTGTGTGTGTGTGTGTGTGTGTGTGTGTGTGTGTGTGTGTGTGTGTGTGTGTGTGCAGTGTGTCTCTGGACAGTGGCGTTCCTCCATCTCCCTCCATCATCCCTCGCTCCAGTGGGAGTGTCAGTGTGACGGATGAGAGCGGTGTGGAAGTGGAGGTGAAGATGATCACCTCCCGTTCTCCCAATCACACAAACACAATCATGCACCAATGACAGCGGCTCTCCAGAATGACATCATCACGCTCAGGTGTCTCTGTTGTTGCAGGTGAAACTGAGGAAGTCGAAGAAGAAGAAAATGGGTCGAGGCAGCATGATCTTCATCAGCGAGGAGAAGGAGCGCTGCAACACCCTCGACAAACGGGTCAGAAAACACACACACTCATCACTCATGCATTTAAAGTGGACCTATCATGCTAAAATCACTTTTATTAGGGTTAGATCTGGGGTTTTGTTGTCCTGCTTACGTTTTCAATTGATAGTACACGTGCTAATATTATTGTTTGTGCACTAGCTGTCTAAGAAGCAGGAGTTTCGCAGTGATACCAATCTGTGTGAGTCTAGTGAGAGCAGCAGCGGCCTTGTCAACTCCAAATCCCTGCCCACCATTACAGGTACAACTGCTTTATATCACTGTTACTATAGATCGTCACTGTTACTATAGATCGAGTTCTTTCTTTTTAATGTATATTTTCTATAGGATCCTTTACTAGAATATATTTGTTGACACATTATGTGGGCCTAATCATGTGTTAACGGTATCCTCAGGTCCATCTCTGTCAGTAGCCAATGGGAGCGAGGAGGCGGAGTCAGCGCGGTCCAAGCGGGACAGTAAGAGTGTGTCTGTGTGTCTGCCGTCGGACCGCACAGGGGACCGACGCTCCAAAGGAGTCATTAACCTGCTCTTTAAAACCAAGGTAACACACAACAACAACAACAACACAAACACTAGGATTACTGTTATTATGTGCCCTGGTGTGGATTATTGTGGTGTATAAGTCAGAAATATGACTTACTACAGAATTGCGGTTACATTTCAAGCATTTCTCACTCATTTTCTATAAACTGGAGTCATTCAACATATGTTGTCAAAAGTTGACAACAATAGAGTTGACAACAACAGGGTTGACAATAATAGAGTTGACGACTATAAAATTGACAATAACAGTTGACAACAGAGCTGACGAACAATAGAATTGACGACAATAGAGTTGACAACAATAGAGTTGACAACAATAAAGTTGATAACAGAGTTGATGACAATAGAGTTGACAACAGCAGAGTTGACGACAATAGAGTTGATAACAATAGAGTTGACGACAACAGATTTGACAATAGTTGACAACAATAGAGTTGAAAACAACAGGGTTGACAATAATAGAGTTGACAACTATAAAATTGACAATAACAGTTGACAACAGAGCTGACGAACAATAGAATTGATGACAATAGAGTTGACGACAATAGAGTTGATGACAATAGAGTTGATAACAATAGAGTTGACGACAACAGATTTGACAATAGTTGACGACAATAGAGATGACAACAATAGAGCTGACGACAGCAGAGTTGACGACAGCAGAGTTGACCACAATAGTTGACAACAATAAAGTTGAGGACAATAGAGTTGATAACAATAGAGTTGACAACAACAGATTTGAAAATAGTTGACGACAATAGAGTTGACCACAATAGAGTTGACAACAATAGAGTTGATGACAATAGAGTTGACAATAGTTGACGACAATAGAGTTGATGACAACAGAGTTCGTGGCAACCGAGTTGACAACAATAAAGTTGACGACAATATAGTTGACAACAACAGAGTTGACAATAGTTGACGACAATATAGTTGACAACAACAGAGTTGATGACAATAGATTTGACAACAACATAGTTGACAATAGTTGACGACAATAGAGTTGACAACAATAGAGTTGACCACAGCAGAGTTGACGACAGCAGAGTTGACGACAGCAGAGTTGACCACAATAGAGTTGACAACAATAAAGTTGAGGACAATAGAGTTGATAACAATAGAGTTGACGACAACAGATTTGACAATAGTTGACGACAATAGAGTTGACGACAGCAGAGTTGACCACAAAATAGTTGACAACAATAAAGTTGACAACAATAGAGTTGATGACAATAGAGTTGACAATAGTTGACGACAATATAGATGACAAAAGAGTTTGCAGCAACCCGAGTTGACAATAATAAAGTTGATGACAATAGAGTTGATGACAGTAGATATGACAACAACATAGTTGACGACAACAGAGTTGACGACAGCAGAGTTGACCACAATAGATTTGACAACAATAAAGTTGACAACAATAGAGTTGATAACAACAGATTTGACAATAGTTGACGACAATAGAGTTGACAACAACAGAGTTGACGACAATAGAGTTGATGACAATAGATTTGACAACAACATAATTGGTGACAACAGAGTTGACGACAACAGAGTTGACGACAGCAGAATTGACCACAATAGAGTTGACAACAATAAAGTTTATGACAATAGAGTTGAAGCCAATAGAGGTGACGACAATAGAGTTGACCACAGTAGAGTTCACAACAATAAAGTTGACGAAAATAGAGTTGATGACAATAGAGTTGAGGACAACAGAGTTGACGGCAAGCAAGTTGACGACAATAGAGTTGACGACAATAGAGTTGATGACAACAGTTGAAACTAACAGAGTTGACAAAAACATAGTTGACAGTAACATAGTTGACAATATGGCTGACAACAATATAGTTGAAAATAACAGAGTTGACAACAACAGAGTTGACAATAAGAAAACACAGAGTTGACATTTTACACCATTTTGTCCTTTAGCTCAAGATGCTAATGTCAATCAGACACCACATGGCATGTCTAAATCACAATTTTATGTTTTACTTATTTTTATGAATAAGCAATTCACTGAAATATCAGAATAACAGAGTTGACACATAATTAATCTACTATTAGCGTACCCTAAACATTGTGATCAATTTAATCAGAGAATAACAATTACATGCCTCAATGTCTTCCAGAGTTTCCCACCAGAGGAAGTGACATCATTTGGTCACATGCTTATTTCTATAAGAGCTTTACAGATTGTTCAGCCTTTAAATAACTGATGTAACAGAGTTTAACAGAACTCTAAATGTTTTTTTAATAACTAAAATTATAAATAATACAGATAACAGATGTTTCATGTAAATGTATTTATAACTTTGTGGAGTGCAGACACAAAAGAGATGAAAGTCAGACTTGTGTAATGATATTTGAATCTGGATGTATAATTCAGGGGACAAACATAGATTGTAAGCATCTTTAAGTTGACATTTTCAAAACAAAATGTCCCTAAATAAACATACAAACATTATTTTTCAGAGATAACTTTATAGATTTGTAGATTTTTGAAAAATAATAGAAGGTTTATCTCGGAGATGCGAAATGCAATTCTAGAATCGCCCATATACATTATGCACAGTATATCACTGGCTATATTCATGTGTGAACATCTTTGTGTTTTTCAGCTGAGCTCCAAAACGGATGAAGCAAAAGCATCCTCTGAACCACACGATAAAGCTCATTTCTAATATCTCTAATGGTGTTTTTACAATCTGTTTCTTTTTGCTGTTACCAAATTAGCTACAAAGCGACGAAGCCCATGAAGTGAGTTTGCCGTTTTCATCTGAAGAATAAAGTGAGCTTGATTTCACTGAATGTGTTTAAAGGCAAACTTTAATGATGTGAAGTCAATCACTGCTGGCTTCAAGCTTTGTTTTAAACATTGAAACTGTCTGTTCCATCAACAAATACTGTTTTTAAATCATCTAACTATTAATTCTTAGTATAAATGCACACAAATGGGCTGTTTGAATTACAGGACTGCTCAGTTTTTTTACCTTTGTGTTGGTGTTTTGTTTACGGTCTATCATTGACATGCTTAAATATTATAAAATTTAGTTGCTTCTCTATTTCCCTCAATCTTTGCATACACCAGCTCCAAACATTGTGTGTAATGAGAATAAATCCAACCAGATTATTTACAATGTTCTGTACTCAAATTAATGTATTTGATGAGGAAAAACCTTCAAATATTATTAAAATACTTTTTTTTTAATGACAGAAAATATTAAATGTACAAAAACAAAGTGTCCTTGGAGAGTTTATTGTGTGTGTTTTACTTCATTAATCATCTGTCAGGCCACGGTGATCAGCTTTACAGTATATCTGAGTTAATCAGGGGTGAAAAAAGCTTGGGTAGTTCCCATCAAGCTTTATATTGTGTTTGAAAACATCTAATAGACATCATCTAAACATACTGTAGACGCCTCGGCTAAAAACAAGGCTACATTTAGACTCTTTAACAATAGTCCCAAACTATTCTAGTCATCAAATAGACAAATTAGACAGACTTCACATAAGTATTCATTCATTTCTGTGTATTTAATGACTAATATACATTTTTTTAATATTTATATAGTAGTGCTGGGCGTCACAGTAGCGCAGTGAAGGTTGCTGGTTCGAGCCTTGGCTGGGTCAGTTGACATTTCTGTGTGTAGTTTGCAAAGTTGCATGTCCAGATGTGTTTGTGTACGATGTGTAGACATGATACATACTGTACTGTATTTCCGATTAAATATAAACATGCATTTAATCATCGCAAAAGAAGTCCCAAATCCCTTGAAATGGAGGAAATCTGCAGCACGGTGGCTCAGTGGTCCAGCACTGTTGTCTTGCAGGTCGCTGGTTCGAGTCCCGGCTCAGCCAGTTGGCATTTCTGTGTGGAGTTTGCATGTTCTCCAGTGTTGGCGTGGGTTTCCTCCGGGTGCGCCGGTTTCCCCCACAAGTCCAAACACATGCGCTATAGGGGAATTGAATAAGATAAATTGCCCATTTGTGTGTGAATGCAAGAGTGTATGGGTGTTTCCCAGTGTTGGGCATCTGCTGCGTAAAACGTATGCTGGATATAAGTTGGCGGTTCATTCCGCTGTGGCAACCCCTGATTAATAAAGGGACTAAGCTGACAACTATTGAATAGTAGTGCTTAAGGGTGTATAATGATATTTATAAATATAATTATATGGTGTATATTATATATTGAATCTAGTATATCTTTATATTTCAATACATAAAAATATAGTTCTGGAACACAGAAATTCTGGATTTACACTTTTTAATTGTCGTTTATTTTATTAAATCATGCTAATAAATGAGAAATTAAAAAATATAGCTTGTATAAAGGTATACAGTTTTCAGAACTGCTCATTGATTTATAATGTAATTTAGTATTAGTTCAGTCTCCAGCAGAGGGCAGTGTTGATCTATTCCAGTTTAACACACTTGTAGAGAGAGATGATGTACCGACTGCCTCTGTGTATATGTGTATATATATATATATATATATATATATATATATATATATATATATATATATATATATATATATATATATATATATATATATATATAGTTCAGTTTATATATATATGTATAAAACAGAACTGTAAATGATAAATGCATTTACATTTATTTTAATCATTTATTTCGTGAACATTTCTTTTTTTATTTGAAGCTTCGTAAAACATATGCTGGATAATTTGGCGGTTCATTCCGCTGTGGCGACCCCTGAGTAATAAAGGGACTAAGCCAAAAAGAAAATGAATGATATACTCTCCTCTAACACATATTTTCCTTTAAAACATTTATATTTAAAACTGCTGTGCGTTTTCATTTTTTATCTGTTGAATATGTAGTGAATGTAAATGTTGTTGTTTGTCTGCGTGTGTGAATGTGTTTACTTTTAAAGTACAGATAAGATTTACTAATTTGCATAATCTGCAGTTTACGACTCAAACACAGAATGCGCTCAGTGTCTGTACATTAAATGGCTGAAGACTCTCTCACACACACACACACACACACACACACAGGCTTGTTCCTACAGTATATCTCAGTGGGGACTCTCATAGACGTAATAATGCTGTCACTGGGGTGGTACCTTTTCAAACTGTACACGTTTGTAACCAAACAGTCCATATTGGTAACTCAAATGTGCATTTTAATACCCAAAATTTACCTTTGAGGTACCATGATGGATATTTTAGGTACAAAAAGGTACCACCTCAGCTTTATTTCTGAGAGTGTACTACCCCTGCTGAAAAATCCAGCCTGAACCAGCCTCGGCTGGTTGGCTGGTTGACCAGCCTGGTTTTAGAGGGGTTTTGGCCATATCCAGGCTGGTTTCCAGCCATTTCCAGCCTGGTCTTAGCTGGTCAAGCTGAAAATGACCAGCTTAATCCAGCTAAAACCAGCTTGACCAGCCTGGTTTAAGCTGGACATAGTTGGTTTTGGCTGGGCTCCACCCTGGCTAGGTGGTCAAGCTGGATTTAGCTGGTCAATTTCCAGCCTGACCAGCTAAGACCAGGCTGGAAACCAGCCTGGAAATGGCCAAAACCCCTCTAAAACCAGGCTGGTCAACCAGCTAAAACCAGCCAACCAGCCTAGGCTGGTTTAAGCTGTTTTTTTCAGTAGGGACAGTATATAAACCACACATCCCAACCCTCGCATCAAACAATCTGCATTTTAACATTATCAAAACTCTTTATTTTGTGTGGTTTATGAGCATGTTTACCTATTTTTGTCACCACGGTTACACAAGTCCCCATGAGCATGTGCGTTCAGGTTTAAGTCCCCACTGGGATAAATAAACACGAACACACACGTAAACTAATACCTGTTGCACAACGCCGTTTGGGATTTTTACCTACAAATTTTGCTACTTAATTAAAAGGAGCTGAAACAACATAATTATTGGAGTTTCCTTTTTTTCAATATGACCTTATTCTTCAATGCGGAAGTGCGATCATTTCCGTTTCAGCTGCCTCTGGGAGTGACTAGGAATAATAAACGGCAGAAAACGGTCAAACTTCTTGCTCTACAAACAAGTGTTTGCATGACAATACAGGAAAAGTAGAATAATATAATAAGAAAATATCAGTTTGCAACATCAAGCAGCAAAACAAGCTGTTTTTAACATCTAAAAATGAATGGAAGTGAATGAAACCAGAAGTCTCGGGCCAAAATGATTCAAATGGCTGCGCCCACTCGTAGTCGCCTACATACAAATATATTTTGCCAAATTTAGTTATTAACAAAAGTTATTAAATGCACTTTTAGTACAGAAAATACATGTATGCTAATATTTTACGCAAAAATTGTTAAAGGAGGAGCCGTTTTAATCGCTTTTCTATAGTAGTGAAATCTCCTCAGACAGAAGGGAAATTTGCTAACTCTCGCGAGAAATAAATCAAGCTGACTCTCTCTCGTCCTGTGATTGGCTGTTTGCACAGTTCACACTCTCAGGTGCGTGCAGACTAGTGAATCACAAACTATTTACAGAATTAACAGATTAATTAACTGCTAAACGGAGTTACAGCACCAGACCTCTGGACTCCTGCTCTGTTGTCACTGTCGTTGGGTTATGAAGGATATGTGAAGCATGTAGCTACTGTAAGTATAATCAACATCACATGATAAT
>NC_079448.1:2462878-2507117 GCF_903798145.1 Danio aesculapii
TCTTGCAATTAGAATCTGACACACACACACGTACACACACACACACATACTGACAAAAGACCCACACTCTTATCTCATCAGTCCTACAGTTTAACTCTGTTTCTTTCAGTCAGAATGGACACTAATGTGTTTCCGGCTGGACAGGCTCTTTAAAGTGGAGTGGATCAGTGCGCATCCATGCATTTTCAGCCTTCTGATTAGACGAGCTTTGTCTCCAATGGCAACAGTGACAGGATGGAGTCTCTGAGGGCGGAGTCAGAGATCAATGATGTCATGATGACCAGGTGAGTCGTTCAGTGTCCCAATGCTGTGTGCCAGTGGGAAAAAGACAAGATAAACCTTATATATATATATATACATATGACCAATGCAATAACAGGCTATAGGATAAAACCAGATCAGACGGCACTGTTTCGGTGCTGTAACCCACAATACCGTCATCTTGACTTTCTATTAGGTCTGCATGATTAATCGAAAAAAGATCACGATCTTGATTCAACCCCCCACACGATCTTAATCCAGCGTCTCTACCATTCAGCCAATTATATTTTCAAGTTTTAGAAAGCCATAAAGAAGGTTGCACAAGTCTTCACATTGTTTTACATACGTTGCACAGCAACATGGCCACCTCCAAATATTCAATTCAATTTAAATAGCGCTTTTACAATGTAGATTTGACACAATCTACATTGTAATTGTAACAGCCCGTTTCCATTGAGTGGTACAGTACGGGTCAGTATGGGTCACATTTATCGAGCTTGCATTTCCACTGCCAATAGGGTACCCTTTTGGTGGGCGTGGTGTACGACAGAAAGTTTCAGACGACGTCATTTTTACTTGAGGAAATGTCTACAATTAAGCTGTACGGGTCGCTCACATATCACATGAGAAGCACTTCTCACAAAACAGATGCTTCATACACATAAATACTGTATAAATGTTCATTACTAACCTTTCTATCAACATGATTTGATTATAACTGCAGAACAATGATACAGTAGGCAAAATAGCATACTGTAACATCTACAATTATGTAAAATAAATAAATGCAGCATATATGAACACATACAGACCAGTACAGTCTCCGATATGTTACTGATTACAGAAAAACTACACACAGCATACATTTAGTGCTTATTTAGGCTCAAAAACAACACGAAATATAGCCCACAGTCAGTGCAAACTTCTCATATGTGTCTTTAAGCTTCACTAGGTTTGGGTATTTTTGTAACCAGTATGCACCGGACCGAATCAGCAAATGGATTTCGGTGCGTAATTCCCAAGCGGCAACCTCCCGCTCTCCCTCGGGAAGCCAATACGGAAGTAACTGAAACTGCAATTCATCAAAATTCCGCTAGTCCTGGCTCCATAATAGAGCAAATTTCAATTGAGCCCTCTGTTAGAATGGCCAACTTTACAGCAGAAAAAAAGGTGTTTACAGCCTGGTACAAAGAACGATTTTGGTTCATATAGCTATTATTACCCTCCATGACAACTGTGAGGGGGTTGAATTTTTTTATAACTCATCCATTTCCTTTATATTAGGCTATATTAAGTTTGCATAATTAAGGGCGTGGCCACTTGAGTGACAGCTAGGTCTTGCTGGTCGCCGTCACTTCACCTCAGCTGAATCCGGCAGATTATCCGCTGAACTCTGCATATTCATCGTATTTCTGTTTTGTTTTGTGTGGCTTTACTCAGTCAGCTGCCTTTTGGACTTATTTCTTACAATTATCAGATGATATGGGATGCTGTGTGCACTTAATTGTGCTCACAAACCATTCATGTGTCCTCCGTTTCCCATGTGAGTAAAGTTATATACTTATACACCATCTCTATAAATGTATTTGTTTTATTTAAGATCATTTATCAATAATATTTTTCTTTAGACCTGTAAAGCACTCCAGAATGTGACAGATTGATTAGCTGTAGGCTCTAGAACAGTCATCTGAAGCGTTATCATACAGTGTTATGCTGGAGTTCATCAATAGTCTTGCATTTACTAACACAGACTATATCTGAAGTGTTTGGAAGTAATTAGCATTTTCCTCATGTAGAAAAACATCATAAGAGCAATGTTTAGTGGCTCAATGTATTACTACAGTGTTTTTAAAAGTCTAAACACTTTATTAATATAGTGTACAGCCAAGCACATGTGGTCAGAACACAAACGAGTCGCAGGTAATAAAGTATCAAGCGTTTCTCCCAAAGTAAAGTCTGTCTGCCAGGTCTAAGCAAAGTGCCAGCAGGTGTCTGTAGCTCCGCCCACTCTCCGCCTCTTTGCCCTTGTTTGGTATCCCGCCATGGGTGCGATGACGCGCGAACAAAATGGCGACGGTTGGCCGCGCCTACTTGTAGCTTCTTTTGCAGTGTTCAGAAACCTATGGGTAACGTCACGGATACTACGTCCATGTATTTTACAGTCTATGGTAATTCCGGTGCCGCTGGTGCTGAGACAAGAACGTAAAGCAGGTCGCACAACAGAAGTGCCGCTCGACGACGAGCAGCACCATGCATTTTAGAATTCTAAACATGGGTTTCTATCTCCTGCTGCTTTCAGTATATGGCAGTAAATGTAAAATGTAATGTAAAAGCACATGAGCTATACCTGAGGTGATCATTGTCAGTTTTCTGTTGTTCACCTGTGAGAAATAGAAGCCGTTTCTAATATATCAATTCGATGATATCTATATTCCTTCTATCCGGTGCAGCTGCTTTTATTTAGATCACGGTTTAAATCACTCGCTTCTGTTCTCAATCTGGCAACCTGCGCTTGCATTGTTTTGATCCTGGAGTGCAATACCTAGTTCAACCACTTGGTGTCAAACTTACACACTGCACCTTTAAGAAAAAAATAACCACCCCTTTCACCAGGCTGGCTACAGGCCTGCATCTAAAGCATGTGCGTTTCTAGCCAGCCATGGCTGCTATACAGTATGTAATGCATTATATTCTATTATATTCATAATCATTTATACATTTGTTTATAATTATAATTTGTATGGCCTCAATCTTAAACCATAACCCTGCCCATGTTTCTTCTTGTTTGAGGAAACCATTTTGCTTCGATATACGTCTGAAGAATTGTATGTCGATTTCTGGCGAAAGAAACAACCATTCAAGAATCCTTTGCATTCATAAAATGCCAAGATAACCACAACACTTTCTCACCCACCCACACACACACACACACACACACACACACATACACTCTTGAGGAATTCCCTCAGCAGTGTCATATTAGAAGAGGCAAACAGTTTAATTAGTTTCCATGGCAACTATCTGTCAGACTAGTCTAGACCTGCCTCATCCAAACACTCATCCAAACATGACCGCCACTTGACGAATCCACTCTAACAGATAAATAATCGTCTGTCAAGACAAACATTTTGAGAAGTAATTGCATCTTACTCTGCTTTACCAAATGTTTTGTGCACTGGAACTAAAATTAGCACACACACACACACACACACACACACACACACACACACACACACACACACACACACACACACACACACACACACTCTCCTCTCGCAGCATTGAGACGTCTTGTTTGATTGTGTCATTTCTCTTTGTTAATTAGTAGACCTGTACTGTATGAACGTGTGTGTGTGTGTGTGTGTGGTGAAGAGTCATTTCACACTGCTGTGCTTCTGAAGGGCTGAGCTCCGTCCCACTGGACCACATCAGATCACTGAGATCATAATTAAACTCATGCTCTACGTCTTTCTTTCTAGCACCTGCAGTTCTGAATTACATCTTCATAAGACTTTAATAACATTAGATTCTCTCCAGGAATATAATGCATTACATATAGCAGACTAGAAACTCACATGCTATAGATGTATTTAGACAGATTCCACATTTGACCACTCTATGCACGTTGATTCTTGAGACCATTCTGAATGCTCAGTGTGTTGCTAATAAAATTGTCAGTAAATGTCTTCTTTAAGGCCCGTAGAAAGCACCTAAAATGTTCCATATGTATGTTTATCTATGCTCTAAATACCCGAGTAATCAGATAACAGCAAAGAAACACTCTAGCAACAAGCCAGAACACCCTATCTACTGCACAGTACGGCTTATGGCTTTGTGTATGTCTATGTGTACATACAGTATATTTACATTTAAAATACCTACGTAATCACATAAGATCATAGAAACCCCCTAGCGACAAGACATAACTTCTTAGTAACAGCATAACTTCTGTCTCATAGAAAGTGCCACATATGTGTTATCTATGTATATATTTGTCTATGCTCAAAACACCCAAGTAATCAGATAACATCAAAGAAATACCCTAGCAACCAGCCAGAACACCCTAGCAACTGTACAGTACAGCTTATGGCTTTGTGTATGTCCATGTGTACGTATATACATTCAAAATATCCAAGTTGTCAGTTAAAAGCATGGAAACACCCTAGCAACCAGTCAGAACACCCTAGCAACTTATGTCTATGTGTACATATCTATGCTCAAAATACCCACATAGTCACATAAGATCATAGAAACACCCTAGCAACCAGCCAGAACTCCTTAGCAACTGCACAGAATGGCTTATGGCTTTGCAGATGTCTATGTAGATGTATATCTATGCTCAAAATACCCAATTAATCAGAGAACAGCATAGAAACACCCTAGCAACCAGCTACAACACCTTAGCAACTGCACAGTGTCCCTTAAGGCTTTGTGAATGTATATGCTCAAAATACCCAAGTATTCAGATAACAGCATAGAAACACCCTAGCAACCAGCCAGAACTCCTTAGCAACTGCACAGAATGGCTTATGGCTCTGCAGATGTCTATGTAGATGTATATCTATGCTCAAAATACCCAAGTAATCAGATAACAGCATAGAAACACCCTAGCAACCACCCAGATCTGATCAGATGTCTATTTATATGCGTATCTTTGCTCAAAGTACCCATAAAATCACATAGGATCATAGAAACACCCTTGCAACCAGCCACAACACCTTAGCAACTGCACAGTATGGCTTTTCCCTGCTGAAAAAAACAGCTTAAACCAGCCTAAGCTGATTGGCTGGTTTTAGCTGGTTGACCAGCCTGGTTCAAGCTTGGAGATGACCATCTAAAACCAGTTTGAGCAGCCTAACCAGCCAAAACCAGCTATGTCCAGCCAAAACCAGCTATGTCCAGTTTAAAACAAGCTGGATTTAGCTGGTCATTTTCCAGCCTGACCTGCTAAATCCAGGGTAAAAAGGGCTGGAAACCACCTTGGAAATTGCCAAAACCCCTCTAAAAAAGTACATAAATCACATAGGATCATAGAAACACCCTTGCAACCAGCCACAACACCTTAGCAACTGCACAGTATGGCTTTTCCCTGCTGAAAAAAACAGCTTAAACCAGCCTAAGATGATTGGCTGGTTTTGAGCAGTTTGAGCAGCCTAACCAGGCTGGGAACCCAGCCAAAACCAGCTATGTCCAGTTTAAAACAAGCTGGATTTAGCTGGATTTAGCTGGTCGTTTTCCAGCCTGACCTGCTAAGATCAGGCTGAAAATGGCTGGAAACCAGCCTGGAAATGGCCAAAACCCCTATAAAACCAGACTGGTCAACCAGCTAAAACCAGCGAAGCAGCTTAGGCTGGTTTAAGCTGTTTTTTCAGCAGGGATGGCTTTGTATGTCTATGTTTGCCTCTATCTATGCTCAAAATACCCAAATAATCAGATAACAATATAGAAACACCCTAGCAACCAGCCAGAACTTCTTAGCAACGGCACTGTATGGCTTATGGCTTTGTGTATGTCTATTTATGTGTATATCTATGCTCAAAATACCCATGAACTCACATAGGATAATTGAAACACCCTAGCAACCACCCACAGCACCTTAGCAACTGCACAGTGTGACTTAAGGCTTTGTAAATGTCTATGTGAATGTATATGCTCAAAATACCCAAGTAATCAGAAAACAGCATAGAAACACCCTAGCAACGAGCCTCAACTCTTTAGCAACCTTATAGCAACCCTTTGACAACCAGCTAAGATTCTAGCATTGCACTGATGAGGCTGCATCTTCTGAGAATGAAGACTGTAGCGGGCTTTTCATGTAATCATGCAGAGTATTGTCTGCTGCTGCTGATTAGTGCAGAGAGAGAGAGAGACAGTGTTTCTAATTGGAGATCATCACTGCGCAAGGATTCGTGTGTTTAATGGCATCATCATGTAACTGGGATTAAACCATTAGCAGGAACAATAACCAAAGAGGAGGAGAGAGAAAGAGAAGGATGAAGAAACAAAGAGAATCTGAGACGGCAACTATTACAGTGAACGTATGAATAACACGAGAACAATTTAATACCGTCACCCGGGACTGAGGATGATGAGCTGAATGACGTGTGTGTGTGTGTGTAAAGGGCTTGTAGGGTAATAGAAAGTGAGGACAATAAAAGATGAGTGTTAAAAGGTGCTGGAAGTAATTATTCTCTGGACAGCTGTCATCCATCCATACTGCGATTTCTGACGCGCTCAAAACATGCCAGAAATTGAGGAATATGAATATTGCTCTTCTATTCAAAAGGAGCAGATTGAGTCTGGAATAATGGTCAAAGTCAAGTGTCACTTCATTTGAACAGTGAGCACATTAGCATATAGCGTGATTTAAAGGGTGTGTGTGTGTGTGCGTGCGTGCGTGCGTGCGTGCGTGTGTGTGTTGATCCTCTCCAGTTTAGTTACTTAGCCTGTAATGATAGATAGAGTATTCTCTTTAAATAATCGCGTACATCACTTATTAAAATCGATAAGAGTCGAGGCTATTTAAAGTAATTAAAAATATTAATTTGCAATTAGGGCATCATGGGGACGCAGTGGGTAGCATGATCACCTCACAGCAAGAAAGTCGCTGGTTTTAGCCTCCGCTGGGTCAGTTGGCATTTCTGTGTGGAGTTTGCATGTTCTGCCTGTGTTGGTGTGGGTTTCCTCCGGGTGCTCCGGTTTCACCCCACAGTCCAAACACATGCTATAGGGGAATTGATTAACTAAATTTTCCGTAGTGTATGCTGGATAAGTTAACGGTTCATTCCGCCGTGGTGACCCCTGATTAATAAAGGGACTAAGCCGAAAAGAAAATGAATGAATGAATGAATTTGCATATAATATTTTTCACATTAAATGTAAATGTGCGCATGAACACATTTAAAAGTGAAACGCAGATGCGATGTCTGTCTGTCTGTCTGTCTGTTGTTCTGTCTGTCTGTCTGTCTGTCTGTCTGTCTATCTATCTATCTGTCTGTCTGTCTGTCTGTCTGTCTGTCTGTCTGTCTGTCTATCTATCTAGAAACTGGATTTAGGTGCAAAAAACAGTTTATTAGTGCAAAAAAAACTATATATGAGTAAAACTAAACAATGAATGACTGAAACTTAAAAATGATAAGTTATAAATACACAGAATGATGAGGAAGAAAACAAGACACAGGTGAACGCAATCATTTCACCAAGAAATATCTCTCGAAACCATCTAACAAGAAACAGTCAAAGCAAGATCACGCAAACTAGATCACAGAAACAATCAAATATGACAGAATTAGACTTTACTAATAATTTAATAATTCATTAATTTAAGGCGCATTCTAAAAGTAACTTCTATATTAGTTTGTTTAAAAATGTCATTTATTCCTGTGATTCAAAGTAGAATTTTTAGCATAATTTCTCCAGTCTTCAAGGTCACATGATCCTTCAGAAATAATGTTAATATTCTGATTTAATTAACAAAAATATATCGGATAATTCTCTCTAATAAAACTGTTAAATCAGGATTTAAATATCTGATTAAACAAAGTTCAAACAACAGCATTTATTTGAAATGGAAACCTTTATTAACATTGTTATTGTTGTCTACAGTCACATTTGATTTAATTCGTACATCCTGAGTATTAAATTATCTTCAGAAACATTACAAAACTGATCCTTCAGATTCATCCTCTTCTATATGATATGCACAAGGGGTTATGGGTAACAGAGTGGCAAATTAGAAGCAGAAATAGAGCATTATCTATTTGAAGTGTATTAAGTGTTCTGAGTTGCACTGCTTAGGACAGACAGTGTGGGAATTGGGACGCAGCCACCATCACAGGGGACACAAACGTGATTCTCTGTGGCTGCAAACACCTGAAACACACTTGTTAATTATATGCAAAGTGCATGCAAATATGCAAATCAACCTTACAATACTTTTCCTGCATGTGCACACTCTTTGAAGCAGTACATAGAGCTGATACTCCATTAATATATCAGGGTGCAGATTAATCAGACAGGCACAAACTCATTGACTTTGTAATCATTTTTAAATTTTTATTGATTAAAAGCTTCACATTTCTGAATCTTAAGCTCAAAGGAATCAGTGGCCTTCACAGACTGACCTTAAACAGGTAAACACACACACACACACACAGTCACTAATGACAGCGCTAAATGACTCCATTAAGATGTCAATCAAAGTGTGTGTTCCTCCAGATTATATTCACTCCTTTCTTGATTGACATCTAAACTCAGGAGATTTATCAAGCCTGTGACTGGCTGTAATCGGTGAAGACTTCACAGCCAATCACAGGGACGAGTGAAGCCGAGACGGTCAATCAGAAACCTGCTTTTACTGTATTTATGTATGAAAAAGATCCATCCATCCTACCTTAGCAACACCATAGTAACCATTTTATCTATCTGTCTGTTTGTCTGTCAGTCTGTCATACCTTAGCAACACCCTAGCAACCACTCAATCATCCATCATACCTTAGCAACACCCTAGCAACAATTCTATCTATCTGTCTATCTATCTATCATACCTTAGCAACACCCTAGCAACCACTCAATCATCCATCATACCTTAGTAACACCCTAGCAACTATTCTTTCGATCTGTCTATCTATCATACTTTAGCAACACCCTAGCAACCACTCAATCATACCTTAGCAACACCCTAGCAACCATTCTGTCTATCTATCATACCTTAACAACACCCTAGCATCCACTCAATCATCCATCATACCTTAACAACTCCCCAGCAAGCACTCTATCATCCATCATACTTTAGCATCACCCTAGCAACAACTCAATCATCAATCATATCTTAGCAACACCCTAGCAACCATTCTTTCGATCTGTCTATCTATCTATAATACTTCAGCAATACCCTAGCAACCACTCAATCATCCATCATGCCTTAGCAACACCCTAGCAACCATTCTATCTATCTGTCTATCATACTTTAGCATCACCCTAGGAACCACTCAATCATCAATCATGCCTTAGCATCACCTTAGCAACCATTATATATCTATCTATGTATCATACCTTAACAACACCGTAGCAACCACTCAATCATCCATCATACCTTAGCAACATCTATCTATCTATCTATCTATCTATCTATCTATCTATCTATCTATCTATCTATCTATCTATCTATCTATCTATCTATCTTACCTTAGCAACACCATAGCAACCCCTCAATTATCCATCATACATTAGCAACACCCTAGCAACCATTATCTTTCTATTTATGTCATACCTTAGCAACACCCTAGCAACCACTCAATAATCTATCAGACCTTAGCAATACCCTAGCAACCATTATATATATTTTTATCATTCCTTAGCAACACCCTAGCAACTACTCAATAATCCATCATACTTTATGAACGTTGTGAAACTGCAACAAAACAATTAAACACATGTTTGGCTGCAGTTTGTAGGTGAAATAAACACTAGGGGGCAGTATGACAACTACTTTTTGTTTCTTTTCACACTAATGATATTCACAGGGATATATTATAGCCGAATAATGATTAATTTTCACGCACAACACCAAATACATACCACAACACCACTTAATGCGGTCGGTTATTTGTAATGAATACATCTGCGCCCCTTATCCATCTCCATATGGACACCTTTCTGGGGTGTTCAGTTTGCTTGTAGCTCACTTTGTACAGTGTTGTACTTGGCCTGCAGAACTCTGAGGTTTGAGTCTGATGAAGCATGTTCAATCAAGTAAAAACTATGTGTTAGCCATGTACTTTTTTCTGACGTCTGCTTTTGCAAACACTATTGGTTGGGTTTAGGGAAGCGTTTCGCTTGGTGGTTTGCTAGCCGATCTGTACAACTCCACCTTCTTGTATCTACAACTTCTTCGTGTATCTGAAACGTACAACAATATGAACCTTAAGAAACGTATTTCAGAGTTGCAGAAATCTAGACAGCGCCCTCTAGTGGATTTGTCATCTGAAACGTGCAACCAAATGTACCCAGAGCAATGTATTTGTGCTGCAAAATGCTTTATTGTACAGCAGGGTTTAAACTCATGCGTATTCATTAAATATCAATATTAAATATGTCCACAACCAAACATCCTGAAAGCAAACACGTGATTTAAGCTTTTCCTTTCCTAGCCTTTTGCTGCCGTTTGCTCATGAAGTCAATGAAACCCGAAGACATTTAAATGCTCGTCTGCATTCTGGCTTGTGCATATATGAATCATAATGCAGAAAAACATCCAGAGAACTGTCTGTGTTTTCGCTGATAAAAGTGTTCAGTCAAAGCAGAGGGTCAACACAGAGGTCTGAGCAGTTTCTCCATCATCTTACGGTTTTAACTGATCTGAAGATGAAGTGGCTCTTGAAAGCTTCTTCGTCTCAGTCTGCTTTAAATGTCTGAAGCTCTTTATGCACTAATAGATTCTCAGCTCCTTCCCTCCAGGAATTAGACGGATAATTACAAACCAAGGATGAATGAGTGGGAACCGCACAAAGACTTGTAATTGTTTTTTTTTTTTTTGCTTCCAGATGAAGCATGCATGCAGACTCGAAGTAATGAACTAAATATTGTCTGTCTAAATACTGCATACTGTCATTAGTTATATAAGTCACTTGTCAAAAAGTATGTATTGCCCACACTTATTATAAGATGCTACACCGCTGTCATAAAATATTAATGCATATATAACCCTCTTAAAATAATTTTAAATGTTTGTTTGTTTGTTTGCTTTGGAATTTGAAATCAGTTAATTATGTATTTTGGTTATTTCCTACATTAAAAAGAGATGCCAAAAATGACAACAAATTATATTTTCCTGAATTTTAGAATGTGTTTTAATATTAATATTAAGCAATAATAATAATAACTATCAAATACAGTATATTTGATTGTGATTTACATGTAACTGAAATGTTAAGTGTAACAATAATATAATAATAATAATAATAATAACAGAAGTCATAATAATAATAACAGCATTAATAATAACAGCAATAATAATAATAATAATAATAATAATAATAATAATAATAATAATAATAATAATAATAATAATAACAGCAATAATAATAATAATAACAGCAATAATAATAATAATAATAACAGCAATAGTAATAATAATAATAATAACAGCAATAATAATAACAGCAATAATAATAATAATAATAATAATAATAATAACAGCAATAATAATAACAGCAATAATAATAATAATAATAATAATAATAATAACAACAGCAATAATAATAATAATAATAACAGCAATAATAATAATAATAATAATAATAACAGCAATAATAATAATAGTAATAATAATAACAGCAATAATAATAATAATAACAGCAATAATAATAATAATAATAATAATAATAATAACAGCAATAATAATAACAGCAATAATAATAATAATAATAATAATAATAATAATAATAATAATAATAATAATAATAACAGCAATAATAATAATAATAACAGCAATAATAATAATAATAATAACAGCAATAATAATAATAATAATAATAATAACAGCAATAATAATAATAATAATAACAGCAATAATAATAATAATAATAACAGCAATAATAATAACAATAACAGCAATAATAATAACAATAACAGCAATAATAATAACAATAATCATAACAGCAATAATAATCAGAATAATAATCATAACAGCAATAATAATCATAATAATAATAATAATAATAATAATAGCAATAATAATAACAGCAATAATAATAATAACAGCAATAATAATAACAATAACAGCAATAATAATAACAATAATCATAACAGCAATAATAATAATAATAATAATAATCAGAACAGCAATAATAATAATAATAATAATAATCATAACAGCAATAATAATAATAATAATAATAATAATAATAACAGCAACAAAGTGTTAATATTATTATTATTATTATTATTATTATTATTATTATTATTATTATTATTAATAATACTTTGTTGTTGTTGTTGTTGTTGTTGTTGTTGTTGTTGTTGTTATTATTATTAATATTATTATTATTAACAAATATTTGCGATAACATGATTACACACTCATTCACACACATCCAAATCCAAAGCAATACAAAACCAAACCAAATACAAACCAAATCCCCTATAGCACATGTCTTTGGACTTGTATGGGAAACTGGAGCACCCGGAGGAAACCCACGCAAACACAGTGAGAACCTGCAAACTCCACACAGAAATGCCAACTAACCCAGTCGAGGCTCGAACCAGCGACCTTCTTGCTGTGAGGCGATCTTGCTACCCTCTGCAGCTCCTTGGTAAGGATTATTTCATTGCATTACTGTTGCTGCTGTTGTTTCTGGGTGGTTGTTGTGGTGCAGCATAGGTCCAGTTCAAAAGAGTTTGTGGGCTTCTACTTGTTTCCAGATGTGATTTGACTTCTTCTTTTAATCTGTAACAGACTGAAGAAACATCCAGGAGTTTCACAGAATTGTGTGTTTGTGACTTCCATGTAAATGAATCCGTGTTGTTGATTCGCAGAAGCATGTTGAGGATCAATACACACATTAGACACACATTGACTAATTGATCACCGTCTCCTCTCTCTCCGGTCTAAATAAATGCAGTTATGAATATGTATTAGTTTGACCCACGTTCGCCTGACTTGTTTCAGGCAGCAAGACTTACATATGGAAATGGTTCTCATTTAATGCTGGGGGAGATTTATTAGCTGATGAGAATCCCGCAGCACCTTCAGATGTTTTACAGCAGCAGGAACTCGCACTAGGCAAATGTCCTCAATTTACATCCAGAGTCGACGTCTGCTTGAGATTTTTGCTCATAATCAGCTGCAATATCAGAAGCGTGCTGAGAGTGTTCAGTCTATTAGATTTAGCCTGTGTTTCCAGCAAGTGAGTGTTTAGTACCTGGAGAAAACGAGCGCATTTACATTCATCTCAATGGCGCAGGAGGTGCATGATGAGAATTCCACCGTTTCATGACACCAATACTGCATATTCAATAATTAATATGCAATCCTGTGGTGCAGAACTTTGGACTAATAATATTTTGGGAGCTAAAAGTGTCCAGGGATGAACATTATATCGGCATCGACATCTCGCAATGTGCGGATCTGCAATAGTCACATCGCAAGATATGCAATGTTCAGTCTGAATTATAAGTGATCAGGAGCTACAGAACATGTGATTTGCAGAGTCACTGCTAAGTTTAACCATAGTAGAGTGAAGGCTTATCATTTGCATGTGTTTTTAAGGCCTGTGACAGCATTTCAATGGCTCGCTTCCACTGACTGGTATAGTACGGGACGGTTCGGATCGGTACGGGTCACCTTTTATCAGGCTTACGTTTCCACTACCAATTGTACACTTTTGTGTGTACACTTGTTTGTGTCTCTGATTTGATACCAACTACAGAAGAACTACACACAGCAGACATTTAGTGCTTATTTAGGTTCAAAAACAACACGAAACATATAGCCCACACTCATTCACACACATATACATACATAGCCAATTTAGGTTATCCAATTGCCCTATAGCACATGTGTTTGGACTGTGGGGGAAACTGGAGCACCCAGAGGAAACACCAGTTGTCACGATCACCAGCGATCCAGCCTGCGCAGATCACTGGTAAACACACAAGATCACACAGAACTACAAGTCCGCCATTATATAGACTACACGATCCAGTCATGCACTGCAACACACACACACCTGCTCCAAGTCTCCATTGTTTACACTCACACAGCTGAAGCTGCTCAAAGACTGATTAGCTGGACTATGTATACAGCACACAAACACACATACTTTGCTGAGTCTTGTTATACTGTTAGTGAACGTTAGGATGCGTTTCCTTTGCCTTGTCTTGCCGTGTTTGACCCTTGCTTTGTTTTATTGTTTACATTGCCTGCTGCCTGCCTGTACTGACCACTCGCCTGTCTTAGGATGACTCTGGGTTTCCTGTATACATCTGTTTGCCCCTGTATTGACCGTTGCTTGCCTGGCCATTCTCTGTATAATAAACCTGCGTTTGTCCAGCGTCACTTCACGTTACACCAGTGTCTTTGGTTGTTTTTATTTATTTATTTTTATTTTTGTTATCTCTGTGCCGTGAGAAACGCATGGTAAATCCAGATGTGTTTGTGTACGATGTGTAGACATGATACATACTGTACTGTAGTTCCGATTAAATATAAACATGCATTTAATCATCGCAAAAAAGTCCCAAATCCCTTAAAATGGATGAAATCTGCAACACGGTGGCTCAGTCTTTAGCACTGTCACCTTGCAGGTCGCTGGTTCGAGTCCCGGCTCAGCCAGTTGGCATTTCTGTGTGGAGTTTGCATGTTCTCCCAGTGTTGGAGTGGGTTTCTTCCGGGAGCTCCGGTTTCCCCCACAGTCCAAACACATGCACTATAGGGGAATTGATGAACTAAATTGTCCGTTTATGTATGTGTGTGAATGAGTCTATATGGATGTTTCCTAGTACTGGGTTGCAGCTGGAAGGGCATTCGCTGCCTAACACACATGCTGGAATAGATGGTGGTTCATTCCGCTGTGGCAACCCCTGATAAACAAGGAACTAAGCCAAAAAAAAAAATGAATCCCCTTAAACACCACAAAGGACACCAAAAGAGGGATTCCTCCAGTTTAGGTCTCCATCCGTGAGGTGCTCAAGGTTTTTGTCAGTTTGACCTGTGACCTTTCCTCACAGTTCAACAGGCTTCACAATCTACCTGAGATTAAAAGACCTGACCTTAGGCCTGCATGTCAACACATTTCAGCTTTAGAAACTCCAGTAGATGATGAGTGGAATGAAGCCGAGGTCAGCCGAGTGCCATCTGACCTGAAACACAGGTGATATTGACAGCCGCTATGATGAAGTGTGTGTGTAAATATTGCTTTAACAGGCCTGTACGTGCTGCTCTGAGAGGAATATCTTCACTCACTAACACGAAGTCAAATGATGTTTATTCAGGAGTTTTTCATAGTCATTCATTCATATTTTCGGCTTAGTCCCTTTATTAATCCGAGGTTGCCACAGCGGAATGAACCGCCAACTTATCCAGCACATGTTTTACGCAGCGAATGACCTTCCAGCCGCAAGCCATCTCTGGGAAACATCCATACACACTCACACTCATACACTATAGACAATTTAGCCTACCCAATTCACCTGTACAGCAGGTCTTTGGACTGTGGGGGAAACCGGAGCACCCAGAGGAAACCCACACAAATGCAGGGGGAACAGACAAACTCCACACAGAAATGCCAACTGACCCAGCCGAGGCTCGAACCAGGGACCTTCTTGCTGTGAAGCGACAGCACTACCTACTGCGCCACCGTTTTTCATAGTATTTCCTACAATATTTTTTTCTTCTGGAGAAAGTCTTATTCGTTTTATTTCGGCTAGAATAAAAGCAGTTCTTAATTTATTAAAGCTATTTTAAAGCTCGCATGAAATTAAAATAAAGCTTTTAGATGTTAGTATCACACTGTAAAAAATGCAGGGTTCCACACAATTTATTCATGTTGTCCCAACACAAATTGATTAAGTTAACTTAACACTTAACACTGGATTGAACATAAAAAAATTAAGTTGTCCCAATGAAATCTCAAGAAACGTGTCGGTTCAACTTATTTTAAATACGTAGTTTGAATGAGCAAGCAAAATATACTTTTTATAGTTTTTACAATATCTATAAGCTAGTCTGCTCCAAAACATTGATAAAATTTGCGTTTGGAAGATATAAAACTAATATAAACATGTAAAGCTCGTCACTTCTGCCTAAACGATCAATGGTTTTATTCACGTCACCTCATAATTCAGTTTCTCATCAAATCATAGCCAATCACGCTCTCTAGTATCTGACAAGCCCCGCCCCCTTCAAGACGCTTCTCATCTTGCTTTTTCATTTGAAGTACACCTTAATACAATACATATTAGAACCACAAGGTACAATTTGTGTATAAAATAATTTACAATGTATAAAAACACAAATTATTATTGTGAAATGAACTCATTTAATTGAATGTAATTTGACTATTTGATTTTAGTGATCTTGTTAAAGAAGACCTATCATGCAAAAATCCCTTTTATAAGGGGTTTAAACACAGTTGTGTCAGGAGTGTGTTAATATAAGCATCTTCTAATACTCTGTTATAATAGTTGGGTTAAAAATACCGCTACATATAACCCAACTATAGGTTATTATAGCACCTTCTCAGCTATGGGTTACTATAACATAATGCATTGGGTTATATAAAGTTAACCCAATGCATTGGGTTATTTTGATTAGATGATATTTTTTCCATTTGGTATTACTATTGCTACTATTACTAGTACTTATTGTTTATAAAAGGCTTTATTTCCATTGCATTTTAGTTCCACTTTTGTTAAAATAAATCAAGAATCACAAACAACGAAGAAAACAGAACAAAGTACAGACAGTTACTTGTCTGTGCAAGCAGAAAATCATGTGTTGAGCAGAATATGAAGCTCTGTGTGCTGAAGAGACTGTCCAGCAGCTGCAGCAGGCTTTACTCCACAATGTACATTACATTTTAACCACATTCAAATGCTTCTAAAAGATGGTCTTGGATGGTGAAACGGATATATAAAACAACACAGAGAGGTAATTTTATTAAATATATATATATATATATATATATATATATATATATATATATATATATATATATATATATATATATATATATATATATTGTGTTAGAGCTTAAATAAACGCATGCATCAGTGCCAGTGGTGTAGTGATTAGTGCGTCGACACTTGCTCACGGCGACCCGAGTTTGATTCCGCCTCGCGGTCCTATGCCGATTCTTCCCCTCTCGCTGCTTTCCTGTCAATACTCTCTACTGTCCTCTCAAATAAAGGTGAAAACCCTGAAAAAATGATTATATAAAATAAACGCATGTATATTATTACAGCTGTTCTGTGTCAGGTAAATCAGTTGACTGTTGAAAATCAAATTTTTAACCCAACTAGTTGATTTTAAATAACCTAATAAATGTTAAAAATAACTCAACAAAGCACCAAATATTTAACCCAACTGGTTGAATTAATAATAAATAACCCAATAAAGGTTTAAAATAACCCAACAAAGCACCAAATATGTTTAAATCAACTGTTGGGTTAAATTAATAACTCAACGTTTTTTAGAGTGTTGTAAAAATGTATTAATAGTATTTATTATAATCAGACTTGAGGAAAACAGTCTGCAGAGACACTTGATTGACATCCTCCCTTTGTACCTTGTCTGAGGGGAAAGCCCCGCCCACTAGTGACAATCTCTCCCTCATTAGCATAAACAGTCCTTATAGTGAGAAGCAGCACTGTGCCACTTTCAGAGAGGTAAAAACATTAATTGTTGGGTTATAAGGAGCTGAAACTTCTCAAACACACATTCTAGGTACGTCAGAGTCTTATTTTACATCTTATAAATAATAGATCTCCTTTACGGTCATAAATGAGACTCGGTCGACAGGTAAACGCTGGCCTTGTGTTTGCTTGACGGCCAGATTGTCACTTTAGATTAACCTTTGACTTCATGCACAGACACATCGATTGTGCTGTTATAATCTTTCATTGCGTGCAAACAAAAGCAGAGAAACGCTCTGTAAAATCCCTCCGAGGTCATTTCAGGCCTCCATCTTTTGTCTGCCGGACGCCGCCTCTTCCTGTTTTTGTTGCCTTGGAAACCTGTGATGTTTTAATAAGGCCAGTCGGCTAATGAGACGCGGCCGATTCATGCATGACAACAAAATTAAAATAAGGCCAGCAAACGGCCCACGCTTTCAGACCACCATCAGGAGCACCGCACAAGAGAGATTTCCTCCTAATTAATGACGAGGGGAGGATTCTGCTGCTGTCATGTAGTGAAAATAATTAATAAATGACACAAATGGAGATGTCACTTCTCTCCAATGGTCATGCTCTGTCACCATAATACAGATAGATAGAGAGGGAGAGAGAGAGAGAGAGAGAGATGGAGGCTGTGTACAGTTTGAACCAATTCAATTCAATTCCCCTTTATTTGTATAGCGCTTATACAGTGTAGATTGTGTCAAAGCAGCTTCACATAAAAGGTCACAGTAAATAGGAACAGTGTAGTTCAGTTTGTAGTGTTTAAGTTCAGTTCAGTTGAGCTCAGTTCAGTGTGGTTTAATAATCACTACTGAGAGTCCAAACACTGAAGAGCAAATCCAACGATGCGCAGCTCTACAGATCCTGAACCATGCAAGCCAGTGGCGACAGCGGAGAGGGAAAAAAAACTTCACTAAAGGCGGAAGTGAAGAAAAAAAACCTTGAGAGAAACCAGGCTCAGTTGGGCACGACCATTTTAATTTCTCCGCTGGCCAAACGTCTTGTGCAGTCATGCAGTCTAAGCGGCGGAGGCTGGAAGCTGGCCTCAGCGAAGACTCGTCTGTCTCTGGAGCGTCACAGGAATCAGTCTCATGTTCTCCACTCTTCCATGACCACCACAGTAGCTGCTCAGGATACGGCCTGGTCCAGGATATGGAAACCTTGGGATCATCTCGTCGTTGGTTTTGGATCGAATCAGTGACTCTGCATTGTCTTACTAACCACAGTCAGACTAAAAAAATAATTCATTGGATTTAATTCAATTTTATTTAAGGTAAGTGCACTGTAAAAAGCAATTTGTTGAGTAAGCATTAACCCTTGTGCACTGTTCAGATTTACTAGTCTCTTGTTATGTTATGGATGAAAACATCCACTGAATTAAACTATATGCATCAGATACTTATTATTACTTTTTTTTGCATAAATCTGTTAATCAACCTCAGTCCTAATCAAAACTACTAAATGATTTTTAAAATGACAGGATTTTAACTCTTTAATTGACAAATTTATAAATGATGTCACTGATTTGGTGAAAGCACACACAAAATGACGCATTTTCAGTATAAAAAGTAGTTGTGGACTGGATTTTTTACCTTTTATCACAGTCTTGGACATGTGAATGATTAGTAACAACATAGCGACGAGATGATCAAAGGGTTCCATAATCCTGGACCAGGCCGTATCCTGAGCAGCTGCTGTGGTGGTCCAACACAATCTCACGGCAATTCGTAACTTTTTGATTTAGTGACTAATTCGTACGATCTAATTCGCACAATTTAGTACGATTTGCTCATCCCCCAATGACGGTTGGGTTTAGCGGTGGGGTTAGGTGCCACGTCTCCTTTTTAAAATCGTACATTTTCGTACAGCAGAACTCGTACGAATTAGCCACTAAACTGACAAAATGTAAAATACTTACGTTTTCTCATGAGATCAGGCTGGGTGGTCAGGAGTGGAGAGCATGAGACTGATTCCTGTGAAGCTCCAGGGACATATCCTTGACTGCAGCTCTGCACAAGACGTTTGGCCAGTGGAGAAATGGTCATGCCCAACTGAGCCTGGTTTCTCTCGTTTTTTAAATCTTATCTTTCGCCAATTGGTGAAGTTTTTTTCTCGCCACTGTCGCTTGCATGGTTCAGGATCTGTAGAGCTGCGCATCAATGCATTTGCTCTTCGGTGTTTGGGCTCTCAGTAGTGATTATTAAACCACACTGAACTGAGCTGAACTGAACTTAAACACTGAAAACACTGACACAATCTACATTGTTAAAAGCGCTATAGAAATGAATTGTCTTTGATGCTTTGTTAGATTTTCATTTTTTCTCCATTATTTACTGTCGGTGGCTGTTTTTGCCCCATTCACTTCTATTATGACCACATTTAATGGTGTATAAATACACAGTCTTTGCTTTTATTTACTCTGTGTAGTTCTGGGATGCATATTTTCTCAGACACATCAAGGTAAGTGCGTAAAGGAAACTCTCAGACACACACTTTAATTTGTTGTTATACTCCATAAAAAACAAAGCTTTAAAGGGTTAATACTGCCAACTGATGATGATCAACAGTAAAAATTTCAAATCTGACCTCTTCCCAACAGGGAAAACCAGCAACAATCAAAAATGCATGATTATATGCTGTTATAGTTTTGTAATGAATAAATGTGGTTATAATGAAGGTCAATGGGGCAAATACAGCCACTAACAGTAAATAAGGCAGGAAAAAATGAAAATTAGTCAAAAACAGTGCATCAAAGGCAATGTTGTTT
This sequence comes from Danio aesculapii, assembly GCF_903798145.1. Classification (NCBI taxonomy): domain Eukaryota; kingdom Metazoa; phylum Chordata; class Actinopteri; order Cypriniformes; family Danionidae; genus Danio; species Danio aesculapii. Next base: position 2,483,307 of record NC_079448.1, read on the forward strand.
CACATGTCTAAGACTTTTTGATAAAAGGTAAAGAAAAATCCAACCCAGAAATACTTTTATAAATTAAAAATACATTTGCACTTCAAAATGCGCCACACATTCTCTGTTGAAGACAGGTCAGGACTGCAGGCAGGCCAGTCAAGTACCTGTATCCTCTTCCTCTGCAGCAGAACTCTGTAATGTGTCCAGAATTTGGTTTTGCATTGTCTTGTTGAAATATGCATGGCCGTCCATGGAACAGTAGGCAGCAAATCTCTATGTACTTTTCAGCATTGATGGTGCATCACAGAAGTGCAAGTTACCTTTGCCAAGGGCACTGACACAACCCCACACCAATTCAAAATACTTTATTTTGTGTTTTTGTCACCAAATCAGTGACACCATTTATGAATTTGGTGATTAAAGAGTTAAAATCCTGTCATTTTCTAAAAAGAATTAGTAGTTTTGATCAGGACTGAGGTTAATTAACAGATTTATGCTAAAATAAACAAATATATATATATATATATATATATATATATATATATATATATATATATATATATATATATATATATATATATATATATATATATATATATATATATCTCTGATGCATTTTTACAGCTGTGAAATTTAGTGGATGTAAAAAAAGGGTAAATTTGCTCAGAGTGTTGAGCTTTTTCTTAAAATATTTTAAGCATTTTCTCAAAATATGTGTCAAAATAAGATTTGTCAGCAAAAATCATTTTGTTAGCTAAAACACAGAAGTAGTTATGGCCAAATTAAGACTCAAAATCAGCCCAGAGTGGATGAAAACATCCCCAACAGCTCATAAGGGTTCAAAGGATTTCTGATTGTCTCCAGAACAAACCACTGTTATACAATGACTTGCCTAATTAGCCTAACTTTACCCTAATTAACCTAGTTAAGCCTTTAAATGTCACTATAAGCTGAATACTAGTATCTTGAGTAATATCTAGTCTAATATTATGCGCTGTCATCATGGCAAAGAGAAAATAAATCAGTTATTAGAGATGAGTTATTAAAACTATTATGATTAGAAATGTGTTGAAGAAATCTGCTCTCCGTTAAACAAAAATAGACAAATGAAAAGTGAATGCAGACAAATACGCAACAGTACAGAGTGCGTGAAGCGTTGTCTGTGTGCGTGAGAGAGGAACAGTCAGAGGTTGTGTGTTTGCTGACTGCAGAAGTGTGTATAATTACAGGTCTCTGACAGCGCTTTATTACAGTGTGAATGAGAGCGTCTTCCTCCTCGCTGCTTTAAAACATCTCCCGTCTCTCTCAGCAGGACTTAATTAAGCTTTAAATCTTGTTTAACACACATTAATTATTCATCTACCAATTTACAGTGGGTGGACTTCATATTCATGCGACTGTGATTCAGGAATGTGTGTGTGAGGGAGAGAAAGAGTGATACGATTCATTTAACTTGGAAAATGAGGATTTTTGCCTTGAAATTGAACACCGAGTTGCCTTTTATGTGCATATTTGTAATAGTTTCACAGCTCAACATCTGCTAAAAGTAAAGTTGCTAGTTTTTGCCTCCATATAAGCTCTTGAATGTGTAAAGGTCTACAATATTTGATCATGTCTAGTCTTCCCTGCGGAAATCGAGTAAATTTGTACTTTCTAATTAAACACGTCTGCGTTCCTCGAAACGACAAATAGCCTTCTGCTATTGGCGTAACTCCAGCATCCTCATAGGAATGACTCTAATTAGGTGTTATTGTTTTCACAGTTCAACATTTCCTGTTTATTTTGAGTTTGTGCAATACCTAATGTTAAATTTCCCATCGTGCACCCAGGATATCATTCACTATAGGCTTATGGCTTTTACATAATGTTTGCCAACTGTCTGAGTAACAACAACAGTTGGGGTATGGAGTGATTTTGGCATCATGTCTGATGCGAACACACACAAAACAAGAGCCTGGACACGGATATGAGCCTCATGTTAATCACTGCTTTCACTGTAAATGCTGAAATATCACATGACTTCCAAATGTGGAGGATCACTTAAAACACAGCAGCAGAAATGAGAGTTAATAACCCTTTCAGAGTATTTTTACTTGTTAATTACTGTTCAGAGATCATGTAAAGAAGAAAATTAAGACTTTGTTTTTGTTCATAGTGGCATTATAAAAACAGACTACAATTTGAAGAGTAAAATCCTCAAATTAATGCATTTTTGAAAGTCAGTGGACAATACACTCACCGGCCACTTTATTAGGTACACCTGTCCAACTGCTCGTTAATGCAAATTTCTAGTCAGCAACTCAATGCATTTAGGGATGTAGACATGGTCAAGACGATCTGCTGCAGTTCAAAGCGAGCATCAGAATGGGAAGAAAGGGAATTTAAGTGACTTTGAACGTGGCATGGTTGTTGGTGCCAGACGGGCTGCTCTGAGTATTTCAGAAACTGCTGATCTACTAGGATTTTCATGCACAACCATCTCTAGGGTTTACAGAGAATGGCCTGATAAAGAGGAAATATCCAGAGAGCGGCAGTTCTGTGGGCGCAAATGCCTTGTTGATGCCAGAGGAGAATGGCCAGACTGGTTCCAGCTGATAGAAAGGCAACAGTAACTCAAATAAGCACTCGTTACAACCGAGGTCTGCAGAAGAGCATCTCTGAACACACAACACGTCCAACCTTGAGGCGGATGGGCTACAGCAGCAGAAGACCACACCGGGTGCCGCTCCTGTCAGCTAAGAACAGGAAACTGAGGCTACAATTCACACAGGCTCACCAAAACTGGACAATAGAAGATTGGAGAAATGTTGCCTGGTCTGATGAGTCTCCATTTCTGCTGCAACATTCGGATGGTCGGGTCAGAATTTGGCATCAACAAAATGAAAGCATGGATCCATCCTGCCTTGTATCAGTGGTATAGGCTGGTGGTGGTGGTGTAATGGTGTAATGGTGTAAAGATATTTTCTTGGCACACTTTGGGCCCATTGGTACCAATTGAGCAACATGTCAACCATTTGACCATTTTCATCCCTTATATATATATATATACACAGTTAATATATAAGTCAGAATTATTCACCCCCCTTTGATTTTTTTTTTATTTCTTTTTTAAATATTTCCCAAATGATGTTTAACACAGCAAGGAAATTGTTTTTAATTTTTTAAAAACATGCTAAGGACAAAATTATTAGCCCCTTTAAACTATATATTTTTTCGATAGTCTACAGAACAAACCATCGTTATACAATAACTTGCCTATAATTAACCTAACCTGCCTAGTATGCATGTGTGTATATATAAGAAAGAAAATAAATAATTAAAAGAAAATTCATAAATAAAGAAAATGTATTTTTATTAAGAAAACAAGCTAATGAGAGTTCAAGAGGGAAAACAAAAATATTAATACACACATACACCAAATACATAAATATGTAAATGTCAATCAAATAATGTAAAGTCTTATTATAGGTAGATGCTCTTTTTGTTTGAAACTTTAGTCTTTAATTAGCTAGTAGCTGAAAGGGTGTACTGATTTTCAAACGATATAATCCGTGGTTTCCACATTTTCTAATATTTTTGAATGGATCCTTTTTTGACATTTAATTCTTTCTAGTTTTAAATATAAAATCAAATCGCAAAACCACACTTATATTTTATTTATTTATTTGTTTCTCGAATACGACTGGAGAGTGTGTGATACTGCATCGTGAGATTGAATTCTCCATGAAGGTTACATGCGACGCTGAATTTCGTAACCGTGTTTTGCATTGGTGGCGTGTCTGTAATGCTTTTAAAGTGCTGTCTGAATGGCGTTCCCTCTTGTAATCTCAGAGGATTGTGCTTCTGTCTCGTTCATTTGCATGTGAGCTCCCAGCGGCGTGCGGTCCAGTAAATCACACAAAAGAGAATGAAGTCATGGGTCGTTTGTTCCTCGCAGGCCTGTTTATCAGAACAGACAGACACTTCTGTTCAGTCAACACGCTGACATACTGTTCATATGCTGGTGTATTCACTATTGCTTATATACTGGTGCTTTCACTACTGCTCATATATTGGTGTATTCACTATTGCCCAGTCACCACCGCTATATATACAACCCCAAATAAGAAAAAGTTGAGACAGTATGGAAAATGCAAATAAAAAGTGAAGTAGTGATTTCCAAATTGATTTTGACTTCATTGCAGACAGTATGAACACAAAATATTTCATGTTTTTCTGGTCGACTTCATTTCATTTGTAAATATACATCCTTTCCTGTCATTCAGACCTGCAACACGTTCCCAAAACAAGTTGTGACAGGAGCAGTTTAGGGCTAGTAATCAGGTAAACTGGTTAAATAATGATGTGATTTGAGGTGATTATACCTATGATTCAATACAAAAGCAGCATCCAAGAAAGGTCTAGTCCTTTAGGAGCAAAGATGGGCTGAGGATCGCCAGTTTGCCAACAAATACATCAGAAAATGATGTTTAAAAGCAATGTTCCTCAAAGAAAGAGAGGAAGACATTTGGATATTACACCTTCAACATTGCAGAACATCATTAAATATTCAGGGAATCTGGAGGAATTTCAGTGTGTAAAGGACAAGAGCACAAGCCTAAGCTGAACAACTGTGATCTCCGATCCCTCAGGGGGCGCTGCATCAAGAATCCTCATTCATCTATAAGACATATCACCACATGGGCTCAAGACTACTGCGGCAAACCTTTGTCAAGTACCACAACATGTAGTTACATCCAGAAATGCCAGTTAAAACTGTACTGTGCAAAAAGGAAGCCCTACGTTAACAGTGTCCAGAAGCGCAGTCGACTTCTCTGGGCTCGGAGGTATCTGGGATGGACCATCACACAGTGGAAACATGTACTGTGCTCAGATGAATTAGTATTTCAGGTATTTTTTGAGAGAGGTGGATGCTGTATGCTCCGGACCAAACAAGAAAAGGATCTTCTAGAGTGTTACCAGCAACAAGTCCAAAAGCCAGGGTCTGTAATGGTGTGGGGTTGTGTCAGTGCCCTTGGCAAAGGTAACTTGCACTTCTGTGATGCACCATCAATGCTGAAAAGTAAATTCTGCACACATTCCTGCTGCAGAGGAAGAGGATACAGGTACTTGACTGGCCTGCCTGCAGTCCTGACCTGTCTTCAACAGAGAATGTGTGGCGCATTTTAAAGTGCAAAATGCCACAAGGAAGACCTCGTACTGTTGCCCATCTTAAGATTAAATTACACCTGAAACACTTCATCACTTGGTGTCTTTTAAGTGTTGTGTAAAGCAATAGCAACATTAAGTGGTAAATGCTCTACTGTCCCAACTCAGGAACGCATTAGTAATGTGCTGTTGTATTGTCTGCAAATCACTTCTTTTTTATTTGTGTTTTCCATACTGTCCCAACTTTTTTTGCTTTGTGATTTTGTGGGGTTGTACAGTAGAGATCTGCATGGGATTAAATTTCTCTGCCCGCTCCCGCCAGGTTTTAGCCTGAACCTGATCGCTCCCGCTTATATTTAGCATTTGTTGTCCCGCTGCCGGACCCGCACCGTTTTCTACCCGCCGCACCGGTTCCTGTTAACGGGTGGGGGGAGAACAAAACTGAAAACCACTCAACTATACAGAGTCTAGACAGCCTATAACAAGCTGTCTGTATAAACACACACACACACACACACACACACACATAAGCACCAAGCAAGTGACACATTCACAGACAGCACAAACCTCTCTCTCATTCGCACACACACATAGACAGCAACAAACAAGATAAATTCACACACATGCACACACGTGCTCGCTCGCTTGGGAGTCGGGAGCGATATTGTCAGACCGCCCGCTCCCATCCAAAATTACACCAGTTACAGTCCGCTCCCGTGCTTGATTCGGAAATTTAATCCCGCACCGCAAGAAATCTGGTGGGGTCCCACAGCTCCCGCGGTACAGCCACAGGAATGCAGACCTTTATTGTACAGTATATAAATAAAATATTTTTTCTTATTTAACACAAGTTTTAATTTATTTATTTTTTATTATTAGAATATACAAAAGATACACAATTTGAGATAATGCAAATACAAAGAAAATGAAACCATAACAAAAATACAAAAAACAACAACAATACATTCAAATACTGGCAGGTGCGTGTGTGCGTGTGTGCGTGTGTGTGTGTGTGTGTGTGTGTGTGTGTGTGTGTGTGTGTGTGTGTGTGCGTGTGTGTGTGTGTGTGTGTGTGTGTGTGTGTGTGTGTGTGCGTGTGTGTGTGTGTGTGTGTGTGTGTGTGTGTGTGCGTGTGTGTGCGTGTGTGTGTGTGTGTGTGTGTGTGTGTTTGTGTGTGTGCGCGCATGTAAAGGTAACTTGGTAAACAGGTCAGATTACATACAAAAGGAACAATGACAGTCACTAAATGAAGCAAGTAACATATATAAGGAGTGACAACAATGCTAGTGATATAATGATAGTAATAATGACAGTAAACAAACAAGAAAGGACAACAGTAATAATCATTAACAACAACCACTACAATAATAATAATAATAAAAATAAATCCCAAGTACTACACCAAATACTACTACTACTACAGAGAGTTTCTAATGCTACAACTATTACTACTGCTACTACAGCCACAACCACTACTACTCCTACAATGTGTACTACTACTGAACCTATTACAACGACTACCACTGATACTACTACTACTACTAATACATCTACTACTGATACTACTACAGGAATGACTGCTACTACAACATCTACATCAACAATGTCTACTGCTTCTAATACTACTACACTACAAATACTACTTCAAAAACCAAAACTACAACTTCAACCACTACTACTACTATGACTACTACTAACAAGTTTCAAAAACTCCAAAAATGACTTACTGTGTGAATGAAATATCATGATAATCACATTACAGCCTTTACTTCATTAACATATTAATGGCTTAAAGAGATAATTGACTAAAAAAGGACATTTCGCTAATAATTTGCCTAGTGTGAGTACTGTTAATTAATAGATGAACTATTATTTGCAGAGTACAGCTTACAAAAAAAGTTCAGTAAGAGGGAAAACAAATGATAATGACTAAAACATGTCATTTTTGCAGTAAGTAACCTTGACATACACTTCACTGAGCAGGTAAACTGCTTCAGGCTGTGCTTCTGCGTCTGAGCTCTTTAACCTGTGCAGCGTCTGTCTGATTTCAGATTTTCTGTCCTCCGTCTGGAGGGTCAGAGGAGCTGGACAATTTATTGATCTGAGCGACATGGTGATTTCTCTCTGCCGCGCTTCAGTTTTGTGATTGACAGCTCCTGCAGTCCTGACATCTGATTTACTGTGAAGAAATGTGGGCTTTCAGGACACTTTCACTGCTTCAGACATAAAAAAACACAGCAGACCAGCTCAAAGGGAACTTTGTGTGGAACTGATGTGAACTGAAACACTGAATATAAATATATATCCACTTCATATGTTGACTGTGTGTATAAGAATGTGTGTGTATTTATATATACCTGTAAACTGACAAATGTTGACTTAAAGGGCACATAGTTTACCTCTTTTTCATGATGTAATATTAATATTCTGGTTCTTCTGAGTGTGCCAGTTTAGGTTCAGTTTAAAACACAATTCAGATTGTTTTATTATAATGTGTTAAAACGTGTCATGCTGGGGGCGTGTCCACAGCTCGCTGGTTTAGGGGTGTGTTGACTAGTTTCGGCTTCCCGCCCAACGTAACAGGGGGGCGGAGCCATGAGCTCACCCGCTCTGTGTTTGGGCAGACTGAGAGAAGGAGCAGGAGTGAGAGGATCAACATTCAGTCGTACATGTACGACTCGGACACAGACCAAGCAGAGAGTACCAAATCATTTGTGTCTTTGTACAGTTTTACAGCCAACTGTGTGCTAGTTTAAAGTGCCGAGCTCGTACACCGAGACTAATAACCACACACACTGAATTAACTTTGACTGAGGCTCCAGATGCGTCGCTCGAAGCCGCGACACGGCACACCAGACACTCTCTGTGGCGCGGCAGAAACATGAAGTGTCCCGAATCGTCGCGCCGTTGTGTGTACCCTGATAGAAACCTATGTTTAGAATTCTAAAACGCATGGCGCAGCGTCAGGTACAGCAGCACCTAGTTAAGATCACAGGGAGCTTCTGTGATCGCGAGAATGATTTCAAAGTGATTTTCAAAGTCTAAAGCTCATGGCATAAAAAGCATTAAGAGCATGTCTGAATCCACTTTTGCTATTTTACGGATGGAAAAATACACTCTGTGCCCCGGCGCATGGTCTAACACGGTTGAGCTTATTCTCTTAATAAGTTCTGGGTGTGTTTTGAGCATAACGTGCATTAAACCAATCAGAGTCTCATCTCCCATTCCCTTTAAGAGTTAGATGTGTCACGCCATGGTGCATTTGCTATTTACATGTCAGACTTTGTGAGTGTAAAAACTGAACGCTTCACTAGCGAGAAAAAACAGTTAAACAGAGCATCTGCAGCGCAAGGATAAAGAACGAGCCCCCTCCATTTACCCTCTTTACTTTTACTCTTTACTCCTTTACTTTCGTGAATAAGGAAACTGTGCTGTACACACTCCACTGAACACATCCATTAGCCTGCATATTTAATTTAGTTTGTTAAGCGCAAAGATTTGATTCAAAACTATTTCTAAATTCAGCTCTAATTTCCAGCAAAGGAATAAATGAACAATAATAATGAAATGTGGGCAAAAAACGGAGCTATATCCAAACACACGTCCTGTTCTTATGCCCCATATGCTCCAAAACTCGACAGGTAGACAAATCTAAGTTTGTTTTTATTAAAACAAATATAAATCTGCATATAATAAATAATACTGCTAATAATAATAACATTATACTAATGCAGATTATCATGATTAAACTGAAAACATTATATATATATACTATATATATATACTATATATATATATATATATATATATATATATATATATATATATATATATATATATATATATATATATATACCCAACTACTACTTTAAGAAAATATCAGAAATCGGGACAGTATTTTCTTTGCTTGAAATGACCCAATCTAATCCTGTTTATATGAAATGAGCCTGCTCCCGACCAGGTTAGAGCTACCAGAACTGTTGCTTTGACAAGAACTCTCGGATCAGTTTTGAAGAACGAAACGATCCTGGATCATGTCAAATCATCAATAACCAAATCCAGCTAACTGAGTAATCCACGTATGAACAGACCCATGTTCAAGACCTGGTGCTTATGGATCCCTGAACTAAAAACAATCCTTTTCTTTCTTGCAGTTTTTGAATAAATATGAAGCCGGCGAGTGATCGGGAGGACACTTTGTAGGGCCCTCGGAGCAAATAGAGTCATCCAGAAATGAGCGAGCCATTATACATAATGCATGCTAGAAGAGCTGCTGCAGACCTGTGTGTGCGAATAATGAGACACGATCTGCACATATGTGAAGCTCTCATGCTGCTTTCTCTCGATAAAACACTCCCTTCTCCCCATCCGCCTCTCTTTCTAAAGTATTGAACAGTAAAGGCTGTATATTTGACTGAAATGTTTCTGCAAAAACACCTCGAGCTGTTTGAGTCCAGCACTGAACCTGTGAGCCCATAATCCTGTTCAACACACACACACACACAGTTTCTGCTGCAGATCCTCTTCAATACACTGTTATGGAGGCTTAAAGAGCTGTGTTAACAACTGTATACTGAGGTGACGTGGTGCTGATTGCAGATCAGTCCGCTGACCTGTACTGAACTTGTGTAAATCCTGCACACATGCACTATATGTTTGTATGTATGTTTTATATATAATGCATTTAGCGCATGTATACTGAATGGAGGAGTTATACTGTACACACAGACCTTATATATATATTCAGTAAATTAAATAATGAAGCAGCTTTAAAAAAACATATTCAGTGTTGGAATTGTGTTGGAATCTACTGTTTAAATATTGAGTTCAATTAAGATTGTTTTAAATGATTTTTTATTTATATATTAGCCCCCCTCTATATTTTTCCCCAATTTCTGTTTAACGGAGAGAAGATTTATTTCAACACATTTCTAATCATAATAGTTTTAATAACTCATCTCTAATAACTGATTTCTTTTATCTTTGCCATGATGACAGCACATAATATTAGACTAGATATTACTCAAGAATCTGATCGTGAGATATTAAAGCAATATTAGCACTCGTACAGCCTCTTCACCCTTGTGTATTACTCCGCCCACACTAGGATTAAAGAGGGACTAAACTTCTCACTACAGTTTGACAAATATTGTTAATATATATACTTTTGAAGCATTTTTAGGCAAGAATGTAGTTATTTAGATTGTAACTATGCAGTTTATTTATAAGGATAGTACCTATTTAAAGTATTTATAATTTCTGAGATACAGCATGGCGGCATCCATCAGCCTGACGGTTGACGTTCCACCACAAGATGGCGACAGAGACTGCATAATAAGTCCTGAGAGGAGGAAAACTCAGCGTAATTTCAACCTACAGCTGATCAAATCATTATAAAACAGGTAAGTGACTTTCTAAGTCGATCTCTCTCTTTTGTATGTTGTAGTGCTGTATTTATACCATAGTAATCTAGTAGTGTTTGCATTATTTTGGCTTTTCCGGGGTTAATTATTGTGATATCCCAATTACAACAGAGAAATAACTCTCTGTAGACTGATGGCCTTTAATGTCATTCAGCCTTATAATCTCAAAATGGGAGCAAAATCAGCTGTTTTGTCATCACTTTAGACATTACGCTAAAGAATCAGTCAAACACTAGCTCCAGAGTGATGCTGGTGAATGAGCAACGGCTTCTGCTGTTCTGACCATCAGCTGCAGATGTGAATGAATGGCGGAAGAAAGTAGTTCCTCTTACAAAGGGTTTTTAAGACTCTCCGTGTTTGATTTTTTTTTTTTGTACACACGATTGTGCCGGCGGACTGTTGTTTAAATGCAATATCACACAAGTAGCAGTGCGATATGGCTGTATATCAGCACTGGTGGGACACTAAGGCACTTAGTTGGCCTTGAGCCAACGCACGCCTCCCACCAGTGCTGATATACCACCGCTACTCATGTGATATTGCTCATATATTGCTCATATATATATATATATATATATATATATATATATATATATATATATATATATATATATATATATATATATATATATATATATATATATATATATTTATATTTATAAGTCGTTTATATATTAGTACTAGTGTAAACATTACTTCAGTCAATAAATAAATTAAAGTTTGTGTTTTGGTGTACAGCAAAAAAAAATTGTAAAGAATTTAATTTCCTTTAATTAACACAGTAAACGCTGTGTTTTCAATAAGCATGTTCACTGTTGTGCACACTGACTTATTTAAGGGTTCCAGACTGACATTTAGTATTAAAATGCCATTAAATGTGTGTGAGAGAGGGAGAGGTCAAGGATGTCTGAAGATTAAATTAATGTAGATGGGCAACAGTAAGCAGCATGGCATTTAGCCTAAAAGGACATTTAACACACACACACACACACACACACACACACACACTTGTACAGCTATCTTCCATAGGCATAATGATGTTTCTACTGTACAATCTGTATATTCTCCTAAACCCACCCTCACAGGAGACAATCTGCGTTATAAAAATGTCCCCACAAGGTTAAAATTCACTCACACACACACATGCACACTCACTCTCACTTAAACTCACACACACTCACACATACAGTACCCACTCTCACACACTCGCACATAAACTCAGACAATAACAAACACGCACATATGCATACAAACACACACACACACACATAATCTAATACGCACACATTCACAAACACAATCTAACACATAAGCACACACACACACTCAAAACACTCACATATACGCACACACTCACTCACTCGCACACAAACTCACACAATCTCACACACACTCACTTACAAACACTCAAAACACACACCCACACACACATTCACAATAAGACACTAATTCACACACACTCACATATACACACACACGCACACACAAACTCACACACACAAACCCACTCACACTCAAACACACTCGCATACACACACACAAACTCACACACACACCCACTCACACTCAAACACTCTAAAAACACACACACTCATGCATAAACACACACACATAATCTAACACACACAATTTCACACATTCACACCAACTCACACGCACTTAAAACACTCACACAAATTCACACTCAGATACTAATTCGCACACACTCAAAACACACACACACACACACACTCACATATCAACAAGACACATATACACACACACACACATTCACACTCAGACACTAATTCACAAAAACTCAAAACACACACACAAAATCTAACAAAAACATTCACAAACATAATATCACACACACACACTCACTCACACACGCACATACACGCACACACACACACACACACACACACACACACACACACATACCCATTCACACTCAAACACACTAAAAACACACACACTCATGCATAAACAAACACACAGACCTCGCATGCACTTACAAACGCACACACACACATACCCAGTCACACTCAAAACACAGACACTGCATAAACACACACATGCACACAAACACACACACACACACACACACATTCACAAACAAAATCTCACACACAGATAAGCACACACACACTCACTCACCCCCTCACATATATGCACTCACACACACACTCAAAGACACTTAAAACACACACACAGACACACACATAAACAAACATACATACACACACACACACACACACACACACACATAATCTAACACAACCATTCACAAACACAATCTCGCACACACACTCACTCAAAACACACACACTCACCCACTCACACACATTCTTACTCACACAAGCAAACACACATACCCACTCACACTCAAATACACTCAAAACACACACACTCATAGACACACACACATTCACAAACACAGTTTCACACATAAGCACACACACCCCTACCTACCTATGAACTGAATCGCTATAACAGCTATCCATCAATATCATGTCCATTTAAGGAAGCAGGGGGTGTGTCCAGCAGCCAGCAGACTCCGCCCCCCAACACTGACCCCTCCCCCGAGTCTCAGGTTTTGATTGCAGGCAGAAACAGCGAGCAGTGGATTTTACCACTGATACGGATGAAGAGAAGGAAATTACACCTCCTGATTTCAGTAGGAAGTGGAGTGATTGCGTGTTCTCAGCGTCAGCATCAGGCCTTCTGCGTCTGTGTGTGTTTGTGTGCATCCGATTGAGTGTGCGCATGCTTTTGTCCAATTAATTCCTGCCAATGTTCCTAGAATCCCCATCGAACACATGAAGAGACCTGAAGAGATCAGATATCCTGGATCAACACTCGAAAAACATGTGAACACACACACACACACTCGCGCGCGCGCACACACACAGGTACATGTTCAGCATGACAAACACTCTAATCATCTTCTCTGCGGTGCTCAGAATATTTGATGTCTTACGTTTGCCTTTCTAATCACAGAAGCGGCACACAATTCTTCTTCTCCTTTATCCCATTTCTTTGTTAATCCTGCCGGTTTTTTCCCCTCATGTTCTCAACCACTTGCTTGTTTTCCATTGCTGTAGCCTTTTAGTTTTGTCTTATTTTATAAGCACTGTTTTCTGTAACTGTTTTGAAGCTGTGTCTATTGTGAAAAGCTGATTTTAAACCAGATTAATTCATTCATTCATTCATTTTCCTTCGGTTTAGTCTCTATTTCAGAGGTCGCCACAGCGGAATGAATCGCCAACTATTCCAGCATATGTTTCATGCAGCGGATGCCCTTCCAGCCAAAACCCAGTACTGGGAAACACCCATTCACTCTCACATTCACACACAGGGTGCTATTTTTAACGACCTAGGCGCAAAGTCTAAAGCTCATGGCATAAAAGCATTAAGAGCATGTCTGAATCCACTTTTGCTATTTTACGGATGAAAAAATACACTCTGCGCCCCGGCGCATGGTCTAACACGGTTGAGCTTATTCTCTTAATGAGTTCTGGGTGCGTTTTGAGCATAATGTGCATTAAATCAATCAGAGTCTCATCTCCCATTCCCTTTAAGAGTTAGATGTGTCGCGCCATGGTGCATTTGCTATTTACATGTCAGACTTTGTAAGTGTAAAAACTGAATGATTGACTAGCGAGAAAACAGTTAAACAGAGCATCTGCAGCGCGAGGATAAAGAACGAGCCTCCTCCATTTACCCTCTTTACTTTTACTCTTCACTTTACTCCTTTACTTTCGTGGATAAGGAAACAATGCTGTACACACTCCACAGAACACATCCATTAGTCTACATATTTAATTTTAATATTAAATTCAGTTCTAATTTCCAGCAAAGGAATAAATGAACAATAATAACGAAGTGTGGTCAAAAAACTGAGTTATATCCAAACACACGTCCTGTTCTTATGCCCCATATGGTGATGCAGACGTCTCCAAAACCCCACAGAAGGACAAATCTAAGCTTGTTTTTATTAAAACAAATATAAATCTGCATATAATAAATAATACTGCTAATAATAATAACATTATACTAATGCAGATTGTCATGAATAAACTGAAAAAGCCCCCCGAGATAAAAATTCATGGAGGCAGTGGTGTTTATATTGATGTTGTAAGAATTTTTGTAACATTTTAATCCTGTATTGTTTTCATCTGTAAAGATATTTGTGTGTTGCTGTACATCATGTGTGTTAAGATTTTGGACCTGCATAGGCGCATAACTAACACCCTCTGCGCTGGACTTTAGAGCAGCTTTTACTTGCTCAATGGTGCGGTCTATTTCAGTTCCTCAGAATAGCAACGCTCCAACAATGCGCCTGAACACACCTCCTTTTTAGACCGGCACACCCATGAGTGCACAAAGTGGCACAAATGGATTTGATATTCAAACAACGTGGTGCAAAATGTGAAAAATTAGAGTTGCGCTTGTCTGAAAATAGGAAGAAATCATGGCAAACACATCTTGTGCCATATTGCGCCTTGTATATGATAGGACCCACAGACTCGTACACTACGGCCAATTTAGTTCATCAATTCTCCTATAGCACATGTGTTTGGACTGTGGGGGAAACCGGAGCACCTGGAGGAAACCCACACCAACACGGGGAGAACATGCAAACTCCACACAGAAGTGCCAACTGGCCCAGCTGGAACTCGAACCAGTGACCTTCTTGCCGTGAGGCCACAGTGCACTTTTGCAGCTACTCAGGATGTATTTAACAATATTCATTCATTCATTTTTCTTTGGCTTAGTCCCTTTATTCATCAGGGGTTGCCACAGCGGAATGAACCACCAACTATTCCGCCATATGTGGATGCCCTTCCAGCTGCAACCCAGTACTGGGAAACACACATATACATTCACACACACACACACACACACACTTATATACTACAGCCAATTTATTCATTCATTTATTTCCTTCGGCTTAGTCCCTTTATTCATCAGAGTCACCACAGTGGAATGAACCGCTAACTTATTCAGCATATGTTTTACACAGCAGATGCCCTTCTAGCTGCAACCCATTACTGGGAAACACCCATACACACTCATTCACACACACACACACACACACACACACACACACACACACTCATACACTACAGCCAATTTGACTTATCCAGTTCCCCTGTAGAGCATGTGTTTGGACTGTGGGGGAAACCGGAGCACCCGGAGGAAACCCACACCAACACGGGGAGAACATGCAAACTCCACACAGAAACGCCAACTGACCCAGCTGGGACTCGAACCTTCTTGCTGTGTGGCCGCATTGCACCACTGTGCCGCTGCCTATTGAACAATATTTAAACCCAAACTACATGTAACAGAGGCCAGCCAGTAGGTGCTGTGCAGGTAAACCTCACTCCTCTGACCTCTAAAGGTGGTCGACAGACGCTAGGGGCCATGGTCTTTAGCCTTCTCGTTTGAGCAACCGACTCCCGTGCGGAAGGTCGCCGGTTTGATCCCAGCTCGAAGCGGGTTGGGTGCTGTAGGACCGGCGGGGGTTACATACACACCATTTACATTTCTGCAAACTTCTGTTATTTTCAGGTCAGTGAAAAATGCTGTGAGTTATTTATTCTGTGCATCGAGCGTTTGACCATGAAGCAGATCACCTCTGAACTGAAGCACCGATAGATAATTACACACATGCTCGTGCTGCTCAGTATTCCCACTTAAAGGCCTTGAACTCCATTGCAAATGTTAACCGGTTATAGTCGTTTTCTCATATGCTTCTGTAAAAGTTTTGTGTGTGTGTGTTGGGGGGGATTTAAAGGTGCTGTATGTAAGTATTTGACTCTTCTGAAGCATAAAAACACCATAATATGTTTGCAGATATTTAAGAAACATGCTCAGTGAACATTAAACAATGCTGAAGTCAGATATTCTGCTTTGAAAATGTGAACGCTGTCTTTGTTTTGGTCCCCTAAACACGCTCACTGCCAGTTTAGCCTAATATTTTTCAGCATACTGGGTTGCCTTGATAGAAAACAGCGTATTTCATTCATTCAGTCATTCAGACAGGCTCTGAAAGCATGCGTCCGTGACTGAAATGCGACCTCTGGTGGACAGTAGCAGACTCCAAAATGAGACGCAGATTCAGAGTTCCACATGAGGTTATTAATTAGCAAATAATATAAATATTACAAATCTCAACATTAGGTGAGCAGGTTACATTGTAAAACTGAATTATCACATGAAAGACGTGCGAATAAAGCAGCGTTTCCATCCAACGACTCAAAGCCGTCAAAATCGTCACTTCCTGATTAACTGGCGCCAAATATCAACAGTAATTACAGAATTTGCTGCAGTAGGAGAAGCTGCGTCCATCTTTTCTTCATCTAATAAATGACTTGCACCTCTGAAGGCAATCCTGACACGCAGTGAACGCGCGGTGGCGTTTGAAGGTGTCAGACGCGGAGCACAGACGCTCTTGATTCTGGAGGTCATTAATATAATAACACTATTACTTAAACTTAAGGTGTTTTAGAATGATCAAAACAACAGTTCAGATGGTTTACAGTGTGCTCAGCCTGCTGGTTTGTCCATTCACACACATTTTCATCATCACATGATCTCTGATAACAAAATCACATGACCTTTTTTAATGCGCATACTGAAATTTGTGCGGTAAAAGTGTTTCATCGTAGTTTATGTGCATCTTTTCTTATCGAATAAAGAGTTTATTCTATTCAGTTATGCGCATATGTTTTTTATGCGCATCTTGGCGATTCCATCAACCGTTTTTTTATGCGCATATCCAAAATACGCATAAAAATAGGTGGATGGAAACATAGCTATTGTTAGCATCTAACACTGAATAAAGCACATGAGGTGTACCTGAGGTGATCCTTGTCAGTTTATCCAACACAATCTCACGGCAATTCGTAACTTTTTGATTTAGTGTCTAATTCGTACGATCTAATTCGTACAATTTAGTACGATTTGCTCATCCGCCAATGACGATTTGGGTTTAGGGGTGGGGTTAGGTGCCACGCCTCCTTTTTAAAATCGTACAATTTCATATGACTGAACTCGTACGAATTTGTACAAATTAGCCACTAAACTGTCAAAACGTAAAATACTTCCGTTTTCTCGTGAGATCAGGCTGGTTTATCCAGTTGTTCAGCTGCAGGACACAGAAGCCTTTTCTAATATATCAATTTCAGGTGTTTGGTCAGAACAAAAACCGCTTTTAATTTGGAAAATATTCCTATCACGTGCCGTTGCTTCAATTTAGATCACAACTTAAATCAGCCTTGTTGGTCGTCAATCTGGCAACCTGCGCTTGCATTTGTTTTGATCCAGGAGTGCAATACCTAGTTCAACCACTGGGTGTCAAACTTACATACTGCACCTTTAAATACTGTGTAGTGTTATTTGATTTGTGGTTTTGTTGTGAAATCAGATATCCTAATATTAATTAATATCTGCATCTGACAAAGCAACAGTGCCATGAACTTTTCAGGATGTTAGGTTGAATTTTTATTCATTCATTCATTTTCTTTTTGGCTTAGTCCCTTTATTAATCAGGGGTCACTACAGCGGAATGAGCCGCCAACTTATCCAGAATATGTTTTACACAGCGGATGCCCTTCCAGCTGCAACCCACCACTGGGAAACACCCATACACTCTTGCATTCACACATATACTGTACACTACGGCCAATTTAGTTCATCAATTCCCCTATAGTGCATGTGTTTGTGGGGGAAACCGGAGCACCCGGAAGAAACCCACACCAATACGATGCCAACTGGCCCAGCTGTGGCTCGAACCAGCGACCTTCTTGCTGTGGGGCGATCGTGCTACCCACTGCGCCACCTAAACAATCACGAACATGCAGATTTGCTGAATAAATGAAATAAAAACGTAAGGAAAATGGCTCTGTGTGTGTTTGTGTGTGAGAGAGAAAGAGTGTGTGTCTCGGTTCTCTCTCTGAAAGTGTGTCTGTCTCTCTCTCTCTCTCTCTCTCTCTCTCTCTCTCTCTCTCTCTCTCTCTCTGAGACTGTGTGTATGAGAGAGAGAGAGAGAGAGAGATGTCTGCGTGTGTAGAGAGTGAGTGTGTGTGTGTGTGTGTGTGCGTGTGTGTGTGTGTGTGTGCGTGTGTGTGTGTGTTGTAGTGGTAAAACTCTTCTCCCACTTGTTGCTGAAGTTGTGCGTCTTTGCTCCACGATGCTCTTTCCCTCTCCGAGCTCTGCCGATGTCTGACGCGGGTGTGGGTCTCCGCGTCTCCTCTTCCTCCTCCTCCTCTTCCTCCTCTCCATCTCCCGCTCCGGCCGGTCAGACTCTCCTCCCGCAGCCGCTAAGACCCCTGCAGCGCCGAGCATCTGCGCCTCCTCCACGCACCGACACGCGTCCGGGCTCCGCGTCTCCCCGCGCGCCGCTTGAGCTGATCGGGCGATGCCGCGGCGCGTCTCTCCAGCAGCGCGGACAGCGGCGGTGCTCCGCGCACACAGCCGGAGATGAGGCGCTCTGCCCGGCGGAGCAGCTGACCGACACCCCGCACCGCCGCGCTCCAGCCCCCGCGTGAGTCAGATGCACTTTATTACACATTTACAGAATTTACCATGTTCATGACATCCGGAAATGTTCAATATTTGTCAGTAAACATAAAACTGCTCGATAGCAAATTATTCAATTACCTATTCAAGTCAAGAGTGGCATTTAAAATCTAACCGAGCGAACTTATAGAAATACTCACTTAAAACAGGGTTAATAGCCTAATAATATTTTGCCACCGAATAATTTTAGCCTAATACATTGAATTGTTAAGATTAACCCAACATTTTGGGTTACAAAAATATGTCAAATCTGATTTTAAATGCGTTTTATTTGACTTTTGTAGATGTATAACCGTAAGAATTATAAACTTAATATATTGTTTTGACATAGATCTACTGTTGGGTTATTTTAGCCCAATCCATTGGGTCATTAAGGTTAAACACAAATTCACAAAAATATGTAAAATCTGATTTTAAATGCGTTTTATTTCACTTTTGTAGATGTATAATAAACGTAATAATTATAAGCTTAATATATTGTTTTGGCACCGACCTGTTGTTGGGTTATTTTAGCCTAATACATTGAATCTTTAAGGTTAACCCAACATATTGGGTTATACAAATATGTCAAATCTGATTTTAAATGCGTTTTATTTCACTTTTGTAGATGTATAATAAATGTAATAGTTATAAACTTGATATATTGTTTTGGCACCGACCTGCTGTTGGGTTATTTTAGGCCAATCCATTGGGTCGTTAGGGTTAAACCAGCAAATTGGGTTGCAAAAAATATGTAAAACTGGATTTTAAAAGCATTTTATTTCACTTTTATATTGTATAGATATAGAATAAGCGTAATAATTATCAACTTAATATATTTTATTTAGAATAAATTTAATATTTGAGTTATAAAAAACTAATGTCAAAGTTTTGTTTGCTTGTGTAATTGCTTCTCTTTTTTAATGTATTTTGTTAATATTACGTATAACATTGACTAATTGGGCTATTTCTTCATTATTGGTGTGACTAGTTAAACGTTTGCCTAGTAATATATATATATATAATTTACATTATTCCATTAGAGCACGCGGGTGTTTTTTTATTTCTATTTTTCTTTAGTTTAAGCTGATTTTCTTTTGATTTTGTGATAATTATACGAATTGTGTGTCTGATCCTTTCGTTAGCATCACTGTTTTTGACTGAAAGGTTAGTTTCCATTCAGACCTGTGTGCGCATGCGCCGATCGTGTTCCCGTCAGGTTGAGTTAGTGCGAAGAAAAAAAGGCCCGAATCTCCACAGTAAGTCTTTAAATATTGATGTCTGACCGCTTGCTGTGATTTATTTATCACATTGATGTTTAACTGATCATTTCTGAGCGCGCGCGTGTGTGTGTGTGTGTGTGTGCTGGGTTCAAAGAAAGAGAGACCTGGGAAAAGTAGTAGTTTTGGTTGTGCTCTCAAGACACTGCCTGCAGGTGAAAACAATAATAACCTGTCAGAATATTCCAGACGAGCTGCTGCCTGTGTTTTGATCTGATCCGCTCCAGTGGTAATGATACTGCAGGCTGAATCAGATCTTCATTAATCTCCATGTCAATCTCCAGATGAGACCAGACTCCAACACGACTGGAGTGATTTTTCCAAAAGCGTCTCAAAGATTCTGTCATCATTGTCTCGCCTTGACTTTCTTTGGTGAACTCAGAGGAAGGAATTGGAAATTGTTCTTGCTGATGTTTTTGTTATTTGCCATGAATGCATAAAATGAAGTTTTGTTTTGTTTTTGCAGAAGGTCCATGTGACTTTGCTATATTCAAATCTTCTGAAGGCATCCAACCAATCAAAATGTTTGATTTCTGTGTCTAGCTTAGTTTGGAAATTCTTACAAATGTCATTTTCTGTTTAGTAGAGCAATATGGGGGTGAATATGGAAGTGAATCATACAAAATATAATAGCAATATACACTCACCGGCCACTTTATTAGGTACACCTTACTAGTCTCGGGTTGGACCTCCTTTTGCCTTCAGAACTGCCTTAATCCTTCGTGGTGTAGATTCAACAAGGTGCTGGAAATATTCCTCAGAGATTTTGCTCCATATTGACATGATAGCATCACGCAGCTGCTGCAGATTTGTCAGCTGCACATCCATGATGTGAATCTCTTGTTGCACAAAGGTGCTCTATTGGATTGAGATCTGGTGACTGTGGAGGCCATTTGAGTGCAGTGAACTCATTGTCATGTTCAAGAAACCAGTCTGAGATGATTTACGCTTTATAAAATGGTGCGTTATGTTGCTGGAAGTAGCCATCAGAAGATGAGCACACTGTGGTCATAAAGGGATGGAGATGGTCAGCAACAATACTCAGGTAGGCTGTGGCGTTGACACCATGCTCAATTGGTACTAATGAGCCCAAAGTATGCCAAGAAAATATCCCCCACACCATTACACCACCACCACCAGCCTGAACCGTTGATACAAGACAGGATGGATCCATGCTTTCATGTTGTCGATGTCAAATTCTGATTGGAACATTTGACCCTTTTTCTATTGTCTAGTTTGGTGAGCCTGTGTGAATTGTAGCCTCAGTTTCCTGTTCTTAGCTGACAGGAGTGGCACCCGGTGTGGTCTTCTGCTGCTGGAGCCCATCCGCCTCAAGGTTGGACGTGTTGTGTGTTCGGAGATGCTCTTCTGCAGACCTCGGTTGTAACGAGTGTTTATTTGAGTTACTGTTGCTAAATGTGTTTTGGCTGGAAAAAGACAGTATTGGTCTGGATGCAGTGCACTATGTAGGATGTTCCAAATTAGGTGCCAGGTCAGTTAGAAGGGAGTTGTGTGTGTTTTTGTTTAATATAAAGTGTTCACTTTCAGTGTGAATTTATTTATTTATTTATATGCCTTTTATATTTACATTTTTGGTTTAACTTTTTTCTTTCCTTTTTTGTTTTATTTTTTTTAAATGTATAATAATAATAATAATAATAATAATAATAATAATAATAATAATGAATATTATAATTAATAATATTATTATTATTGTAATTTATTTATTTGTTTATATGTTTTTATATTTATATTTTTAGTCTTTTTTCTTTTGCTTTTCTGTTTTTACAGAATTTGTTGCATGCATTCTTTGTATCATATTATTATTAATATTATTATTATTTTAATTAATTAATTTATTTATTTATATGCATTTTATATTTACACCTTTGGTTTTACTTTTTCTTTTTTTTTCAAAATTTGTTGCATGCACTTTTTGTTTAATTTTATTATTATTATTATTATTGTTTTTAATTAATTTATTTATATGCTTTTTATGTTCACATTTTTGGTATTACTTTTTACATTTTTTTTTACAAAATTCATTGCATGCATTTTTTGTATAATGTTGTTGTTGTTATTATTATTATTATTATTATTATTATTATTTAAATGTATTGATTTATTTTTATATTTACATTTTTGGTTTTACTTTTTTCTTATTGTTTTCTTTTTTTTTTACTAAATTTGTTGCATGCATTTTTGTATAATTTTATTATTATTGTTTTTAATTAATTAATTTATTTTATTTATTTATTTGCACTTTTGGTTGTACTTTTTTTTTGCTTTTCTTTTTGCTTTTTTTTTGCTTTTCTTTTTACATTCTAGTTTTTGCAATGACATATATATATATATATATATATATATATATATATATATATATATATATATATATAGTTATATAGTTTTCCATTTATACCCTGGTCACTTTGTCTTCCAACACTTTTTTTTTTACTTGATTTTTCACCATATATAAAGTATCGACCATTTCAAAGCATTTGTAAAGAGGGTCATCACTTCTTTTATCTCAGTCTTTCCGCTCTGTTTCATCTGTCTCACTTCTCTGCCTTGTAGTCTTCCTCGCTCATTGTGATTCCAGCTGGTCCTTTCATTCTTTGTGCTGATGAGGAGCAAAAATTCCATCTCTATTCTGATGCAGAGAGAGAGAGAGAGCGAGCGAGCTGATGTATAGTACAGTAGGATGAAAGGATTGCCTGAGTTTGCGATGCCTATTATTCTTTAATGTGTGTGTCCATCCAGATTATCAGCTTCATATTTTCATCATACGGGTATGCTCATAATTCATTCCCTGTTTAAACTTCACTCATATTAATCCTAAATTGGCAGGATGGGACTCGTGCAGTCATTAAAACACTTGGCTGTCATTTTTCTGAACGCTGAAGAAGTACTTTGCTTTTACTTCAGTCTATGGAAGTTTGACTTCCTGAAGGTGCTTTGAGAATATTGACCTGTTTATAGCAGGTTCAGATTTGACAATAGCAGCCCGATTTTGGCATAGTCGATTTAAAGCAGGTTGACATTTACACATAAATATGATTACAACACTGCATTTTCAAACTTGTACTGTAAATATCGTAGCTAACTTCCTGGAGAACGAATCTAAATCCTTAGGACAAGCATCGTTTAGCATCGTTATCACATAATGTATCCGCAGTAGTCAGATCGCAGGATATGCAATGCTCAGTTTGGATTATATTTAAATATATAGTTTGAAGGGGAGGAGTTAAACACCTACAGCCAATGAGAGAGCAAGATACGAACGGGAAGGTAATGCAAAAGCACAAATGAATACAGTATACCAACGATACTACTAAAATAAACAGTGCTTTCCATGAATCTAACAGTAGTTTTAAGGTAATATAAACAGTAAACAGTATTTTTAAGGTAATTTAGTCAACTATAACACT
>NC_079448.1:2507617-2527617 GCF_903798145.1 Danio aesculapii
TCATGAATAAAAGACCTGTATAGAAATAAATGGCAGAGAACTGAGAATGTG
Organism: Danio aesculapii; assembly: GCF_903798145.1. Lineage (NCBI taxonomy): Eukaryota > Metazoa > Chordata > Actinopteri > Cypriniformes > Danionidae > Danio > Danio aesculapii. The sequence goes on from NC_079448.1 coordinate 2,507,669, forward strand.
AATGTGAATGTGAATCAACTGTCCACTGTAAACAACCACAGTAAAACACTCAGTTTTATTTATTACTTGTTTATTACTTGATATTTATTACTTACTATTTTTGACACAAAAATGAATAAATAAAATAAATCTGACTTAAAAAAATGTTTGCATCTGAAACATCTGAAATCTTTATTTGACAAATACTGACAAGTACATACCAGCTTCATCTGCAGTAAAGACAGCAACACAAAGCAATTGACTCTGCGCATGGATCGTCAAAATGGGACTTTAAACAAATTGCAAAGCGCAGGGCGCAAACGGGTTAAGGGCATGTCAGAATCCACTTCTGCTAATTTAGGGACGGAAAAATCTGCTTTGCACCATGGCGCATGGTCTAACAGGGTTGAGTATATTCCCTTAACGAGTTATAGGTGTGTTTTGAGAATTAACCAATCAGAGTCTCATCTCCCATTCCCTTTAAGAGTCAGTTGCATCGCGCCATGGTGCATTTGCTATTTACATGTCAGACTTTTTAAGTGAAAAAACTGAACGCTTCACTAGCAATAAAACAGTTCAACAGAGGATCTACAGTGCAAGAATGAGAGATGAGCCTCCTCATTCTTTACTTACACTTTTACTCTCGTGGATAGAGAAACCTTGTAAGCACAGACATCCATTAGCCTATACATAATTAATTGAATTTATTAAGCGCAAAGATTTGTTTCAAAACTATTTCTAAATTCAGTTCTAATTTCCAGCAAACGAATAAATGAACGATAATAATGAAGTGAGTTAAAAAACTGAGCTATATCCAAATACATATGCTGTGCCCCATATGGTCTAAAACCTGACATGTGGACAAATCTAAGCTTGTTTTTAATAAAACAATTATAAATATGCATATAATAAATAATACTGCTAATAATAATAACATTATAAAAAAGCAAATTGTCAAGAATAAACTGAAAAAGCCCCCCCGAGATGAAGAAGGCATGAAAGTATGGTTTTTATATTTATGTAGGCTAGAAAATAATATTTTTTTGTAATATTTTAATCTTTTATATTTATATCCTATATATATCCTTATTATATCCTATATAAATATCCTTAATATTTTAATCTTTTATATTTATATCCTATATATATCCTTATTATATCCTATATAAATATCCTTAATATTTTAATCTTTTATATTTATATCCTATATATATCCTTATTATATCCTATATAAATATCCTTAATATTTTAATCTTTTATATTTATATCCTATATATATCCTTATTATATCCTATATAAATATCCTTAATATTTTAATCTTTTATATTTATATCCTATATATATCCTTATTATATCCTATATAAATATCCTTAATATTTTAATCTTTTATATTTATATCCTATATATATCCTTATTATATCCTATATAAATATCCTTAATATTTTAATTCTTTTTCATACGTAAAGATATTTGCGTATTGCTCTACATGTTGTGTGTATTAAGCAGTGTGTAAGCAAGGCGCACAACTAACGCGCTCTGCGCTGGACTATAGATCTGATTTGTTCTGGTCTATAGAACAGTCTATTATAGTTCCTCAAAATTGCAACGCACCAGCAATGCTCCTCAACACGCCTACTTTTTTAGATCAGAACGCCTATGGGTGCACATATGAGTGCAAATGCATTTGCTATTTAAACAGCGTGGTGCAAAACGTCACAACGACTCCAAGCCAAGCTGAAACTAGCAAAAAACAATTGCGTTGCGCCGTGCGCTGCATTGCGCTGGGTGTATGATAGGGCCTCCATTTTCATGGTTCAAGCTGAAATCTGGATAATCTGTAAGTAGTTTTTTTTGGTCAGATGTTTCACCTTGAATGCAGACAATAAAAAACAGCCGTAGTCACAGATGAACAATATCTGTAGTAAATATACAGCTGTGAGTTCTCTATGGGGATTTCTATCGGCGGAAGTAGCGATACACTGCGTGGAGTGAAACCGGAAACCATGTGATGTCTATTGTGTTGTTTCAGCTCACTTTGGTTTATTTGTTTTGAGTGTAGGATGTTCGCAGTTGTTTCTGCATCCTCCTCATCTTGGATCTGCAGAGATGAGGCCTGCGGTCCATTGCTTTGTCAAATCCAATCATTCTCTGCTTCTTTCCACCCTGTAAAAACGGGAATTTACTCCCCAACCTCATAAAAACTGTCAGGTTTTGCGTCTCTCCGCTAATTCCTGCTGAAGTGCTTCACATTTAAGGGCCATATGGGTGCACAGATAGTCTCGTCTCCACAAGTGGCTTCTGATGGAAACAAACAGGGCTTTTATCCTGCTGAAAACAGACTGGAGGCAAATCAGCGTAGACTCAGACATTCCACGTGTTTCCAGACTCCAGTTGCCATCGGTAACATGACATCTGTTGCCCGTGGCGATGAGACGGATGGAATGCAGTGGTTTTTCTGAGCAGGATTAATGCAGGATTGTAGGGGATGTTCATTAGAGCAGGAGGCAGGACGGGTTTTAAGATGATCCTGCAGCACAGAATGGAGGAAATTACTGCTCTCGTGCTACCCTGAATGTCAGCAGTTTTCTTTCCTTTAGAATTTTCCATTAGAATTTGAGACGTTTAAATTAGGTTCAGTAACTTGAAGGTATTACAGTGCTCATATTATGTATTTATTAAAGGTTATATTTGAAAACGAGTGTTCAGTGTAGCTGTGTGCGCATGTCGGAGCTCTTCAGAGTTTTAAAGCTCAAAGTGCTCGACAGATATTTATTGTTTCTAAAAGAGGAAGTGAAAAGGAGCTGACGAAAGGAGTCGTCAGCATTTTCAGGACAATTGCAGCTTTTGTTAAATCGCAAGTTTGTCTTGTGTTGTTTTCTTTTTGTGTGTTTTTGTTTTATTTTGTTTTTAGTTGTGTTTTTGGTTTTGCTTTGCTTTGTGTTTGTATTGTTTTGTTTTCATTTCATTTTTCCCTTTTTCCTTTTCTTTTGTGTTCGTTTTCTTTTTGTTTTGTGGTTTATTTTCATTTCGTTTTCATTTCGTTTTGTTTTCCTTGTCCTTTTCTTTTTTTGTTTTGTTTTGTTTTGTTTTTTGTTTTCATTTCATTTTGTTTTCTTTTTCCTTTTGTTCTCCTTTTTGTTTTTGTTTCCTTTTTGTTTTTATTTAGTTTTTTTGTTTTGTTTTGTGTGTTTTTTTCATTTCTTTTTTGTATAGTTTCTCTTTTCTTTTTCTATTGGTTTTGTTTTGTTTTTGTTTTCATTTCATTTTCTTTTTTTATTTTATTTTCCTTTTTGTTTTATTTCATTTTCGTTTTGCTTTATTTTCCTCTTCTTTTTTCATGTTGTTTTTGATTTGTTTTCTTTTTGTTTTCAGTTGTTTTTTTCCCCCTTTTGTCTTTGCTTTCTTTTTGTTTTGTGGTTTGTTTTTATTTCGTTTTTGTGTTTTGCTTTGCTTTGTTTCTTTTCTTTTCATTTTGTTCTTTTTGTTTAGTTTTCTTTTTTTTGTTCTTTTTGTTTTATTGTTCATTTTCTTTTTTTTTCTTTTTGTTTTGTTTGACTGTGTTTATTTGTTTTTGTGTGTTTTGTTTCATTTTGTTTTGTTTTGTTTTGTTGTGCTTTTTTGTTTTTGTGTGTTTATTTAGATTTTTTGTTTTGTTTTGTGTTTTTTCATTTCTTTTTTTGTATAGTTTCTCTTTTCTTTTTCTATTGGTTTTGTTTTGTTTTTGTTTATATTTAATTTTGTTTGTTTTTTATTTTATTTTCCTTTTTGTTTTTATTTCCTTTTTGTTTTGTTTTGTGGTTTGTTTTTATTTCATTTTCGTTTTGTTTTGTTTTCCTCTTCTTTTTTCATGTTGTTTTTGATTTGTTTTCTTTTTGTTTTCAGTCGTTTTTTTCCCCGTTTTGTTTTTGTTTTGTGGTTTGTTTTTATTTCGTTTTTGTGTTTTGCTTTGTTTTGTTTCTTTTCTTTTCTTTTCTTTTTTTGTTTCTTTTTGTTTTATTGTTCACTTTCTTTTATTTTTCATTTTGATTTGTTTTACTGTGTTTATTGTTTTCGTGTGTTTTGTTTTGTTTTGTTGTGTTTTTATTTTGTTTAGTTTCCTTTTTCTTTTTCTTTTTGTTTTGTTGTGTGTGTGTGTGTGTGTGTGTGTGTGTGTGTGTGTGTGTGTGTGTGTGTGTGTGTGTGTGTGTGTGTGTTGGTGATGTTTTTGTGTGTTTTTATTTTGTTTTCGTTTGTTGTTTTGTCTAGTTTTTTGTTTTTGTGTGTTATTTTTCCTTTGTCAACTTTTATCTTACCTGTAAATTACAGGCATGAATGGCAGAAGTTTATATTCATAATTAAGTAGATTTAAGTACATTTATTTTCCAAGTGACTTTTAGTTAAATAAAAAGCTATTTAACTATTTAGTGTTAAAAACCGTCTAATACAATTAAATCTATTATACTTTTTAAAAATGGATTAAAAAAAAATCTGCTTATTCAAAGCTACAACAAAACAAAAATATCATTTTAAAATGTTCAATGAACTGATTTCTTCTTTCTCTTGACTGATTTTTGTGGCAAACTCTTATAATGTTTTTATACAGCACTAAATAAGTAAATATAAAAGAAGAATAAATAATATGTAAAGGAGTACAAATAAACTTGCAGTGAGGTAAAAAGCGTGTGGAATTGAAAATGATTGACGTTGTTCAACACATTGGAGTGATTCCGTTGTAGACGTAGTTGTCTGTAATTGAACATCACTCTGATTAATTATATTAATTATATAACATTGAGGCTGTAATGGAAAATCCACAGGAGTTACAGTCATATAGTGAAAGCTGAAAGCAACTGTGCTGAGTGCTTATAATGGAGGAGGAGAAATTAAATTGCTATTGTCTGAATATAGTCACATTTATTCACTTCACAGACGCTCCGATGCAACTTACAAACGAGAACACAAGGCATTTATCATACTATAAATGATTAATCTGACTCTCCAGAGTAGAACAACAGTGGAAAGATTTATGTTATGAGTACAAATGAGTAAAGTGCTGTTGTAGTAACATCTCATGCCTGAGTTTAAACAAGAGTGATTGTGTTTTTACAGCAATGCACTTTACTTTTAAATCTTATGAGCCATAAAATAAGACCGTGAGTTTCAGACTATTTATATATATTTATGGAATATTTCAACATTTATTATAAATGATCATTCATACAGTTGAAAGGAAAATTGATAACCTTTCTGTGATATTGTAACCACAAGAAGAGTCAGGTGATAACAGAAAGAGGATCTCTAACAGCTTTATTCAGAGTCATCAGACAGGCAATGGTCAAACAGGAGCAAACGGGTACACACAAGGAAATTCAGAAGCATAGTAAGGTCACAGGCAAATGGTTGAAAGGGGTGTCTGACAACATAAACGTGAACAAGGCAGGGATCAAACATGGAGAGACTAAAGAAGGAAAACCCTTTATAATGTTACAGGGTGTAAATCAACAAGACTCAGCAATGTGTGTGACAAAGTGAGCAGTCTATATAGTCTGAGTAATCAGATCTTGAGCAATTCCAGCTGTGTGTGTGTAATCAAAGGAGAGCCGGAACAGGTGTGTGTTTGGTGCATGACGGGAGTTGTAGTACATATCTTGACAGGATTGAAAGTCCGGGTGAATTTTTACCAGCTATCTGCAAGCTTGGATAATAATAATAATAATAATAATAATAATAATAATAATAATAATAATAATAATAATAATAATAATAATAAGAAGAAGAAGAAGAAGAAGAATAATAATAATAATTTAGTGAAATATTTTACTTTTTTCCTCAAATGATGTATAACAGAGAGAAAACACATTTCTAATCATAATAGTTTTAATAACTCATTTCTAATAACTGATTTATTTTATCTTTTCCATGATGACAGTACATTTGACTAGATATTTATCAAGATACTAGTATACAGCTTAAAGTGACATTTACAGGCTTAACTAGGTTAATTTGGTGAAGTAGGCAAGTTTGATTAATTAGGCAATGTCTGGACAACAGTGATTGGTTCTGTAGACAATCAAAAATATATATATAATTTCTAAAAGGGTATATTAATATTCATCTTGGTGGTTTTTACATAAAAAATGTATATATATATATATATATATATATATATATATATATATATATATATATATATATATATATATATATATATTGCATTGTAAGTGTGTTTGTTTTAAAGCATCATACACGTGTATTGGAGCAGCATGGTGGCTCAGTGGTTAGCACTGCAGCCTCACAGCAAGAAGGTTGCTGGTTCGAGTCCCAGCTGGGGAGGGGACATGTTCTCATGTTCTCCCTGTGTTGGCGTGGGTTTCCTCTGGATGCTCCAGTTTCCCACACATGCATTATACAGTAGGTGAATTGAGTAAGCCGTAGTGTATGTGTGTGAATGTGAGAGTGTATGGGTTTTTCCCAGTACTGGGTTGCGGCTGGATGGGCATCCGCTGTGTAAAACATATGCTGGAATAGTTGGCGATTCATTCCGCTGTGGCGTCCCCTGAAATAGAGACTAAGCCAAAGGAAAATGAATAAATGAATGAAATGTGTGTTGTTGAGCTCTTCACAATAGTCCAGTGAAAAGGGCAAATCTGTTATACAGCTTTAGCTATCAGTCATTCACACACACACACACTCTCAAGTGTGTGATGGCATTGTTTTCATCGTTTGACATTTTCATATCCACTCCATCATCATATGCTAAACAGAGAGAGCCGCTAATAGAAAGAGCTGTCGCGTAAACAAATCACGGGAAGACTAATGGACAGTCCAGGAGATCAGTCAAAGCTGTTTTCATCAGATAAAGCCAACCTGTGGTTTGTTTTAACTAATAAAAACCAGTTAGCACTGTGGCCTCACAGCAAGAAGGTCGCTGGTTCAAGTCTCGGCTGGGTCAGTTGGCATTTCTGTGTGGAGTTTGCATGTTCTCCCCGTGTTGGTGTGGGTTTCCTCCTGGTGCTCTGGTTTCCCCCACAAGTCCAAACACATGCGCTATTGGTGAATTGGATAAACAAAAGTGTGTATGGGTGTGCAGCCGGAAGGGCATCCGTTGTGTAAAACATATGCTGGAATAGTTGGCGGTTCATTCTGCTGTGGCGACCCCTGATGAATAAGGGACTAAGCTAAAGGAAAATAAAGGAATACATCACCCTTTTAAATTATAAGTCTGTTAAGACATGGTGTCAGATTTACTGGCCACCCAATGGATAATAGCACAATAATAAGATCTAGTATTAAATTCTAACTCATTATCTGCATTACAGTGATTTAATGGCCCGTTTCCACTGAGTGGTACGGTACGGTACGGTTTGGTACGCTTTTATAGCCGTTTCCACTGTCAAAAGGCGTACCAAACCGAACCTACCGTACCACTTTTTCAGCACCCTTTCGAAAGGGTACCAAACACAAGAAAGGGTACCAAAAGGCGGAGCCACACACGCAGCTGAACGCTATTGGTTTACAGAGATACGTCATTCGCTTATGCAACAAGCCAGAATGAAAACAAAAAACCCGCCATGTTTAAAATACACAGCGAGAGATTAAAGCGGAATTATAAATACATATAATAACGAGCCATGGTCGATCTGGGCTCAAACAAACCTTGTCGTCGTCTTGATGAGCAGCCACAAAGCCATGAAGTAGAGCAGATTTACCCTGTGCCCCGTAGTTTTTTACGAGCCAGTCTGAGGCGCGAGCGGTTTCGCTTTCTTGCTTGCGCTCGCGTGCGTCTAACATTATATCTGAAATAACAAACTTCTTGAGCTGATGATAATAACCTGCGCTTGATTATTGACGTGCTTTTGAAACCCGATCCTGTCAGACACTGACAAACGCGAGAGTGAAGCGTGAAGAAACAAAGGAGAAGCCGGAAAAAAAAGGAGCACATTATTATTCAGCAAACATGAACAAAATGCCATGTATAACTAACTTATTATCTTCACATTTTGGACTAATATGAACCGGGAATGACGGAATTACTGTCTAACAGAGGCTACATGTGCTGCCGAAGATTACAGACACAGATGAGAGGTGGCACTGACTGTAGGCTATATTTTGTGTTGTGTTGAATCTAAATACTGGTGAAATGTCTGCTATATGTAGTTCTTCTGTAGTTGGTAACATATCGGAGACTGTAAGGGGCTGTATGTGTTTATATATGTTCATTTATTTAGTTATTTAATATAATTACAGACGTTACAGTAGGCTGTTTCGCACTGTCATTGAGCTGCAGTTATAATCAACTCATATTCATTGAAAAGTTAGTAATAAACATTTCTACACAAGTATTTATGTGTGTAAAGCATCTGTTTTATGAGAAGTGCTTCTCATATGATATGTAAGTGACCTGTACAGCTTTATTGTAGACATTTCCTCGAGTGAGAATGACGTCGACTGAAACTTTCTGTCGTACACCACGCCCATCAAAAGGGTACCCTTGTTAGTGGAAACGCAAGCCTGATAATGGTGACCCGTACCAGACCGAACCGTACCGTACCAGTCAGTGGAAACGAGCCATAAGAGATCATCTTTAAGACAGGACTTTCTGCATGAAATTTGGACAAAATTTATCCTAAAATGAAAGAGAAACACAGGTTTATGAATACCTCCTCGTGTACAGGAGTAGAGGTGAATGAGTTGGCAGAGAAGCTGACTTAAACTTGCTCTGAGAAACCCTGTTGCTGTCAAACACTAGCCCCTTTCACACATACAGACCTTTCCGGAAAATTAATTACGTGTGAACAGGCTCTTTTTGAAAGTACCGGTATATTCGTTCCGGCTATTTTCCGGAAAGAGAAGTTGTAACATTACCAGTAATTTGCCGGAAAGCTGCGCTGTGTGAACGCAGATGGAAGATTTCCGGAAAGAGCGCGTTCACGTCTAGAACACGCTGACGTAAGATGTCTACTTTAGCCAATCAGAACACTCAGACGCATTCAAGTTTGCTTGGTTTGTCAGAATAAAAGCTTGTGAACGTTTTCCCAGACACATTTAGCTGCTAGATGCTAGTCAGATAACATTTCTATGTTCCTCCTTAATGCCTACTGTGTAAATAATTATCCATAAAACGCTTATGATAAGCCGTTGTTTGTTTACCTTCAAGCTCTGCCGTGTGTGCACGTAAAGCAGCCCGTGAGCGCCAGCACACACACATATTATGAACATCTCGACATTTCTTTATGCTTTCATCAAAGTTGTTCACAACACTGATCCATCCACAGAGTTTATAATGTAGTCAAATGTTTACAAATACAAGCACAACCGTTTAGAGGTCATACAAACTATACCTATTACAACTCCAGTGAACCAATAGGATCCTAAGCAGACCCAATTGTCAGGGGGGACCTGATTTCTCATGACACCGGCCCACCGGGAATTCTCCCGGTCCTCACAATTAGCCAATCCGGGCCTGCCTCTGGCTACCGTCAGTCTCACACTAATCTTCCACTTTTTCTGAAAGTCTTAATAACACCATCATGGAGTTTTGTCACTGCGCTCTAACTGTACACAACTATGACGCCTTTCACTATAGAGAAACCCGGAGATATGAAAAGGGTCTATAGTCCTATTGATGGAACGCTTGCGAAGAAATTTGATGCTCCCTTATTATCAAAATACAAAATACAGTATTTTATCCTGATGCGTGTTGCAGCTGCTGTATTTTGTAGTTTATTTTGATGCACTTAAAATTGAAGTATTAGGTCTTTTATTTTAAGATACACTTCAATGTATTTTTGCCCATCCCTGCGTGTGCACCCTGTCATCTTCCAGTGTGTGAACAGATAAGCTTAGACTGCTGGAAAACACACACACCCACACACACACACACACACACACACACACACACACACACACACACACACACACACACACACACACACACACACACACACACAGCTGCAGGCGTTTGTAAAACCGCATCAGTTTCTCAATGTTCTCTGTGCTCCCAGCAGATCTGCTCAACACTCTAATGTACAGCAGATAAAGCTTTACCAGGTGAACAGAAGCTGCCAGAACACTAGAGCTGCTTCCAGCCCAATGACATCAAACATGACTGCAGAAATAAACAGAGTGCTGTACATTACTGAACACCTGAAAGCTGTAAAAACAGTATTGCCTAATTATGGTTATTATTTGATTGATTGATTGATTGATTGATTGATTGATTGATTGATTGATTGATTGATTGATAAATGTATTTGTTAGTTTGTTCGTTCCTTTGTTGATTGATTAATGGGTTCATTTGTTGGTTGATTGATTGGTTCATTTATTTAATTAAGTGATTGGTTGATTAATTGATTTGTTGGTTGGTTGATTCAATTATTGGTTGAATAATTGGTTCATTTGTTGATTAATTGATTGATTCATTAATTTGTTGGTTGTTTGGTTCAGTCATTGGTTAATTGATTGGCTGATTGATTCTTTTGTTGGTTCATTCTTTGATTGATTGATTGGTTCATTTGATGATAGATTGATTGATTGGTCCATTTGTTGGTTGGTTGGTTGATTGATTGATTGATTGATTGATTGATTGATTGAATCATTCATTTATTGGTCGATTATTCGGTTCATTCATTGGTTGGTTGATTGATTGCTTGCTTGCTTGCTTGATTGATTCATTGGTTGAATCAATGTTTTGTTGTTTGTTAAATGGTTCATTCGGTGATTGATTGCATTCGTTCATTCATTCATTTATTCATCTGTTGGTTGATTGGTTCGTTCGGAGATTGATTAATACATTAATTCATTCATTTGTTTGTTGATGGGTTCATTCAATGGTTGATTGGTTCATTCTTTTGATTGATTGTTTTATTGATAGATTCATTGATTGATTGATTGATTCATTCATTAATTGATTGATTAGTTCATTTATTGGTTGTTTGGTTAATTAATTGGTTAATTTGTGGATTGATTGGTTGATAGATTGGTTGATTAGTTAATTCAATGATTGATTGATTAATTGGTTGATTGGTTTATTCGGTGATTGATGCATTCATTCATTCATTCATTTGTTGGTGGATTTATTGGTTGGTTGGTTGGTTGGTTCATTTAATTGGTTGATTGTTTGATTAATAGATTAATTGATTCATTGGTTCATTAATTCATTCATTGGTTGATTGATTGGTTAGCTAATTGATTGGTTAGTTGATTAATTGGTTCATTTGTTGATTGATCGATTCATTCATTCATTCATTCATTGGTTCATTCGGTGATTGATTGATTCATTCATTCATTGGTTAATTGATTAATTGGTTGGTTAGTTCATTAATTAGTTCCTTTATTGATTCATTCATAACGTTCATTTGGTGATTGATTCATTAAGTTGTTGGTTAATTAGTTCTTTTGGTGAATGATTGATGCGTTGATTCATTCATTTGTTGGTGGATTTTTTGGTTGGTTGATTGGTTCATTCATTTGATTGATTGTCTGATTGATAGATACATTGATTCATTCATTGTTTGATTGGTTGGTTGATTAATTGGTTCATTTGTTGATTTGATTGATTGATTCATTCATTCATTCATTTGTTGGTTGATTGATTGGTTCATTCAGTTATTGATTGATTGATTGATTGATCGATTGATTGATTGATTGATTGATTCATTCATTCATTCATTAGTTGGTTGGTTGGTTGATTAATTGGCTCATTCATTCATTGGTTGACTGATTGGTTCATTTGGTGATTGATTGATTGACTGATTGATTTATTTATTGATTAATTGGTTGATTGGTTTATACATTGATTGTTTGATTCATTCATTTATTGATTCATTTACTCATTGGTTCATTCATAATTTGCTTTATAATAAAAGAATAATGAAGAAGTAATAATGTCTAAATGAATGATTGCAAGGGTTATAGATTTCTAAATGAATAAGGCAATTTGAGCATTGTTTGTCAACTGTAATTGCTCTGAATGTTACTTTGGTTCATGAATATCCATAAAAACAAGACTGCCTCGATATTTGAGCATAATAGTAATAGTGACTCAATAATAAAACTGCCATATGAGGAAAAATTACAGTACAATACTCCAACTTTGTGTTGAATTTAATAATCCCAAGTTTGCCTCCTATATTGACCCTACAGATTGTCATGGGTAAAAAAGTGCTATAATACATTATTGATTACAGTAATAACTCATTTTTACATCTGATGAAGAAGTTTGAGCGTGGTTTGCCTCTTATTAAAAGCAAAACAAACAACAGCATTAAATACAGAATATAACTAATGTGTTGTAGCAATATTGCACAGACACAAGATAAACAGAGCTTATTAATCAGGGGTTGTGGCAGTTTCTCTGTTCATTTTTAATTGTTTAATGACCTGATCAGCTTTATTTCAGATTTTTGTTGCTAAATCTGCTTTCTCGCACCATCGATTCAGCATCTTGTCCACAAACAGCCCCAATTAGCAGTACGTCCAGCTTCTGTTTCTAATGTTTACATGACTCACAGTACACTCACTTCATGTCAAGATGTTTTTTTCTATTCTACCCTCTCCAGAATTTTCCATCAGAGGGTTTTTGTGTAGTTATGCTTGGCTGTTTTGGCTCTTTAAAGTCTGTTTGTTTAGTCTGGATTAAAATCCGGTATTTTTCATCCAGACTCGATGTGTATTTCAGCTCTTTGGAAGCAGATCATTTAAATTAAAGAAGACAATCTCAATGCAGAAATATACAAAGACTGTAATAAACAATATTGTAACATTGGCAAAATGATAACTATTAATTTACTATTATTGACCATCACACTGCAAAAAATAAACAGATTTTTGTAAAATTAAGAATCTACATTTGCTTGAGAAGCGAAATGGTTAACTTTAACAATCAGTCTGTAATTAAACAATTCTTTGGGATCAAGTTTTTGTGCGTGTGCGCGTGTGTGTGTGGGTGTGTGTGGGTGTGGGTGTGTGTGGGTGTGTGTGTGTGTGTGTGTGTGTGTGTGTGTGTGCGTGTGTTCTTTTTGTCTTTTTTGTATGTTAATAAGGCTTAATATTAGCTAGTCTTAAAGGGACAGTTATGAAAATGGCAATTCTGCCATCAAGGTCACTCAGTAATTGGTTCATTGATTGATTGACTGATTAATTCGATAATTCATTCATAGATTGGTTGATTAATTTATTCATTCATAAATTGAGTCATTGATTCTTTCATTCATTCATAGATTGATTTACTGATTCATTTTTTGTTTGATTTATTGATTGATTCACTCACAGAATGATTGATCGACTGATTAATTCGATAATTCATTCATATATTGATTGATTAATTTATTCATTCATAAATTGATTCATTGGTTCTTTCATTTATTCATAAGTTGATTCACTGATTCGTTTTTTGTTTGATTTATTGATTAATTCACTGATAGTTTGATTGATTGACTGATTGATTCATAAGTTGATTTGTTTACTCATTCATATATTGATTGATTATTCAGTAATTGATTGATTGATTGATTAATTCAGTAATTGGTTCATTGATTGATTGGTAGATTGACTCATTCAGTCATAGAATGATTGATTGACTGATTATTTCATAGATTCATTGATTGATTCATTCTTTTATTCATACATAGATTGATTAATTAATTCATGTATTCCTAAATTGATTCATTAATTCTTTCATTCATAGATTGATTCACTGATTCACTTTTTATTTGATTTATTGATTAATTCAGTCATAGTTTAATTGATTGATTGATTGATTGACTGATTGATTGATTGATTGATTGATTGATTTATAGGTTGATTCAATTACTCATTTATATATTGATTGATTAATTCAGTAATTGATTCATTGATTGATTGGTTGATTGACTCATTCAATCAGAGAATGATTAATTGACTGATTAATTAATAGATTCATTGATTGATTCATTCTTTTATTCATACTTAGATTGATTGATTACTATAATTCTTTCATTCATAAATTGATTAATTGATTTTTTACATTCATTCATAGATTGATTCACTGATTAGTTTTTTGTTTGATTTAGTGATTCACTCAAAGATTGATTGATTGATGGATTGATTAATTGATTGATTAATAGGTTGATTCATTTACTCATTCATATATTGATTGATTAATTCCATAATTGATTCATTGCTTGGTTGGTTGATTGACTCGTTCAATCATAGAATGATTGATTGACTGATTAATTCAATAATTAATTCATAGATTGATTGATTAATTCATTCATTTATTCCAAAATTTTATCATTCATTCATAGATTTGTTCACTGATTCATTATTTGTTTGATTTATTGATTGATTCACTCATAGATTGATTGATAGACTGATTGATTGATTCATATGTTGATTTATTTAATCATTCATATATTGATTAAATCAGTAATTGAATCACTCATACATTCATTTATTGATTGATTCATTCATTCATTCATTTATTCTTTCATTCATAGATTGATTCACTGATTCATTTTTTGTTTGATTTATTGATTGATTTACTCAGATTCATTGATTGACTGATTGCTTGATTCATTCATTCATTCATAGGTTGATTCATTTATTGATTCATAGATTGATTGATTAATTCATTCATTTATTCATAAATTGATTAATTGATTCTTTCATTCATTTATAGATTAATTGATTGATTGATTGATTGATTGATTGATTGATTGATTGATTGATTGATTGATTGATTGACTCATTCCTTAATTCATTCAAGAAATTTTTGTTTGATTTATTGATTGATTCACTAGATTGATTGATTGACTGATTCATTCATTCATTCATGCTTAGGAAGATTCATTTATTCATTCATATGTTGATTGATTCATTGATTGATTTGTTGATTGACTCATTTATTCATAGATAGATAGATTCATTCATTCAGTCGGGACTTAAACCAGTCAACCTAATAATTTTGACAAATTTAAGTGGATTGAACATAAAACAATTAAGCTGTGCCCAAAAGCTTGAACAAGCAGCATCATAAATACCCTTCACTTTTGATCAATTTAACTTGTATATTCTGAAAACTATAAATCTTACAGACCACAGAGTGTTATAGTCTGTCATCGGTCAGCGTGTTTGACAGACTGAATCTCTCCGAAGCAAGCAAATCCATCTGTGTGTCTTGATCCGTGAGCGTGGAGCTGCTTAAATCTCGAACTGTGAAAATGTTCAGAGTTTATCCAGACAGAGCTTGATTATTCCCGTGTCTTAGAGAAATGGCTCGTGCTTCAGACACACACACACACACACACACACACACATACACTGTATGAAGGGACTGGTGTGTAATGCTGAAACAGACCGACTGCTCATTATCTGCCAGATCAGCCATCGGCATCTGTTCCTCCTACAGACCTCAGATCAGTGTCAGGACTCAAGCTGTTGATGCGAAGGGGCCTGCCATGCTCAGAGAGCCTGATTCTGCAGACGGACAGACAGACTCCTCCACAAGATTATCTCTCCGACAGGCTTCTGGAATGGGTTTCTGCTGTGGTTGTGAATGATAATGTTTTCTGAGCTGAAGTTCAGCGAGTTTGATTTCCGATCACCAGCTTTATTTGTGTCAAAGATGTATTTGACTGGCTTTAAAGTCTTTGTGAAATCAACATTTGCAGTGTTTATTTTGGTAGATCAAATTATTATTCTTTAGGCGAACAATTAATCTGTGCAATTAAAATAAAAATGTTTGTTTTGGTCATCTTTAATCAAAGTCTGAGCATTTGCTTCTGCATTTGGAGTGCCGGTCCTTCTGTTGACGTCAGCCTGAGGGCTTCAATAGCATTCATTCATTCATTCGATCATTCATTTTCCTTCGGCTTAGTCTCTATTTCAGGGGTCGCCACAGCATATTTTTACACAGCAGATGCCCTTCCAGCCGCAACCCAGTACTGGGAAACACCCATACATTCTTACATTCACACTCATACACTATGGCCAATTTAGCTTACCCAAATTCCCTATAGGGCATGTGTTTGGACTGTGGGGTAAACCGGAGCACCCAGAGGAAACCCACACCAACACCGGGAGAACATGCAAACTCCACACAGAAATGATAACTGACCCAGCCGGGATTTGAACCAGCGACCTTCTTGCTGTGAGGCAACAGTGCTAACCCCTGCACCACGGCGCTTCAATAGCACCTGTATATTAATATTCATAGCCACGCCCCTCTTACATTAGTTTTGGAATGATGCTCAAAAGAAAGCTCCGCCCCCTACTCAATATTCCATTTTAGTTGGAAGTCCATCAACACACTGAGATAAGTCTCGGCCCCTTTAACCGACTTTAACTTGACTTAAACGCTTCCATAGTTTCATTTATGATTGATTTCTTTAAAGTGCCAACAAAACACAGGCAAATGTGTTATTTTTCTTTTCATTTTGCACTTTAAAATTGTTATTAGTTCACGTATTACAATTATTATAATTGTTTTATTTTATTTTATTTTTGGCGGCCCGGTGGCTCAGGGGTTGCACTGTGCCCTCACAGCAAGAAGGTCGCTAGTTCGAGTCCCGACTGGACCAGTTGGCATTTCTGTGTGGAGTTTGCATGTTCTCCCCGTGTTGGCGTGGGTTTCCTCCGGGGGCTCCGGTTTCCCCCACAGTCCATACACATGCGCTATAGGGAAATTGATGAACTAAACTGGCTGTAGTGTGTGTGTGTGAATGTGAGAGTGTATAGGTGTTTGCCAGTACTGGGTTTTGGCTAGAAGGGCATCCACTGTGTAAAATATACCAACATAGTTGGCAGTTCATTCCACTGTGGTGAACCCTGATAATCAAGCTGAAGGAAAATGAATGAATGAATGATATTTTTTATTTATGTTTATTTACAGGGTGGGCCATTTATATGGATGCACCTTAATAAAATGGGAATGGTTGGTGATATTAACGTCCTGTTTGTGGCACATTAGTATATGTGAGGGGGCAAACTTTTCAAGATGGGTGGTGATCATTTATTTGAATGGCTTATTCATTACATCATAGACATGTAGTTAATCCAAACGTGCAAGCCAAATCCAGCATTAATTGACGACGCTTTGAAGTGACGCTAAACGATACGAGGACGTGTCTTTGGTCCTCGAGTCTTTTCCTTGTGTCCAAGGAAAGGAAACGAGGATGCACAAATAAGAAATGAGAAGCACCCTATAAAGCTCTCAGAATATCCAACACGAATATCTTCTTGGATCCAACTTTTGTTTTTTTCAATAGGAAGAGGGTCATGTGACATATCAAACTTATTAGGAATTTCACAACAAAAACAATGATGTGCTTGGTTTTAATGTAACTTTATTCTTTCATGAGCCCCCTCACATATACTAATGTGCCACAAACTGGACGTTAATATCATCAACCATTCCCATTTTATTAAGGTGTATCCATATAAATGGCCCACCCTGTGTGTGTATATATATATATATATATATATTGCATCACTCAGATGAGCTGAAGCGAACCAAGATGCAGTTTATTTCATTTATCCAAGGTGAGCAAATACAAAATTAACAATAAATTGGCATTTTATGATACAAACATCAGCCATGAAACAAGAACTTTAAACGAGAACTAGTAATGGCTGCTTTCAAAACGGTTATGATCACCAGCAGTGTTGCCCTTGCAGACTGCTCGAGAACACTCCCTGCTATTCTACCGAACTACAAACCCCATCATGCCCTTCACTCACACACCTGTTTCAGTTCACCACCTGATTACACACATATTCAAACTTTCTTCTTTTCATTTTGCCCTGTAAAAATATATAAATAGGCAGATATGTTTTCTAGATTATCCTCACAGTGTAACCATGGTCATGTGATTTGATTGACAGGTGGGCGTGGCTCCCTTTTGATCTCTCTCTCCCTCTCTCTCTCCATCTCTCTCTCTCTCTCTCTCTCTCTCTCTCTCTCTCAGAATGACTACAGGAAATTGTCAATGCAATGTAAGGACTTTGTGGTTGGTGTTCTGGATCTCTGTCGGGACACAGAAGAAGTGGAGGCCATTCTGAATGGAGACGTGGACCAGAATCCCCCTGCAGAGCACCAGAGACCCTGCCTGAGCCGCATCAAACTGTCCATCAAATATGAAGTCAAGAAGGTCAGGACAGCCTCAATACACACAAACACAATAATAATGATCAGTTTTTAAAGGTCCCGTGACATTAAAATAACGTTTTTCAGATGTTAGTATCAGCATTGTTGTTTTTTTGGATATCTATTAACTAGTGTGCACTAAAACAGGGACAAAATTTATGATATAAAACTGATATAAATATGTCAAGCTTGTAGTTTGTCACTTCCGCATACGCTTTTTTCACGTCACCTCATACATCAGTTTCTCATCAAATCTTCCGACCAATCAAATGCTGTCTAATATCTGACATGCCCCACCCCCTTCTTCTTATTGGCCGTTCATTTGGTGTGCTTGAGCTTAACCACTCTCACTGGCAGAGCTGTGATAAAACAACGCTATTAGCTGTTTTTTTTTTTTTAAGGGAGGGGCTACACTATGCCCCGCCCTCTCTTTGTGTTTCGCTTGAGATTACGTCAAACTTTGTATAAAAATGCACATTTCAAAGCACTTCACAGGACCTAAGATATTTTCTCAAGCATCATTGATGTATTTATGTTAGCAGACTTTTATATGAACATTAAATCACACTTTGGTATTTTCTCAGAGATGTTTATAAATTAGATTCATTCTTATTACAATAACTACAGTTATTCATTCAAGATCTTTGACTTCTGGTGTTTAAATAACATTATTTGACATACAGAAGCAGATTTATTGTGCTTTTTATTGTGTATTGTGTTACCCTTTATTGCACAGATTAAATACGCTGATGCACATCTGACATTCCCCAAACATTAAGACATTACCAGCTTTGTTTGCTTGAAAGTTTTGTACACTTATAAATGCACAGGTCAAATATACTGATGCACATACAGTATAACATTAAAGGTGTGCCAGGTGTTTTCAGAGAGGCTAGCATTAGCAAGCTATACACAGTAGACTGACACTGAAGTCCTCCAGTCTGTGGTGTGTGTGTGTGTGTGTGTGTGTGTGTGTGTGTGTGTGTGTGTGTAAAGTGGTGTTGAGAGTCAGCAGTCAGCTCAGGCGGCCTGTGACGGAGTGGAGGAATCGTGAGGTTAGTAAGAGGTTTTCAAGTCTGAGTCTAATCAAGCATCTGAGCGCTTCTGTTCTTCACCTCAGATCAAATCCTGATTGTTCGACTGTGTCCCAGATGGAAACTCACTTCTCTGAATGCTAAAACATCCACAGCTTCCTCATAGTCTGACTCAAAACTCAAACTCCACAGACAATGAAGAACGTTGGCTCTGTAATCAGCAGTGAATCTTCAGCTGGAGCAGCGTTTACTACACAGAGTCATACTTCTCTGACAAGCTAAGCAAAATGTAATGCAGTATGATCATCTGATAGTCAAATCACTAATAATATTGATATTCATTGATATTGATATCTGCACACTCAGAAATAAAGGTGTATAATCTGTCACTGGGATGGTACCTTTTCAAAAAGTACACTTTTATACCATACAGGTGGACATAAGGGTACACCTTTGTACCTTTAATGTTCACTTTTGTACACCAAATCAGAAAAAAGTGATATTCCCCTTTATTTGTATAGCGCTTTTACAATGTAGATTGTTTCAAAACAGCTATAGCTATAGGTCATAGTAAATAGGAACAGTGTAGTTCAGTTTGTAGTGTTTAAGTTCAGTTCAGTTGAGCTCAGTTCAGTGTGGTTTAATAATCACTACTGAGAGTCCAAATACTGAAGAGCAAATCCAACGATGCGCAGCTCTACAGATCCTGAACCATGCAAGCCAGTGACGACAGCGGAGAGGGAAAAAAAACTTCACTAAAGGCGGAAGTGAAGAAAAAAAAACCTTGAGAGAAACCAGGCTCAGTTGGGCACGACCATTTTAATTTCTCCGCT
>NC_079448.1:2532617-2552617 GCF_903798145.1 Danio aesculapii
CAAACTCAAAACGCACACTCACACAAACAAACACAAACGCACACACAACAACACAAATGCACACACACACACACAAAACACAAATGCACACAAACACACACATACACACAAACTCAAAACGCACACACACACAAACAAACACAAAACGCACACACAAAAACACAAATGCACACACACACACACACACACACACACAAACCACACACAAACAACTGCACACACACACACAAACAAACACAAAACACACACATACACACACAAACTCAAAACGCACACACAGACAAACACAAAACGCTCACACAAAAACACAAATGCACACATACACACACACACACACACAAACTCAAAACGCACACTCACACAAACAAACACAAAACGCACACACAACAACACAAATGCACACACACACACACACACACAAAAACCACACACAAACAACTGCACACACACACACACAAACAAACACAAAACACACACACACACACACAAACTCAAAACGCACACACACACAAACACAAAACGCACACACAACAGCACAAATGCACACATACACATAGACAAACACAAAACGCACACACAAAAACACAAATGCACACACACACACACACACACACACAAAAACACACACAAACAACTGCACACACACACAAACATACACAAAACACACACATACACACACAAACTCAAAATGCACACACACACAAACAAACACAAAATGCACACATAACAACACAAATGCACACACACACACAAAACCACAAAACGCACACACAAAAAACAACTGCACACACACACACACACAAACACAAAACACAGACATACACACACAAACAAACACAAAACGTGCACACAAAACACAAATGCATGCACACACACACACACACACAAACAAGCACAAAACACACACAAGAACAACACACTTAACACAATAAACACCAACACTTAACATCAAGTACACACACACAACCCCCTAACCCCCCGACCCCCCAAAAAAAAAAAAAAAAAACATGCACACACAAACACACATGAAACATAAATGCGCGCACACACACACACACACAAATGAACACAGACACACAAAACACGCACGCATACACATGCAACACAAGTGCCCAACACCCCCCCCCCCCCACACACACACACACACACAGACTGTGATAACCACCATCATTCTGTTTATGGCACAATTTTCCGGATCTCTAAATAGAGGCAAACCTCAGCTGCAAAGTGTGTGTGTGAGTGTGTGCGTGTTTGTTTGTGTGTGTGTATTTGCCAGCAATTTAAGGTCGGGGATGTTATGTGGCTTGTATCGCACAAAACAGACCGTCTATTATTATGGTGTGAGCGAACACAAACACACAGCGGCGGCTTTACAGCTCACACTCACACATCAGCCGACGGCTCTCCTCAAATCACTCTCACCATCTGTGTATGTGTTCCTCTCAGACACACACACACACACACACACACATTCACCTGGCTAATAGAGCTCCAGGAAGGCCAGCAGCATTAGATAATCTGCAGCAAAACCCCACACATGAGTGTTTCATCTTTCTTTCAGCATTTTTGTAACAGCAGTGTACACAATAATGCAGATTTTGGTACATCAGAGGAGAAACTACAGCTAACATTGATGTTTTCACTATTTAAATACTAAACTAATTGTGCCTTTTAATAATTCGGTGGGTGACACGGTGGCTCAGTGGTTAGGACTGTCGCCTCACAGCAAGAAGGTCGCTGGTTTGAGTCCCGACTGGGCCAGTTGGCATTTCTGTGTGGAGTTTGCATGTTCTTCCTGTGTTGGGTATAGGGCAATTGATGAACTAAATTGGCCATAGTGTATGAGTGTGTGTGTGAGAATGAGTGTGGATGGGTGTTTTCCAATTCTGGGTTGCAGCTGGAATGTTTTACACATGCGCTATAGGGGAATTGACGAACTAAATTGGCCATAGTGTATGAGTGTGTGTGTGAGAATGAGTGTGGATGGGTGTTTTCCAATTCTGGGTTGCAGCTGGAATGTTTTACACATGCGCTATAGGGGAATTGACGAACTAAATTGGCCATAGTGTATGAGTGTGTGTGTGAGAATGAGTGTGGATGGGTGTTTCCCAATTCTGGGTTGCAGCTGGATGTTTTACACAGCAGGGCATCCAAACATGGGAGGACCACCAGCTCTGCACATTTTCCATGTCTTCCATGTCTCCATGTTTTCATGTTTGTGGGCGTGCATGAGTTCAGGCAGCTTTCATCATTGTTTGCATAGATGTATACACTAGATATCGCATACGGGGTCTGAGCATGCCACATTTGTACAGTGCTCCCAGGACAAATGTCATTCAAACTTGCACTAAATTCTAGGCGTATGCTAGTTTTGTTGAATAAAATAAGCAAACAATGAAGAAGAAATGCGACAACAAGATGCTGCAGTGCCAGAAACTTGTATTATTGTCAGATAAGCGAATGAGTCGTTCACAACGGAGATTCACTCACAAACGAAAGTGCCGCTTCTCAGCTTTATCCAGGTATGTCTCTCATGTATTCATGGAGATTCCGCTGTTTTTTCTGACCACAGAGAACATGTCGTGCTCGTCTCACCTGAATCATTGTAATGACAGCCTTGTCACAAGCCTTGTGGGCGTGGTCGCATAAAAATAATGGGTTCAAACTGACCCTGGAGAAAAATCTAGCTTAAACTAGCCTAGGCTGGTTGGCTGGTTTTAGCTGGTCAACCAGCCTGGTTTTAGAGGGGTTTTGGCCATTTCCAGCCTGGTCTTAGCTGGTCAGGCTGGAAAATGACCAGCTAAATCCAGCTAAAACCAGATTGACCAGCTTGGTTTAAGCTGAACATAGCTGGTTTTGGCTGGGCTCCCAGCCTGGCTAGGCTGGTCAAGCTGGTTTTAGCTGGTCATGAAAATTATTTTTTGTTTGTTTTTTTTTTTAAGCAAGATGCTAATGGTCTAATCCGATTCTATGCTTTATGCTAAGCTAAAAGTGCTGAATTCATTTAAAATGGTAAAACTCAAATGGGCGACACTGTGGCTCAGTGGTTAGCACCTTGGCTTCACAACAAGAAGATCGCTGGTTCGAGTCCTGGCTGGGCCAGTTGGCATTTCTGTTTGAATTCTGCATGTTCTCCCTGTATCGGCGTGGGTTTCCTCCGGGTGCTCCTCATTCATTCATTCATTTTCCAAACACATATATATATAATTGGGTAAGCAAAATTAGCCGTAGTGGTTGAATGTGTGTGTGTGAACGAGTGTGTATGGGTGTTTTCCAGTACTAGGTTGCGGCTGTAAGGACATCCGCTGTGTAAAACATATGCTGGAATAGTTGTCGGTTCATTCCGATGTGTCGACCCCTGATTAATAAAGGACTCAGCCGAAGGAAAATTAAAAAATGACAATAAAAAATATTAACAATTGGAAATATAGATTTTTAATTTAAATTTTAATCACAGTTTTTTAATAACAAAACAGTTTGAGCGCAGTATTTCTTCTCAGCTTTACTCTGAGGTCATCTACTTTAGTGTCTTTTTACACCCGATTCACACGGGGCGTCAGTGTGAGCGCTTCCTATTCACTATGAATGGGTGACGTCAAGCGTTGCCAAACTGAATTGTGGCATTGTTCGCTACACAATTTCCCTAACCCTAACTTTTTAAGCTCTGAGGGAAGCGTCAGCCAATCAGATCGCTTTATGAAAACACCCTAGCTCATAATTTAATTGGCTGACACTGCTATAACGATCGCATCAGCCCCTAATTCAGACACACCCTCTGTCAAGTGTTGACGCTCACACCTTGTGTGTCTCTGTTACACGTTTGACCAATTTTCATTCATTCATTCATTCATTCATTCATTCATTTATTCATTCATTCATTTTCTTTTCGGCTTAGTCCCTTTGTTAATCGGGGTCGCCACAGCGGAATGAACTGCCAACTTATCCAGCACATGTTTTACACAGCGGATGCCCTTCCAGCTGCAACCCATCTTTGGGAAACATCCATACACACTTGCTCACACTCATACACTACAGACAATTTAGCCTACCCAATTCACCTGTACCAGATGTCTTTGGACTGTGGGGGAAACTGGAGCACCCGAAGGAAACCCACGCGAACGCAGGGAGAACATGCAAACTCCACACAGAAACGCCAACTGACCCAGCCGAGGCTCGAACCAGTGACCTTCTTGCTGTGAGGCGACAGCACTACCTCCTGCGCCACTGCGTCGCCCACCAATTTTCATTATACTCATATTGTTCATAATGTAATTTTTCTGTGTGTGTGTGTGTGTGTGTGTGCGTGTGCGTGTGCATATATGTGTGTGTGTGTGTGTTTGTGCGTGTGTGTCAGTTTGTAGCTCATCCGAACTGCCAGCAGCAGCTTCTGACGATCTGGTATGAGAATCTGTCTGGTTTGCGGCAGCAGTCCATCGGTGTGAAGTGTCTGACGGTGCTGGGCGTCACTGTGGGACTGCCTTTCCTAGCCATCGCATACTGGATCATGCCCTGCAGCAAGGTAGTGCACACACACACACACACACACACACACACACACACACACACACACAAGTGTCTCCAACATCAAAATGGCGAATACTCTCCTACAAGCGTATAAGCACAGATAAACACTCACGTTTCATTTCCTTCCCAAGAGCGAGTGTGACTGACTGTGTTTGATGGGCACTTCTGCGCACACTGCTCATAGAGGGATATCAGCTGACACACACACACACACACACACACACACGCACGCGTGCGCGCCGGGTGGCTTTTGTGAAGGGTTTCAGGGTTGAAATCTAATCAGTGCTCATCAGACAGGAAGTGCTCAGGAAGATGTTTTACGCAGCGGATGCCCTTCCAGCTGCAACCCATCACTGGGAAACATCCATGCACATTCATTTACACCCATACACTATGGGCAATTTAGCTTACCTAATTCGCCTACAGCACATGTGTTTGGACTTGTGGGGGAAACCGGAGCACCAGGAGGAAACCCACGCAAACACGGGGAGAACATGCAAACTCCAACACCAACTGACCCAGCTGGGGCTCAAACCAGCGACCTTCTTGCTGTGAGGTGATTGGGCTACCCACTGCGCCACCGTGCTGCCTCAAGAGAGAACAGCGATGCATTTTGAAAATCGATTTGTCACTTCAGCTCTGATTGGGATCTGATTTACGTGTTTAAAACACACACAAACACACACATAAACGTACTTTAATAGGAGTACACAAGATTTGCACGTGCGAGTCTGTTTTTCTGCCTGTTGGGAAATGCTCAGCATCGAGTTCTGTTGAAATCAGTTAAGTGATTGGGAAAAACTCTTGTTCATCTGCTGCAGCCCATGTAGACGGCTCTAATTCAGTCACTAATGAGGGTCTGTCTCAGTCAGGATGCTGCCTATGTAGACAGCAAGACGGCTCACTAGGGTTTATGACAGCGTGATTATTGCTCATTAAAGCATTTAAACCTTCCCTGAGAGAAAGAGAGGATGAATGGCAGACTGATGATGATGATGATGAAGGTATTGTGTGTGGAAACACTTGAATTCGAGGGCGATCATAACCTGCGCAACGTCTGCATTGAGAAAAACACTGACTGAATACCGATTTGACTGATTTAGGATGAATAATGGATCTCTAAACACTTTTATAGGCATCCATTAGCCGCATTTCCACTATCGGGCCAGTGCGAGCCAGGGCTTTAATCGGGCCAGGCCGTGCCAATAGCCCGGGAGGTTGAGAAATGAGGCCGAAATCATGTCGCGTTTCCACTGTCGGGCTAGTTGCTCGCAGCGCGTCACGCAAACACCGCCCCCCAGAACGTCCCCCGAATCAAACGTCACACAACCCGTCACACAACCCGCCCACTTCAGCTGGAACAAAAAACTCAAATTATAACCACAAACACAACCTGGCATCACTACGAGAGCTGGAAGATGGAGAACACCGAAGCGATTGCTTTTTTACTGTTTGTGGTCTGTTGCTGTAAGGCCAGACAGCGATGTACGATGTACTTGATAACGTCCTCATTTCTGCAAACGCCGACTATTTGCCTCTGAACATTTTCCTCGGCCCAAATGTTCAGAAGAGCCCTGGTGTCCTCAACTGACCAGTACTGTCTGCTATCCATTTTTTCTTCTTCTTAGTGAGTTGATCAAGCGCGATAGCAAAACAAATGTAAGGGAAGAAAGCATCTTGTCTCCTCTTTACCTGACAGGAAAACTCCGCCTTTGTACGTAACCCCGCCCCGAAGCCCCAGTTGGCCCTCCTTGGCCCAAGGTATTCGGCGGGCCGAAAAAGGCCGGACGCTGGCCCCAAGGAAGCCCCGCTTTGGCCCGATTACGCCCCGGAAGTGATAGTGAAAACGCGACTGGCCTTGGCTCGCCCTGGCTCGCTCGCTTTAGGCGCGATAGTGGAAACGCGGCTATTGTAAGAGAAATGTCTCTACAGTCACCGATGATGATGAATATATATATATTATGTATGTTTTATGTATGTGTTGATAAGCAAAGTTTGATTTAAATCCTGCACTGCGCCTCATAATATATGATTTGTTGATGTTTTTTTCTCTCTCTGTGTGTGTGTGTCAGCTGGGTCAGATCTTACGGAGTCCCTTCATGAAGTTTGTGGCTCACGCCGTGTCCTTCACCATCTTTCTGGCTCTGCTGGTTCTGAACGCATCCGATCGGTTCGAGGGGGTCAAAAACCTCCCCAACG
Organism: Danio aesculapii; assembly: GCF_903798145.1. Lineage (NCBI taxonomy): Eukaryota > Metazoa > Chordata > Actinopteri > Cypriniformes > Danionidae > Danio > Danio aesculapii. Next base: position 2,539,341 of record NC_079448.1, read on the forward strand.
AGACCATCACTGACCATCCACGACAGGTCTTCAGGGTCAAGACCACACAGTTCTCCTGGACAGAGCTGCTCATCATGAAATGGGTTCTGGGTAAGACCTGCTGCAGTGTGTGTACAGTGTGTGTGTATGTGTGTGTGTGTTTATTCCCGTTTCTGTTCTGCTGTCTTTCTTCACTGGTAATAAAAAGTCAAATGATGCTCACTAAAGATGCATCTAGAAGTTGTGTTACGTTTTGAGAGGATGTTATTGTCAAGAGTTTTGTTTTAATGAAGCTGTAATCATTTGTGCTCACTGCTACCACACACATGATTGTCTCCAATTCTGAAGTTTTAAAGGTTCAAATTGTTTTGTTGCTCTTCTACAGTGTTTAACAATAAACAAAACATTTTCTGGTAATGGACATTTCACATTACCTAATATATTCATTTGATCAATTGATCTCTCTAAATTACTTCTTTGTGCTCTGCTCTGATTGGTCACATGGGCTAAAGATATGCTCTGATTGGTCAGATGGCCCAATAGTCTTCTCTGATTGGCCAGATGGGCCAAAAATCTTCTCTGATTGGTAAGATGGCCCAATAACCTGCTCTGATTGGTCACCAGATGGGCCAATATTTTTATTTGATTATTCAGATGACCCTACAATCTGCTCTGATTGGTCAGATGTGCCAACAATCTGTTCTGATTGGTCAAATGGACCAATAATCTGCTCTGATTGGTCAGATGGGTCAAAAATCTGCCGTGAATGGTCAGATGGCCCAATTATCAGTTCTGCTTGGCCAGATGGGCTAAAGATCTGCTCTGATTAGTCAGATGAGCCAGTAATCTGTTCTGATTGGTCAAATGGCCCAAAAATTGGCTTTAATTGGGCAGATGGGTAAAAAAATTGCCCTGAATTGTGAGATGGCCAAATAATCTGCTCTGATTGGTCAGATGGCCCAATAACCTACTCTGATTGGCTACCAGATGGGCCAACAATCTTATTTGATTAGTCAGATGGCCCTACAATCTGCTCTGATTGGTCAGATGGCCCAATAAACTTCTCTGATTGACCAGATGGGCAAATAATCTGCTCTAATAGGCCAGATGGGCCAAACATCTGCCCTGAATGGTCAGATGACCTAATAATCTTATTTGATTGGTCAGATGGCCCTATAATCTTCTCTGATTGGCCAGATGGGCCAGTAATCTTCTCTGATTGGTCAGATGGACAAATAACCTGCTCTGATTGGACACATGGGCCAATAATCTGTTCTGATTGGTCACATGACCCAATAATCTCCTCTAATTGGTCAGATAGGTAAAAACATCTGCCCTGGATGGTCAGATGGCCCAAAAATCTTATTTGATTAGTCAGATGGCCCAATAATCTGCTCTGATTGGTCAGATGGCCCAAAAATCTGGTCTGTGTGTCTGTGTGTGTGTGTGTGTGTGTGTGTGTGTGTGCGCATGTGTGTGCGTGTGCGTGTGTGTGTGTGTGTGCGTGTGTGTGTGTTTCAGGCATGATCTGGTCGGAGTGTAAGGAGATCTGGGTTGACGGTCCCCGTGAGTACGTCATGCACCTCTGGAACGTTCTGGACTTCGGGATGCTGTCGATCTTCGTGGCGTCTTTCACCGCTCGTCTCATGGCGTTTCTGAAAGCGTCTAAAGCTCAGCTCTACGTGGACCTGCACGTCCCAAACCATGACATCAGCAACGCATCACTTCCTGCCGACGTCGCATACTTCACATATGGTGTGTAAACGCATGCAGATCATCACACAACTGTCTGAAATCCTCACAAACGAGCATTCTGAAGTTATAAGCACATTAAGGATCATTTGTGAAGTTAAGATCAGCACCATTAGTGTTTGTTCATTTAATCTCAAGTTAAGTTTAATCTCAACTGAAACATGGAGAGGGCGGGGCATAGAGTAGCTCCTCATCTTTTTTTTAAAACAGCCAATCGCGTTTTGTTTTTATCTCAGCCAGTAAGAGTAGTTGAGCTCAAGTGCATCAAATGAAAAGCCAATGAGAAGAAGGGGGCGGGGCATGTCAGATTCTAGAGAGCATTTGATTGGTCAAGATTTGATGAGAGACTGAAGTATGAGGTGATGTCATAATAATTGTTGATCTATTTAGGCGAAAGTGACAAACTGCAAGCTCTGGCTGTCTGTGTCAGGTTTAAATCTAAACGTGAATTCGTTTCCCTGTATTTCAGCATAGTAGTTACTAACAGACTGAAGGTATCATCTAAAATGTTTTATTTCAATGTCATGAGACCTGTAATATAATAAGATTATAAAGTTCTAAAAAGTTTTTAATGATGTTCTCATAACCAAAAAATATTGACCAGTTTTTTATATGTTGTATTAACGTTCTTGTTTTGTTGTAATCGCGTTATTCAAAACATTTTTCGAATGTTTCATTCTCTCAGAACGTTATTTAAACATTATTAAAACGTTCCATTCCCCATTATATTAATGTTCTAGTAATGTTTTCCTAACATTCCCATTAAGTTATAAAAACATTATGTCTGAATGTTCAAAACGTCCAATTTTTTAGATGTTGTATTAATGTTTTGAACATTCAGACATAATGTTTTTTTATAAAAAATATGTATATATATTTCTACAATCAGGGTCAGAAGTAAAAAAATGCCACTAAACTGAAAAGAACTATATGACAAATGAAATATTAATGTGCAAAAAGGGTATTTTTGCACATATATGTGTATATATATATATATATATATATATATATATATATATATATATATATATATATATATATATATATATATATTTAGTCAGTCAGCAAATCTGCACTTGTTTATTTTATTAAAAATACAAAGACAACAAAACACCAGTCTGCAGACTTTTTTTTATTATTATTATTTTTATATAATTTTTGTTGTTTTTTTACCTTTTGGTTTTCTTTGTCAATTATGTAGTGGAAAGTTGTGCTGGATCTCGACAAACATCTTCTAGGTTTAAAAAAAAAGGCTAAGGTCTTCGAAGTTCTCAAGTTGAAGCAGTTTATTGTTACAGCAGAGATGGTCGATCGAGCTCTCTCTCCCTCAATGTCCAAAAACCCACAGTTTATACACAGTTTCTTATCCATAGGTATCATGAGATATGATGTAACATCACCCTATTCCCGGCTCCAATAGGATCCTAGCTTTTTAATTAATGGCTGTATGTTTTTCTGTTTTTACATATCTTAAAGATCACATAGCATGTGCTTTCAATTATGTGTTTGCATATGATCATGTTGTTTCCATACTTTCTAAATGATTCTCCTCTTGTATGACATTTTGGCGAAGGTTGTTTTTGTCTTGTTCAATATATACATTGTCTAAATGTATTGCATACGCTCTGTCTGAATGTTCTCACTTTGGCACATAACCTGCTGTGCTTCAATTGTAAGGCCCTCAAATTATAAGGCCCTGCATGTTTGTATGTCTCCTTTGCATCACTTGAATATAGGTATTTCTAGTTTTAACAGTGTATTTTAATAGTAATCTATATTTTAATAGTGGCAGATTATATAGTGATTACATAATAAAAGTTCCACTATGTGCATCAGAAATTCTCCAATAGTTTCATGAGTTTTTTATATTATTATTATATATATATTATTACAGCTAATATTGACTTTAAATTAATACATTTTGAAGTAAAATACATTTATCAATAAATTTAATCTAATTAGAACTCTTAAATCACACTGAGTTATTAAAACTGACATTAGAAAATTAATGTAAAATATTAGAACTATTAAAAATACTAAAAAAAAAACCTCTCAGAAAATTAGCAGGTTGGTGACGCATGAGATGAAGATTTTGAGGACACGCAGTGTGACTGATATCTGTTATCAATGCTGCTATCTGCTGGTGGGAAAGAGATATCACAGCCTGTGAAATCATACATGAACCATATATGCAGATATTGTGTAAAATCAGTGCTGTCTGTGTGTGTGTGTGTGCGTGTCTGTGTGTGTGTGCGTGCGTGCGTGTGTGTGTGTGTGCGTGCGTGTGTGTGTGTGTGTGTGTGTTTGATCTTCATTGTGTTCACTGAGAATCTGTGATCAAAGTCTTCATTATCCTCCTCCACCTTTGGCTTTCTCCTCCTGATGCTCTTTGAGTTCAGATCATCAAACACTTTCACACACTTTCGCTTTACTTCAGCTTTTAAATCGGACTCTTATCTAAATCTGACTCAAGCAGTGCAGTGTTTTTACAGCCTGTGTGTGTGTGTCTGCAGTTTTTGTTACATACCAGGACACAGATGTGTATAATGACATGTGTATGACAGGTATTACAAGGAGATGGTGAGTTATGAGGACTACTGATGTCTCCATTGTTCAAAAGGCTTATAAATCATATACAATGTGTGTGTATATATATATGGTATGTATTCTATTGCTCTTCCCAACCATAGGGTTAGGTGTGGGCTTGGGGAGAGCAATAGAATACATACAGCTCATTCAATTTACAAACAATGGAAACCTATGGAATGTCCCCACAAGTGACAAAAACAAATATGTGTGTGTGCGTGTATTTTTATGTGTGCGTTTGCTTGTGTTTTTGCTTATGCTTGTATGTGTGTGTTTGCGCGTGTGTGTTGGTGTGGGTGTGTGCTTGTGTGTGTGTATGTGTGTGTTTGCTTGTCTTTGTGTGCGCGTTTACGCATGTGTGTGCATGTTTGTCTGTTTGCGTGTGCGTTTGTGTTTGTGTGTGTTTCTCTGTTTTTGTTGGTGTTTTTGTTTGCATGTGTGTGTTTTTGTTTGTGTTTTCTCGCTTGTGTTTGCGTGTGTGTTTGCGTGTATTTTTATGTGTGCGTTTGTGTTTTTGCTTATGTTTGTATGTGTTGGTGTGGGTGTGTGCTTGTGTGTGTGTTTGTGTGTGTTTGCTTGTCTTTGTGTGCGTGTTTACACATGTGTTTGCATGTTTGTCTGTTTGCGTGTGCGTTTGTGGGTGTGTGCCTTTGTGTTTTTATTTGTGTGTGTGTGTGTGTGTCTGCTTGTGTTTGTGTGTGTTTTTGTTTGTGTGTTTGTTTGCATGTGTGTGTTTTTGTTTGTGTTTTCTCGCTTGTGTTTCCGTGTGTGTTTGTGTTTACGTGTGTGTTTGCATGGGTTTTGTGTTTGTGTGTGTTTGTGTGTGTTTGTTTGCTTGTGTTTACGTGTGTGTTTGCTTGTGTTTGTGAGGGTGTGTGTGTTTGTTTGTGTGTGTACTTGCATGTGTTTGTGTGTTTGCTTGTGTTCGTGTGTTCTTTCTTATGTTTGCGTGTGTGTTTGTGTGTGTGTGTTTCCTGGTGTTTCAATGTGTTTGTGTGTTTGCATGTGTTTGTGTGTCTTTTTTGTGTGTGTTTGTTTGCATGTGTGTGTGTGTGTGTTTGCTTGGTTTTGTGTGGGTTTGCATGTGTTTTTGTCTGTGTGTGTGTGTGTGTGTGTGTGTGTGTTTGATTTTTTTGTGTGTTGTGTTTTGCGTTTGTGTGTTTGTGTATATATGTTTGCTTGTGTATTTGTGTTTGCATGTATCTATGTTTGCATGTGTGTGTGTGTATGTGTGCTTACTTGTCCGTGTTTGCTTGTGTGTGTTTGCATGTGTGTTTGCTTGTGTTTGCATGTGATTTTATGTTTGCTTGATTTTGTGTGTGTTTGTGTATGTTTGCGTGTCTGTGTGTGTCTGCGTGTGTATATGTGTGTTTGCCTGCGTTACAGCGAGGAACCGCTGGCGGCCGTCAGATCCTCAGATCATCTCAGAGGGACTGTACGCCATCGCGGTGGTCCTGAGCTTCTCTAGAATCGCCTACATCCTGCCGGCCAACGAGAGCTTCGGGCCGCTGCAGATCTCTCTGGGACGCACCGTCAAAGACATCTTCAAGTTCATGGTGATCTTCATCATGGTGTTCGTGGCCTTCATGATCGGCATGTTCAACCTCTACTCCTATTACCTGGGAGCCAAATATAACCCCGCCTTCACCACGTGAGTAAAACCCATCGCCTTCGCAACACCCTGACAACCACACAGCACAAACTAAAACCCCCTGTATGGACCCTTTTCCCATTTCCAGGATTCTCAGAAGCAGAAGTGCTCATAGTTGGTAAACTTATGGCCCGTTTCCACTGAGTGGTACAATACGGTACAGTTCGGTATGCTTTTAAGGCCGTCCACTGTCAAAGGGTACCAAAAAGCGAACTGTACCGTACCATGTTTTGGGTACCCTTTGCAAAGGGTACCCAGCATGACAAAAGTGTACCAAAATGGAGGCAGCTGAACGCTATTGGTTTAAAGAGATACATCACTCACCCGTGCACAAGCCAGGAGAATGAAAACAAAGCAAGCGCCATTTTAAAATACACAGCCAAGACGTTACACTGTAATAATATATACATATAATAACAAGCCATGGTCGACCCAAGCTCAAACAAACCTTGATGTACAGCCACAAAGCCAAGAAGAACAAAATCTGCCGTGTCCTGTTGTTGTTTTACGAGCCCGTCTAAAAGTGCGAGCGCTTTCACTTTCTCCAGAGAGCTCAACAATATCCAGCTGCAGGCCCGCAGAGCCACACATGTTTCAGACACACAATCCAGCACACACGATCTAGGCTAACCACATATAGTTACGATGGATGTTAATGTTATTAGCGTATTATCGGGCATCGTCATCAATATAATTTGATATTTAGTGTTAATAAATACTGCACACAATAAACAACAGTGTTTACTATTTCACAAATATGGTGATCGAGACGGGCGAATGGGGAGCGATGTTTCTGATCGCCATTCAATATAATAGACTGAACAGTTTTCTATCAGTCATCATAGATGATCAGTCAATATTATCTGACAGAGTCAATATAGATACTCATTTGCTGGCCTTGCTGAACGATCTAAATTGCACAGGTTTAATTTATATAATTATAAACGCAAGCCTGATAAAGGTGACCCTGAGGTGAACAGTTTGATTGTGGTGTTCACATGTCTGTATGCACTTCAGTAATGTGACTAAAATCGACATCCTCCACGTGTCTTAATCCGATTTCTGTTTAGTTCGATTATGACCTTAATCTGATTAAATTCATCAAAAATCGCTGTTTACATGGTCGACTCTTAATCAGAGTATTAAAATCGAATTAAAATCGGATTATTGGTGTCCATGTAAACGTACTCACTGATAATAATTCGATTTTAATGCGATTAAGACAATACTCTGATTAAGAGTCGACCATGTAAACAGCAATTTGAAATAAGCGTATGGGGCAAAAACAGCCCCCAATATAACCAAAGGGGAATCGATTTGAACAATACACAACGATAGTATTGATTTTATACAACATTTCAACAATAAAAGCCTTTCATATTGACTGAGTTACATTTTAAAACACAAACGTGACTAGTTTTCGCTTTCGTCAATGAATAATTTTCAATGAAGCACATCCATACACAGTGAAATGACGTTCTGCTGAAGTTTTACAGCATTTATTTACATTTCTGACGTGTACTAGACACCTCGTTGGATGTGAATTGTCAGAATTTGATCTGAAACGCCTCCACCTCGCGTGTTTGATACTCCTGCTCCCTCTCTGTCGTCTTGCATTAGCGTCAGTGCTGTTTTCCAGCGGTGCGCTCTGATTGCTATTCTGCGCACAGACAGACGTGTCGGGCTTATGAGAGAACGGCTCGGCTCTAATCTTTTCCAAATCGCTCTGCAAAAAATGTCTTTCTCAGATTTGGTCAGCTGGTTTTGAAGTGGGTCCCCTGCGGTCTGGCTTCATTTAAAAGTGCAGAGAATGAGCCGTGTGTCCGTCCTCACGGGGGCCGTTCGATGGATTGTCTTTCATTTAGAAAGTCCATAAAGCGCTCGAAATGGCTGCTCATTATGGACCACAAAACCTTCAGATCCTAAACCTCAGTTGGAGAACTTGCTTCACATGTTTCTCCTTTAAATTCATCTGGAAAAATCAGCAGGTCAGCTGAAAGTCATGCTTTAAGAACATAAACTGAATTTTTTACAACCCCAAATCAGAAAAAAAAAGTTGGGACAGTATGGAAAACGCAAATAAAAAAAGAAAGTAGTGATATCTAAGTTTACTTTAACTTGTATTTTATTGCAGACAGTATGAACACAAAATATTTCATGTTTTTCTGGTCGACTTCATTTCATTTGTAAATATACATCCATTCCTGTCATTCAGACCTGCAACACATTCCCAAAACAAGTTGTGACAGCAGCGGTTTAGGGCTAGTAATCAGGTAAACTGGTTAAATAATGATGTGATTTGAGACAGGTGATGTCAACAGGTGATTATACCTATGATTCAATACAAAAGCAGCATCTAAGAAAGGTCTAGTCCTTTAGGAGCAAAGATGGGCAGAGGATCGCCAGTTTGCCAACAAATACATGAGAAAATGATGTTTAAAAGCAATGTTCCTCAAAGAAAGAGAGGAAGATATTTGTATATTTCACCTTCAACATTGCAGAACATCATTAAATATTCAGGGAATCTGGAGGAATTTCAGTGCATAAAAGACAAGAGCGCAAGCTTAAGCTGAACAACCGTGATCTCTGATCCCTCAGGGGGCGCTGCATTAAGAATCCTCATTCATCTATAAGCCATCTATAAGCCATCTACTGCAGCAAACCTTTGTCAAGTACCACAATACGTAGTTACATCCACAAATGCCAGTTAAAACTGTACTGTGCAAAAAGGAAGCCCTATGTTAACAGTGTCCAGAAGCGCCGTCGACTTTTCTAGGCTCAGAGGCATCTGAGATAGACCATCACACAGTGGAAATGTGTACTGTGGTCAGATGAAGCAGTATTTCAGGTATTCTTTGGGATGAATGAATGCTGTGTGCTCTGGTGTGGTGGGAAATCGAGTCTCTCCTGCAATCGAGTCCGCTTAGGACCCCAAATGGAGCATCTGCGTTTAATGCCTGATCAAAAGTGCTTTTTTTATAGTCTATTCTCAGTCTTGAAATATTAACAAGACTTATCATATTAGTAAGCTTATTATCGGTGACTACAAGTTAAAGACACGTTTAGTTAAAATAATTGAAACCTTTGTAAACATTAAATGACGTATTTTTGACGTTTTTATGTATTTATATGTAACATATATTTACATAAGGAGTGGTAGCACGTTGTAAGCTTTCTAAAATAAAAGCACGAAAGACAAATTCTCCATGTTTTATGTCATTATAACGCTCTTTAAAATTATATACATTTAAGCAAGATTTTGCTGCATTTATAGACCTTTTTCTTGGCTGCTGCATGGAGGGCGCCATAGCAACCAGCGTCTTCCGGTAGAATGTTTAGAACTTGCGGTTACAGCGTTTACAACCGGTAATCTCCGATCGGAAAATGAGTTTCGATAGCATTTTGAGTGGATTACGGAGTGTTTTTGTGACACACGACTTTGAAAGGTGTGTGTTAAAGCCGTTTTAATCTGTCAGGTGTGGTTCAAGCGTGAGAGAAAAACGTTCTCCTAGTTCACGCGTCTGCTGGCAGAAATACAGTGTTTGTGTGTGTGTGTGTGTGTGTGTGTGTGTGTGTGTGTGTGTGTGTGTGTGTGTGTGTGTGCGTGTGTGTGTGTGTTCCCGACCTGTCAGCTATTTGCCCAGTGGCTCTTTAATGTGCACGCACGCATGCAATGCTTAACTGCATTATAGAGCAAACCAGATTACTGACATGAAACTAAACAGGTATGTAAGGCATGCAGTTTACAAAAATGACCAATAAAACTCCGTTACTGATACTCTGCTGGCTAATTTGCATGTTGATTCTAATCGCGAGCTGTTTATGTTTCATTTAGTTAGTGTTGTGTAGTATTTACCACAGTATGTTTTTCTGTCGTTTCAAAGCGGCACGTATTCAATCAGTGTGTTAGTGGGACAGTACAGGCTACGTGTGTGTGTGTGTGTCAAACATTTAGTGAATTACATTTGTTTGGGTTGGTTATATGCTTGAAAGAAAGAGAAAATGTTGACTTTAGCGATGACGGTGCTTTATTTAAACGGCACAAGATGCCGTCTGACACCGAGGGGAAAATGCCTCGCAGCAGTTGTTTTCCATCCTATTAGTCTGCATTTTTTAAATAACCAGTCCAGCAGGTGGCGCTGATCGAAAACAGGATAAGTTCAAAGATGTTAAAAGCAAATAAAATAGATTAAATCTGTCGTTTCAAAGCTGTCCAAGTGTGACTGTTTACACGCATCAGCTGCTGACCGGAAGTTCTTACATGCTTACGCGCAACGCATAATGGGTAATTTTGCGTTTTAAGAAAAAGGTCTATAGATATGTGTGTATATTATATTGCACACTACTATAGTTAACTCACATTACGCTGGTCCCTATATAGCATATAATTAGTATTAGCATATTCAAGCACAGGGACTGCCTTTATAAATGGATCATTGATTCATTCACAAACAGATTGGGTTTAAAATTGTAATTTCTTTTAATATTGATGTTCTACAACAGATCGATGGAGCTGCCGCAGCACACTTTCTCATGCGACATACGTCACATAAACTCATGCAGGGTTCTTTTTTCCTCCATATTATGGATTTTGAGTTCATTTGAAATGCGTTTCACTACAATAAGAGAAAAACACGATTGGAGAATTCAATTGAATCTTCCACCTAGTTAAAATAACTACAACAAATAGAAAACAATCATTGAAATGCATCACAGACACTGATTATTATCTTAGCAAATAAGCATATCTCAGTGGTGTTGGCCTGTAATGCATTGACTGTGATGTGTGGTTGTGTCTGCAGCGACTGTAGTTTTCCGTCGCCGTAGGAGGGAAATTAGCATGTTGATTGGAGAGATGCAGTGGCTCGTAACGGCCCATGATTTCAGTCCTCTAGATCCGTTAATGGAGAACGCAGGAGCGACAGCGTCCCATTGTCGTTTCTCAACCTGTCAGAGTGACGACGCCACCATTTTAATCATTGGCTGTACGTCACAGAGCCTCCTGCAGAGCCGGAGACTGTTTTTAGGACAGTAAGAACAGATGACAGAATGGACTTCAGTACAGCCAAGGAGAAAACAACATACAGCGGGGGAAATAAGTATTCAATTGCGATATGGCTGTATATCTGCAGAGGATCTGATTAACTGCAGATAATATTGTGTGTGTGTGTGTGTGTGTGTGTGTGTGTGTGTGTGTGTGTGTGTGTGTGTGTGTGTGTGTGTGTGTGTGTGTGTGTGTGTGTGTGTTATAAACATACAGCATTGTGTTATTATAATCATAACTGTAATTATCATGTAATCACAATATAATTACTTCAAAAAGTGTCCCCATGAATTTGCAGAAGCAATACGGTCTCAGCTGTGTGGAGATAAAGTGGATTTAATTTGCATTCAAGCTGTTGTTGGAGAAAAGCAGCATGCTTGCTCATTTGATCATTCTTAACTAATCACATAATAGAAATTAAAAACAACAGTAAAAGCAGGGCATTTCAGCCCACATATATTGGATTTTATAGTAGTTATAACTGCATTAACGGCTACAAAGAGTGTGTGCACTGTCAGATTGAATGAATATAGTGTATTTTAAATGTCACTGTATGACACCCTGGAGCACAAAACCTTAAGCTCATCTTAAGTTGCATGTGTATTTTTTTTTTTTGCAATATAAATTACATCTGTCGATTTTTCTTTTATGCAAAAAGTCATTAGAGCATTAAGTAAAAATATAGATATTTGTAGTAATTTAGCAAGTTTACTACCAAATATATATTAAAACACAACTTTTGATTAATAATGTGTTTGGCTAAGAAGTTAAACTTGAAAAAAAAAAAAACTTTAAACATGAATTTTTTTTCAGTAACTTGACTTTTTTGAGTCCCCAGATGTCAGACCTTGTCTCAGATTGTCTCGTAGTTGTATCAGCTAAATATTATCCTATTTTAACAAAGTATAAATTAAGCCAAAGCTTATTTAGTTACTGTACAGTTTTATGGTCAAACGGTCACGTTAGTTAGTTAGTTAGTTAGTTAGTTAGTTAGTTAGTTAGTTAGTTAGTTAGTTAGTTAGTTAGTTAGTTAGTTAGTTAGTTTGTTTGTTTGTTTGTTTGTTTGTTTGTCAGAAGGTTAGTTAGTTAGTTAGTTAGTTTGTTTGTTTGTCAGAAGGTTAGTTAGTTAGTTAGTTAGTTAGTTAGTTAGTTAGTTAGTTAGTTAGTTAGTTAGTTAGTTAGTTAGTTAGTTTGTTAGTTTGTCAGAAGGTTAGTTAGTTAGTTAGTTAGTTAGTTAGTTAGTTAGTTAGTTAGTTAGTTAGTTTGTCAGAAGGTTAGTTAGTTAGTTAGTTAGTTAGTTAGTTTGTTAGTTAGTTAGTTAGTTAGTTAGTTAGTTAGTTTGTTTGTTTGTTTGTCAGAAGGTTAGTTAGTTAGTTAGTTAGTTTGTTTGTTTGTCAGAAGGTTAGTTAGTTAGTTAGTTAGTTAGTTAGTTAGTTAGTTAGTTAGTTTGTTAGTTAGTTTGTCAGAAGGTTAGTTAGTTAGTTAGTTAGTTAGTTAGTTAGTTAGTTAGTTAGTTTGTCAGAAGGTTAGTTAGTTAGTTAGTTAGTTTGTTAGTTTGTTTGTTTGTTTGTTTGTTTGTTTGTTTGTTTGTTTGTCAGAAGGTTAGTTAGTTAGTTAGTCAGTTAGTTATTCAGTTAGTTAGTCAGTTAGTTAGTCAGTCAGTCAGTTAGTTAGTTAGTCAGTCAGCTAGCTAGCTAGCTAGTTAGTTAGTTAGTTAGTTGGTTGGTTGGTTGGTTGGTTGGTTGGTTGGTTGGTTAGTCAGTCAGTTAGTTAGTTAGTTAGTTAGTTAGTCAGTTAGTCAGTTAGTTAGTTAGTTAGTTAGTTAGTTAGTTAGTTAGTTAGTTAGTTAGTTAGTTAGTTACAGTTCAGGTAATGCATATATTTCAGTTTGCAAAAATTTAATCTTATGATTGGTTTTGTGGTCACGTTTATGTGTTTATTTATCTATTCATTTATTTATTTGTTTGTTTGTTTGTTTTTGTGTTTGTTTATTCATTCATTCATTTAATAAAGTTCAGATTATCCATAAATCTCAATTTCCAAAAATAGGCATGATTGGTTTTGTGGTCTAGGGTCACATTTTTTAATTTTATTTATTTATGTATTTAGTTATTTATTTATTTGTTTGTTTGTTTGTTTGTTTTGTCACAGTTCGGATAATGCATAAATTTCAGTTTCCAAACATTGACACTTATGACTGGTCTTGCGGTCCAGGGTCACATTATTTATTTAAATAAACTATCTAATTTATATTTATTTATTTAG
>NC_079448.1:2560117-2565117 GCF_903798145.1 Danio aesculapii
TGCTGGTGAAAGCTGATACTTGAAAGACAGCAGCATTGATCACATATACACACACACACACACACACATATTCATTCATTCATTCATTTATTTTCCTTGAGCTTAGTCCCTTAATTATCAGGGGTTGCCACAGCGGAATGAACCAACAACTATTCCGACATATGTTTTACACTGCGAATACCCATCCAGCCACAAATCAGTAACTGGGAAGCAACTGGGAAACATTCGTACACTCTCACATTCACACACACACACACACACTATGGCCAATTAACTTCATCCAATTCCCTTATTGAAACCGGAGCACCCGGAGGAAACCCACGCCAGCACGGGGGGAACATGCAAACTCCACACAGAAACGCCAACTGGCCCAGCTGGAACTCGAACCAGCGACCTTCTTGCTGTGAGGCGACAGCGCTAACCACTGAGCCATTATGTCGCCCCCATCATTCATTTATTTTATTTTCGGCTTAGTCCTTTTATTAATCTGCCACAGCAGAATGAACCACCAACTTATCCAGCAGATGTTTAACGCAGCGGACGCCCTTCCAGCTGCAACCCATCACTGGGAAACATCCATACACACTCATTCACACACACTACGGACAATTTAGCTTTCCCAATTCCCCTATAGCGCCTGTGTTTGGAATGTGGGGGAAACCGGAGCACCCGGAGGAAACCCACACCAACACGAGGAGAACATGCAAACTCCACACAGAAATGCCAAATGACCAAGCTGGCACTCAAACCAGCGACCTTCTTGCTGTGAGGGGATTGTGCTACCCACTGTGCCACCGTGACGCCCTACCCAGATATGATGCTAGAGCATTTCTATAAAGCACCACTGCAAGGTTTTCACTTTTTTACACTCCAGAGATAAAAAACGAGAGCAAACAGCTGGCAGGAAGGGACAGAATGAGTGAAAATGTCCTCCAACCGGGAGAGAAAAGGCAAAACTCTCCCGCTGGCAGAAGCTGAAGCACACATCGATCAGAAAACACGCTCGCGGTGTGTGAGAGAGAGGTTAATCTGAGCGCAGGATTCCTCTTTTAAAGCTTGCGTGAGAGAGAGTGTGTGTGTGTGTGTGTGTGTGTGTGCGTGTGTGTGTGCGTGTGTGTGTGTGCGTGTGTCTGTGTACGCGTGTGTGTGTGTGTGTGTGTGTGTGCGTGTGTGTGTGTGTGTGTGTGTGTGTGTGTTGCTTTTCACATATAAAAACGTTTAAGGAACTCTTGAGAAATGTCACCCCCGGGGTTGACTGTCACTCAGGGATTTCTCAGAGCTATTTGAGAATGCATAAACGCAGACACAAACACACTCGGGTATGTATGAATACACTCACCGGCCACTTTATGACCTGTTCAAGCACAGGTTAAGGCAAAAATGTCACATGAAAGCGACTCAAAGCATCTGAACAGGTAGACTTGATCAAGAAGATCTGCTGAAGTTCAGACCGAGCATCAGAATGGGGTGGAAGGGGGATTTAGGTGACTTGATGTAGGCTGGTCAGAGTATTTCAGGAACTGTGGATCTACTTTTCAGGGAATGTTTACAGAGAGTGGTCTAAAAAAGAGAGAAAGTATACAGTGAGTTCACTGCAAAAATCTGCTTCTCTTGCTTATTTGTTATGTGTCTAGTACAGAGTTCTTAAATTAAGTAGCGTTTCTAGTCAAGCTAAGCATTTTTTGTCTTGTTTCTAGTCCAGAAATCTAAAAATTCTTCAATCAAGAAACATTTTCTAGATAAGCAAAATATATTGTCTTGTTTTCAGAAATAATACCTCAAAAAGAGTTTGTCCTTAAAACTAGCTGAATAATCTGCCAGTGGGGTAAGTAAAATAACCGGTCACACTTTACAATAAGGTTCATTAGTTAATGTTAATTACAATGAACAATAAACAATGAACAATACATTTACTATGATAGACGTGTTCGTTGTTCCAACCCAGGCTCATTCTGAAAACGTAGTCCTGTGGACGTTTCTGGAGACCGCGAAATACGTAACCGGGGGTACGTACGGCTGCATTTAATTTTTTTAAGCGAATGCTGCGGGTGGTGTGACGCCGTTCCTTTCGGCGCTTGCCGGCCGGCCGCTCGCCTCCATGTGGAGGGCTTTCCCAGAGCAACCAGTTTTGTCCGGTTAGCTCTTCGTGTACATTGGCAGACTCGAGGTGCAGAGAGGGGCTGACCATGACGACGACCGGGTTCAAGTCCGGGGAAGAGCGGTTCCAGAAATCAGGTAAGAAAACAAAAACAAAGTGAACCAGTTCGTCACAGGGTGAGAATGTAGTCAAAATCTGAAAACGTGGTAAAAATCAGACGAGGGCTTTTCTTTTTCTGAACGGCTTTTGTGAATCGTCGTTGGTTTGGTTTAGGGAAGGAGGAGGGTGGGTCAGCCGATTGGCCGGTCGCACGGTCAATCATTCTGTTATCCAGGCAGGCAGGCAGAAGGTCGTTCGACAGCGGCCTCTAGCGGGTTTTGCGAGAATGGCGCGGGTGCAAACGGCGCTCGTGAGAGACGTTCGAGACGTGTAAAAGCGCACACAGCGGCCTCTCGCGGATTCGCGAAAACAAAAACTGCAAAAATATGTACCTCCCGGGACGTATTTCACAGTCTCCAGAAACGTCCACAGGACTACGTTCTCAGAATGAGCCTGGGTTGATGTTAACTCATGGTGCATTAACTAATGTTAACAAGCATGGACATGGATGTTAATAATGCATTAGTAAATGTTCAATTATGATTAATAAATGAAGTACAAGTGTTGTTCATGATTAGTTCATGTTAGTAAATGCATTAACTAATGAAACTTATTGTAAAGTGTTACTTAGCAGAATAATCGACCTTCTGACTCTTTACCTAAGTCAAGTTTGAAGTCAGGTGGTGTATAAAGCACCTTCAGGATGGAGATTTCTTTGTGCACAGATGTGAATTTACTTAAATCATTGATGAGAGGAATTAAAGCAGTTGTAACCCAGCAGGTGGACGTAATAAAGTGGTCAGCGAGTGTGTATGATGCAATAATCAGGTGTAGTAGTGGATTATTGCAGTGTATGAATAATGCATGAGGTTTTTTTTTAATGGCTTATCATAGATCATTTTTAAGACTCCGCCCACTCTCATTTGCATGATGCACAAAAAAAAAACGCTGGTCATTTGGTTCAGATGAAGCGTTTTACCAGACCTCACTGATATGTGCAAAAGCATCTGCTGAATGAATTAAATAAAACCGTTAAAGACCTAATGAAGAGCTATTTCGGTAAACACAGGGGAACCAGAGTCAGACGAGGGCTGGATAATATATGGCTGGTATTTTAGGAACGAGAGAAAAACACCGAAAAAAAGGGAGATGATTTTCTTGCCCAGTCTGTGGGCGCAAAGCAACACAAGAGAGATGAACACAAAGCTCTGTGTGTGTGTGTGTGTGTGTGTGTGTGTGTGTGTGTGTGTGTGTGTGTGTGTGTGTGTGTGTGTGTGTGTGTGTGTGTGTGTGTGTGTTTCTCAAGGAAGGTAAACGACCTATACATGAGTCAGAAAAGAAATCTCTCTTTCTCTCAGCTAACTTCTTTAAACACACTCTCAGTCAAGTAAACCTATGAAACAGAGGAGAGAAGTGCACAAAAGAAACAACATAATGAGACGAGAGTGCTGAACGCTTGTGTGTGTGTGTGTGTGTGTGTTTGTGTGTGTGTGTTTTAGGACGCGTTTACCTGCAGATACGACATTTTTGACACCCTCATGTAGAGCAGCTTTTCTGTAGGTTTTCCTGAAGTTCATTATGATCGCTCCGTTCCAAAACCCAGCGAGCCCGCTTTGCCATCCGCCTCCTACATAGTCAGCTGTCTTCTAAGATGACATCTTGACTGAAATTGAGCCCTGTGAGTGGCAGATTTGGAGAGTTCCTAATATTGATAACATTTCACAAACAGATTATTTTTCAGGGCGACACGGTGGCTCAGTGGTTAGCACTGTAGCCTCACAGTAAGAAGGCCGCTGGTTTGAGCCCCGGCTGAGTCAGTTGGCATTTCTGTGCGGAGTTTGCATGTTCTCCCCGTGTTGGCGTGGGTTTCCTCCGGGTGTTTCCCAAACAGTCCAAAACACATGCGCTATAGCGGAACTGATGAACTAAATTGGCTGTAGTGTATGTGAGTGTGTGTTAATCAGTGTGTATTGGCGTTTCCTAGTACTGGGTTGCTGAAAGGGCATCCGCAGCGTAAAACATATCCTGGAATAGTTGGGGGTTCATTCCACTGTGGCGACCCCTGATAAATAAGGGACTAAGCTGAAGGAAAATTAAAGTTTTTTTAATGTATATTTATTCACTGAGTTTTTACATTTGCAGTTTTAAGCAGTACATGACCCCTTCCCTACCACAACCATGGCATTGACAGACAAAATAAAAGGGTATCAAAATAAAAGTTATTGACAATAAGGTTTTATTTCATATAAAAATCACTTTCCCCACTCAAAATGCTCAGGTTTGTCTAGCGATGAGTTCCGTACATTCTCAAACTTCTCATTTTGACAGAGAAATAAACACAAGATTTGTTGTGCATTGTAGTGTTATTTTGCTGAGCTGCATATTAATTTAATAATTACTTTTAGCAGTCATATTTGGTCAACTTTGCTCTGTTTTTGGTTAGTTGAGTTTTAATGTGGGCATTTCTCGTTTTAGTCAATGAACATTTGTTATTCTGCATATTGGTTAAACCAGTAATAATAAATATTTCACTCAAAACTTAAATAACCCTATCAAACCTCTTCAGCTGCTTCAGAACGCAGCAGCACGGGTGGTCTTTGATGAACCCAAAAGAGCTAATGTCACTCCGCTACTCACCCGTTTGCACTGGCTGCCAGTTGCTGCCCGCATCAAATTCAAAGCTCTGATGTTTGCTTACAAATCGACCTCTGGCTTTGCTCCTTCGTATCTGCTCTCACTTCTGCAGATATATGTGCCCTCCAGAAACTTGCGTTCTGTGAATGAACGTCGCCTCGTTGTTCCA
>NC_079448.1:2691714-2706714 GCF_903798145.1 Danio aesculapii
GGACTAAGCTGAAGGAAAACGAATAGTTTGAACAAGCAGCAAGAGTAATAGTCTGAGTGTTGACGGTGTAGATAGTTGCTCTGAATGTTTCCTTCCATTGAGAGTTTTACTGACGATAGAGAAAGCAGTTCACTCAAAATCTAGAAGCATTGAGAGTTATTATCTTGCTGCTGTTTTGCAGATGTTTTAGCTTCACAGTCGTTCACTGAGGTCAGTCTTTCTCTGGATTCAGCACAATGAATCATGGGAAATGAACAGCAGACAGGACGAGTGCAGGGTTCAGCGATGTGAAGCGCTCACAGGTTTGCTAACAAGCTTTAAAGGTTAGAGCGCCGATACGTGTGTGTGTGTCTGCGGCTCTGTGTCTTGTGTGTGTATGTGTGATACAGGTGGATGTGATAATGATCTCTCTTGGGGGGTGTGTGTGTGTGTGTGTGTGTGTGTGTGTGTGGGTGTGGTGTTGTGGGCAGTATTGAAGAAGTGCTGGTGAAAGCTGATACTTGAAAGACAGCAGCATTGATCACACACACACACACACACACACACACACACACACACACACACACACATATTCATTTATTCATTCATTTATTTTCCTTGAGCTTAGTCCCTTAATTATCAGGGGTTGCCACAGCGGAATGAACCGACAACTATTCCGACATATGTTTTACACTGCGACTGCCCATCCAGCCACAACCCAGTAACTGGGAAGCAACTGGGAAACATTTGTACACTCTCACATTCACACACACACACACACACACACACACACACACACACACACACACACACACACACTATGGTCAATTAACTTCATCCAATTCCCTTATTGAAACCGGAGCACCCGGAGGAAACCCACGCCAGCACGGGGAGAACATGCAAACTCCACACAGAAATGCCGACTGACCCAGCTGGAACTCGAACCAGCGACCTTCTAGCTGTGAGGCGACAGCGCTAACCACTGAGCCATTATGTCGCCCCCCATCATTCATTTATTTTATTTTCGGCTTAGTCCTTTTATTAATCTGCCACAGCAGAATGAACCACCAACTTATCCAGCAGATGTTTAACGCAGCGGACGCCCTTCCAGCTGCAACCCAGCACTGGGAAACATCCATTCACACTCATTCACATACACTACGGAAAATTTAGCTTACCCAATTCCCCTATAGCGCATGTGTTTGGACTGTGGAGGAAACCGGAGCACCCGGAGGAAACCCACGCCAACACGAGGAGAACATGCAAACTCCACACAGAAATGCCAAATGACCCAGCTGGCACTCGATCCAGCGACCTTTTTGCTGTGAGGTGATTATGCTACCCACTGTGCCACCGTGACGCCCTACCCAGATATGATGCTAGAGCATTTCTATAAAGCACCACTGCAGGGTTTTCATTTTTTACTCTTCAGAGATAAAAACAAGAGCAAACAGCTGGCAGGAAGGGACAGAATGAGTGAAAATGTCCTCCAACCGGGAGAGGAAAGGCAAAACTCTCCCGCTGGCAGAAGCTGAAGCACACATCGATCAGCAAACACGCTCGCGGTGTGTGAGAGAGAGGTTAATCTGAGCGCAGGATTCCTCTTTTAAAGCTTGCGTGAGAGTGTGTGCGTGTGTGTGAGTGTGTGTGTGTGTGTGTGAGTGCGTGCGTGTGTGTGTGTGTGTGTGTGTGTGTGTTGCTATTCACATATAAAAACGTTTAAGGAACTCTTGAGAAATGTCACCCCTGGGGTTGACTGTCACTCAGGGATTTCTCAGAGCTATTTGAGAATGCATAAACGCAGACGCAAACACACTCGGGTATGTATGAATACACTCACCGGCCACTTTATGACCTGTTCAAGCACAGCTTAAGGCAAAAATGTCACATGAAAGCATCTGAACAGGTAGACCTGATCAAGAAGATCTGCTGAAGTTCAGACCGAGCATCAGAATGGGGTGGAAGGGGGATTTAGGTGACTTGTTTGTAGGCTGGTCAGAGTATTTCAGGAACTGTGGATCTACTTTTCAGGGAATGTTTACAGAGAGTGGTCCAAAAAAGAGAGAAAGTATACAGTGAGTTCACTGCAAAAATCTGCTTCTCTTGCTTATTTGTTATGTGTCTAGTACAGAATTCTTAAATTAAGTAGCGTTTCTAGACAAGCAAAGCATTTTTTGTCTTGTTTCTAGTCCAGAAATCTAAAAATTCTTCAATCAAGAAACATTTTCTAGATAAGCAAAATATATTGTCTTGTTTTCAGAAATAATAGCTCAAAAAGAGTTTGTCCTTAAAACTAGCTGAATAATCTGCTAATGGGGTAAGTAAAATAACCGGTCACACTTTACAATAAGGTTCATTAGTTAATGTTAATTACAATGAACAATAAACAATGAACAATACATTTACTATGATAGACGTGTTCGTTGTTCCAACCCAGGCTCATTCTGAAAACGTAGTCCTGTGGACGTTTCTGGAGACTGCGAAATACGTAACCGGGGGTACGTACGGCTGCATTTAATTTTTTTAAGCGAATGCTGCGGGTGGTGTGACGCCATTCCTTTCGGCGCTTGCCGGCCGGCCGCTCGCCTCCATGTGGAGGGCTTTCCCAGAGCAACCAGTTTTGTCCGGTTAGCTCTTCGTGTACGTTGGCAGACTCGAGGCGCAGAGAGGGGCTGACCATGACGACGACCGGGTTCAAGTCCGGGGAAGAGCGGTTCCAGAAATCAGGTAAGAAAACAAAAACAAAGTGAACCAGTTCGTCACAGGGTGAGAATGTAGTCAAAATCTGAAAACGTGGTAAAAGTCAGACCAGGGCTTTTCTTTTTCTGAACGGCTTTTGTGAATCGTCGTTGGTTTGGTTTAGGGAAGGAGGAGGGTGGGTCAGCCGATTGGCCGGTCGCACGGTCAATCATTCTGTCATCCAGGCAGGCAGGCAGAAGGTCGTTCGACAGCGGCCTCTAGCGGGTTTTGCGAGAATGGCGCGGGTGCAAACGGCGCTCTTGAGAGACGTTCGAGACGTGTAAAAGCGCACACAGCGGCCTCTCGCGGATTCGCGAAAACAAAAACTGCAAAAATATGTACCTCCCGGGACGTATTTCGCGGTCTCCAGAAACGTCCACAGGACTACGTTCTCAGAATGAGCCTGGGTTGATGTTAACTCATGGTGCATTAACTAATGTTAACAAGCATGGACATGGATGTTAATAATGCATTAGTAAATGTTCAATTATGATTAATAAATGAAGTACAAGTGTTGTTCATGATTAGTTCATGTTAGTAAATGCATCAACTAATGAAACTTATTGTAAAGTGTTACTTAGCAGAATAATCGACCTTCTGACTCTTTTCCTAAGTCAAGTTTGAAGTCAGGTGGTGTATAAAGCCCCTTCAGGATGGAGATTTCTTTGTGCACAGATGTGAATTTACTTAAATCATTGATGAGAGGAATTAAAGCAGTTCTAACCCAGCAGGTGGACGTAATAAAGTGGTCAGCGAGTGTGTATGATGCAATAATCAGGTGTAGTAGTGGATTATTGCAGTGTATGAATAATGCATGAGGTTTTTTTTAATGGCTTATCATAGATCATTTTTGAGACTCCGCCCACCCTCATTTGCATGATGCACAAAAAAAAAAAACGCTGGTCATTTGGTTCAGATGAAGCGTTTTACCAGACCTCACTGATATGTGCAAAAGCATCTGCTGAATGAATTAAATAAAACTGTTAAAGACCTAATGAAGAGCTATTTCGGTAAACACAGGGGAACCAGAGTCAGACGAGGGCTGGATAATATATGGCTGGTATTTTAGGAACGAGAGAAAAACACTGAAAAAAAGGGAGATGATTTTCTTGCCCAGTCTGTGGGCGCAAAGCAACACAAGAGAAATGAACACTAAGCTCTGTGTGTGTGTGTGTGTGTGTGTGTGTGTGTGTGTGTGTGCGTGTGTGTGTGTGTGTGTGTGTGTGTGTTTCTCAAGGAAGGTAAACGACCTATACATGAGTCAGAAAAGAAATCTCTCTTTCTCTCAGCTAACTTCTTTAAACACACTCTCAGTCAAGTAAATCTATGAAACAGAGGAGAGAAGTGCACAAAAGAAACAACATAATGAGACGAGTGCTGAACGCTTGTGTGTGTGTGTGTGTGTGTGTGTGTTTTAGGACGCGTTTACCTGCAGATACGAAATTTTTGACACCCTCATGTAGAGCAGCTTTTCTGTAGGTTTTCCTGAAGTTCATTATGATCGCTCCGTTCCAAAACCCAGCGAGCACGCTTTGCCATCCGCCTCCTACATAGTCAGCTGTCTTCTAAGATGACATCTTGACTGAAATTGAGCGCTGTGAGTGGCAGATTTGGAGAGTTCCTAATATTGATAACATTTCACAAACAGATTATTTTTTTCAGGGCGACACGGTGGCTCAGTGGTTAGCACTGTGGCCTCACAGTAAGAAGGTTGCTGGTTTGAGCCCCGGCTGAGTCAGTTGGCATTTCTGTGCAGAGTTTGCATGTTCTCCCCGTGTTGGCGTGGGTTTCCTCCGGGTGTTTCCCCAACAGTCCAAACACATGCGCTATAGGGGAAATGATGAACTAAATTGCCTGTAGTGTATGTGAGTGTGTGTTAATCAGTGTGTATTGGTGTTTCTCAGTACTGGGTTGCTGAAAGGGCATCCGCACCATAAAACATATCCTGCAATAGTTGGGGGTTCATTCCACTGTGGCGACCCCTGATAAATAAGGGACTAAGCTGAAGGAAAATAAAAGTTTTTTTAATGTATATTTATTCACTGAGTTTTTACATTTACAGTTTTAAGCAGTACATGACCCCTTCCCTACCACAACCATGGCATTGACAGACAAAATAAAAGGGTATCAAAATAAAAGTTATTGACAATATGGTTTTATTTGATTTAAAAACCACTTTCCCCACTCGAAATGCTCAGTTTTTGTCTAGCGATGAGTTCCGCACAGTCTCAAACTTCTCATTATAACAGAAATAAACACAAGATTTGTTGTGCATTGTAGTGTTATTTTGCTGAGCTGCATATGAATTTATTAATTAGTTTTAGCAGTCATATTTGGTCAACTTTGCTCTGTTTTTGGTTAGTTGAGTTTTAATGTGGGCATTTCTCGTTTTAGTCAATGAACATTTGTTATTCTGCATAATGGTTAAACCAGTAATAATAAATATTTCGCTCAAAACTGAAATAACTCTATCAAACCTCTTCAGCTGCTTCAGAATGCAGCAGCACGAGTGGTCTTTGATGAACCCAAAAGAGCACATGTCACTCCGCTACTCACCCGTTTGCACTGGCTGCCAGTTGCTGCTCGCATCAAGTTCAAAGCTCTGATGTTTGCTTACAAATCGACCTCTGGCTTTGCTCCTTCGTATCTGCTCTCACTTCTGCAGATATATGTGCCCTCCAGAAACTTGCGTTCTGTGAATGAACGTCGCCTCGTTGTTTCATCCCGAAGAGGGAAGAAATCACTTTCCCGAACTCTCACATTCAATCTGCCCAGTTGGTGGAATGAACTCCCTAACTGCATCAGAACAGCAGAGTCACTTGCTGCCTTCAAGAAACGACTAAAAACTCAACTATTTAGTCTCCATCTATCTATCTATCTATCTATCTATCTATCTATCTATCTATCTATCTATCTATCTATCTATCTATCTATCTATCTATCTATCTATCTATCTATCTATATATATATATATATATATATATATATATATATATATATATAATATATAGCTAATGAATCAAAGAAACACTGACTTTCGTCATTTCTTTGCCTACTTTTATTTAAAATTTGGGTCGAGTGTAATAGTACACCACCTTTTTTTAGGACTACACCACTGCCGCCAACTATTCCAACATATGTTTTACGCAGCGGATGCCCTTCCAACCACAACCCAGTTCTAGGTGAATTGGGTGAACTAAAATGGCTGTATCGCGCCAACACAATTCATAAATATACAAATCCAATTCACTTGGGGAAATATTTCTGCTTGAGAATTCACAAATTGTGTTTTATATTTATGAATTGTGTCTTGAATTTACGAATTGACTTTTATTTAGTAAATGTCATCATTTTGAGACTGATCTGGCTCTATAAACTCCACATAGAGCTCACTTTAACCATTTTGGGGGTGATTTTTAGCTATAGCCACTATCCCCTAATGTGTTTTGATCCTGTCAGCAAACATCACGCTAAAGAATGACAGAGAATCTGAAGTTTTATCTCTCATCACACAAAGGAATATCTTCTTATATTAAAAAGACGAGCTCGTTTCATCATTTTGACTGGCATCTAATCTGCGGCTAATATTTATTCGAGTCTTTGGGATGGAGAGCGGCTGAGACTTTCTCCACAGAGACGAATAGATGGAAAACCGAGAAGACGAGGAGAAACGAAGTGTCATTTCGAACAATAAAGACAAGGAGATGCAATTTATGAGGGCAAATAGAACGAGAGAGTGAAGGAGATCATAACAGAAGCCGAAGAAGAGCTTACTTGGTGGATTATTTTTTTAAAAACTCTTTCTAATATGATTTACATGTTAATAAAACAGTCGCTCTCGGCTATAATAAACCTACAGTATGAAATCTTCAGATAAATGACTTGAGATGGAGAGAAACTCTAAACCACACCTAGATGTTATTAATAAAACACGAGAGACTGAGGAAATGAAACAAGGAGACACTTCAATTAAAAGGAGCAGTTCTATTTGATATACAGTACAAATATATTTTATTACATGGCACCACGCTGGCTCAGTGGTCAGAGCACGAAGGTCACTGGTTCGAGTCCCGGCTGGGCCAGTTGGCATTTCTGTGTGGAGTTTGCACGGTCTCCCCGTGTTGGCGTGGGTTTCCTTCCTGGTGTCCCCCAATGTCCAAACACACGCGCTATAGGGGCACTGAATAAACTAAATTGGCCGTAGTGTATGTGTGAATGTGAGAGTGTATCAGTGTTTCCCAGTACTTGGATGTGGCTGGAAGGGCATCCGGTGCATAAAACATATGCTTAAGTCAGTGCCTGTAGCCTGCGGGCTGACATATAGCACCAACGTGCTCACGGCGACCCGAGTTTGATTCCCGGCTCGAGGTCATTCGCCGATCCTTCCCCTCTCTCTGCTCCCAATGCTTTCCTATCTGAATCCTCTACTGTCCTGTCATTTTAAAGGTGAAAAACCCCTTTAAAAATAATAATAATAAAAAAAAACACATGCTTAAATAGTTGGCGGTTCATTCCGCTGCGGCGACCCATGATAAATCAGAGACTAAGCTGAAGGAAAATGAATGAATGAATATATTTTATTATGTGTAATTGTCATGAAATTATACACTGTACAATAGAGAAATCTGACAGAAGTTGTTTATATTTCACTTATATATATATATATATATATATATATATATATATATATATATATATATATATATATATATATATATATATACTATAATAGAGAAAATATATAATAGAAATATATTATATTAACTGAATAGAAAAAAATGAACCTATGTTTAAGATTAAAATACAGTTGAAGAAATAATTATCCTTCCTCTGAAATGTGTAATTCTTTCCCAAATATTATATTTCCCAAGTGATGTTTAACAGAGCAAGTCATTTGTTTCCACAGTATTTTCAATTATACTTTTATTCTGGAATAAAAGTCTTATTTCTTTTAGTTTGGTTGAAACATATTTAAAACTTTAAAACACTGCTTTAAAACACAATGTTACTCAATATTATTAGACTTCTTAGGAAATTATATATACATATATTTTTTGAAGGGCTGCAGAACAAACCATTGTTGTCAAATAACAGAAAGAGTGTTGGACACTCATTTTTTTGGACTGTAATTTTAGGTGAGCAATAGGTCATTTAAAATCACTTTGTTAAAATGTCGGGATACATTCGTGATATCAAAAGTTGAGCAGCAATCCATAATGCAGTTTTAATTGAAAGTGTTAATAAGCACCCATTAATCAAAAGTTAGGGACATTTTTCTTATTAAAATACACAGCCACACCACTGTTAATTTACAGGTATTTTTTACAAAAAACGTAATTTTTTTATATTGATTGTTACTTTTATAGTTTATTTTAAAACTACAACAAATCTAAAAACAAGTATTGGCTAGAAATCATTGTTTTTTTTATAATTTTGTGTTTTTTTCTGTAAAAATGATTCATATTTTAAAAACGCATCACAATATTTTTAAAGCTTTTAGCTTTCTTTATAATATGCTGATGTAAAATATGTTTCTTTAACTTATTATTTAATTATACTTAAATATTTTAGATTAAACTTTGTATGTAGTGAAATCATCTCTTTGACATAAAAAAAAAAACATCACCTTAACATTTTACTTGTCTTAAACATTAAACAATGTCTTTTTTAATAGTCATTCATTCATTCATTTTCTTTTCCGCTTAGTCCCTTTATTTATCAGGGCTTGCCACAGCGGAATGAACCGCCAACTCATCCAGCATATGTTTTACACAGTGGATGACCTTCCAGCTGCAACCCATCACTGGGAAACATCCACACACACTCGTTCTCACACATACATCACGGACAATTTAGCTTACCCAATTCCCCTATAGCGATTGTCTTTGGACTTGTGGGGGAAACCGGAGCACTCATGGGCAGGGGCGTAGCGGACATTTTAAAAGTGGGGGGTGCGGCTGTATGAGATCATATAATTCATATACGTTCATATACGAGATACGTTCATGTAATTATTAATTACCTGTTTCTAAATGGTCTGTCTCTAAAAGTGAAGGGGACGGATCCCCCCGTCCCCGCCGGTTGCTATGCCCCTGCCAGGAGGAAACCCACACCAACACCGGGAGAATATGCAAACTCCATACAGAACTGCCAACTAACCCAGCCAAGCTCGAACCAGCGACCTTCTTGCCCTCATATACATTCATATTAAAGTTATTCTGTTTTTAGGATGAAATGAAAAGTGATTTAAGAGAATATATCCACCAGGTATGGACTTTAAGTTTGTAGTATGATACTATGGACTTAACCATATATTATGTTTGATCAAAAAAATTGTAAAGAAGTTGTTCCATGATGTGTTGTGTATGTGATGTATGAACCAGTAACTCTTCTCTTGTTCTCTCTCTCTCTCTCTCTCTTTCTCTCTCTCTCTCTCTCTGTGGGTGTGTTGTAGGGTCGAGGAGAGCTTTAAGACTCTCTTCTGGTCCATCTTTGGCCTGTCTGAGGTGATTTCGGTGGTTCTGAAGTACGATCATAAGTTCATCGAGAACATCGGTTATGTTCTGTACGGCGTTTATAACGTGACCATGGTGGTGGTTCTGCTCAACATGCTCATCGCCATGATCAACAGCTCCTACCAGGAGATAGAGGTATGATGACGTCATCACTGCAGAAGTTCACACTATTTCTGCGCTTCATTTACATAAGTGTTAACACACACTGAGATATCCACATCCAAACACACTCTCATCGAGGAGATTATGGCTTTACAGTTTTATTCGATTTTATTTTGATACTATTTTAACATTTAATGTGAATTTCAGTTTAGTTTTCATCAATCCATCCAGCCATTAATCCATCCATTCATTTATCTATTCCTTAATCCATCCATCAATCCATCCATTTATCCATCCATAAATCTATCCATCCATCCACCCATTCATCCATCCATCCATCTATCCATCCATAAATCTATCCATCCACCCATTCATCCATCTATCCATCCATCTATTATTCTATTCATCCATCCATCCATTAGTCCTTCCATTTACCCATTCATCCATCCATCCATCCACCCATCCACTAATCCACCCGTTCATCCACTGATCCATCCATCCATCCATCCATCCTTTAGTGCTTCCATTTACCCATCCATCCATCCACTAATCTATCTATCTATCTATTCATTAATCCATCTGTCCGTCCATCCATCCATCCATCCATCCATCCAAACATCTATTCATCCATCCACCCATTCATCCATCCATCCATCCATCCATCCATCCATCCTTTAGTGCTTCCATTTACTCATCCATCCATCCATCCACTAATCCACCCATTCATCCACTGATCCATCCATTAGTCCTTCCATTCATCCATCCATCCATCCTTTAGTGCTTCCATTTACCCATCCATCCATCCACTAATCTATCTATCTATCTATTCATTAATCCATCTGTCCGTCCATCCATCCATCCATCCATCCATCCATCCAAACATCTATTCATCCATCCACCCATTCATCCATCCATCCATCCATCCTTTAGTGCTTCCATTTACTCATCCATCCATCCATCCATCCACTAATCCACCCATTCATCCACTGATCCATCCATTAGTCCTTCCATTCATCCATCCATCCATTAATCCATACCATCCATTTATAAATCCATCCACTCAATTATCTATCCCTTAATCCATCCATTCATCCATTAATCCATCCATCCATCCATCCACTAATCCACCCATTCATCCACTGATCCATCCATTAGTCCTTCCATTCATCCATCCATCCATTCATCCATTAATCCATCCATCCACGATCCAGCCATCCATCCATCTACTATCCCTCCAGCCATCCATCCATCCATCCATTCACCCATCCATCCACCCAATCATCCATCCATCCACCCACCCATCCATCCGACAATCCATCTATCCATTAATCTATCCATCCATCTATCCATCCATCCATACATACATCTATCCATCCACCCATTCATCCATCCATCCATTATTCTATCCATCCATCCATCATTAGTCCTTCCATTTACCCAACCATCCATCCATCCATCCATTAATCCACCCATTCATCCACTGATCCATCCATCCATTAGTCCTTCCATTCATCCATCCATTCATTAATCCATACCATTCATCTATTAATCTGTCCATTAATCCATCCATTAACCTATCTATCCATCCATCAGTTAATTCATCCATCAATCAATTCATCCATCTATTAATCCATCCACTCATTTATCTATCCATTAATCCATCCATCAATCCATCCATTAATCCATCCACCTAACATCCATCCATCCAGCCATCCATCCATCCATTAGTCCTTCCATTCATCCATCCATCCACCTATCCATTAATCCATACCATCCATCAATTAATCCATCCACTCAATTATCTATCCCTTAATCCATCCATCAATCCATCCATTAATCCATCCATCCATCCATTAATCCACCCATTCATCCACTGATCCATCCATCCATTAGTCCTTCCATTCATCTATCCATTCATTCATCCATACCATTCATCCATTAATCCATCCATTAACCTATCTATCCATCCATCAGTTAATTCATCCATCAATCAATTCATCCATCTATTAATCCATTCACTCATCTATCTATCCATTAATCCATCCATCAATTCATCCATCAATACATCCATCCATTCATCCATCCATCCATCCATCAATCCATCCATCTATTCATTGGTCCGTCCGTCCTTCCATCCATTAATTCATCCATCCATCCATCCATCCATCCATCCATCCATCCATCCATCCATCCATCCATCCATCAATCCAGTCCAAAACTCAAATAATTGTTTCAACAACACACACTGAATCCTAAACCATACAAACCCAAAGACACACTTCTTCACATTAAAGATAATGTATGGAATTAAACATGCCGAGTTTACATTGTTTCGCTACTGAGGAGAAGTTAGAACACATGTTTTATTTTCAGGTAATGCTTTTAATTAAATAGAGTTTTGAAAAAAAGTGCGTGTGTGTGCATGTGTACGTGTGTGTGTGCGTGCGCGCGCGTGTGTGTGTGTGCAGGAAGATGCTGACGTGGAGTGGAAGTTTGCTCGTGCTAAACTCTGGCTGTCGTATTTCGATGAGGGCCGAACGCTGCCTGCTCCCTTTAATCTGGTTCCCACTCCCAAATCCTTCTACTACCTGATCATCCGCATCAAATCCTGCCTGATACACCTGTGTAAAGGAAAAGCCCACCGGCACGACAGCGAACTGGAGATGGGCATGATCAACTCACGGCAGAAGGTCACACACACATACACACTGTACGACATACACGCTATACATTTACTGTACAATACACTGCACACTATACACACACATACACTGTACACTATACACACACATACACTGTACGACATACACGCTATGCATTTACTGTACAATACACTATACACACACATACACTGTACGACATACACGCTATACATTTACTGTACAATACAATGCACACTATACACACACATACACTGTACACCGCATACAAACACAGACTGTACAATAAACACACTATACACATACTGTACACTACACACTATACATATGCTGTACATTAAACACACAATACACATACTGTACACTACACACTATACACACTGACACTACATACACTAAATGCTGTACTCTACATGCTAAACATTACACACAAACCCACACTGTACACTATACACACTAAACACTGCACGCTACGCGCACAAAACATACACTACACACAAACACAGACTGTACACTACACACTACATGCATTTTTTTTTAAAAATAGGGGGATTTTTTTGTAAAACTACATTACCCATAATGCTGTGCAAAAATTCCCACCAATCAGAGAGCTACAGTGACCAAAACCCATCAACGGATGTCTTTAGCTCCACCCACAGCTCTAAAGCACCCCAAATGACAGTCACACATACAGACACACACATGTAAAACATTAATTATGAACATTGGAGACTTTTAAATGATTCCCTTGACTCTTTTTATTGTGTGTAGTTTAGTAGCCTACAAATATGTTGATACATTCAGTTTAATTACATCCAGGAGTTTTGTATCATCTAATTTCTAAATGCTGAATAATAAGCCTCGAATCACAAATATTCTCCCTCATTTTGCGTCAGATTCTCAAACTAAAGTTACACCCATGAATGTGTGTGTGTGTGTGTGTGTGTGTGTGTGTGGTACAGTATCGCTCTCTGTTAGTTGATGGATACATACAGTACACTAATGAGAAGGAGCTGCAGTTGTTTGTGTGTGCGGATGTGAAAGTGTCGTCTGATTGGCCGACGTCTGGTCTTCAGAATGACTCACAGCTGCAGACGGGCTTTGATTCAGATCTTTTACATGGAAATGATCTCAGCAGCGAGACTCAATCAAGTGTCATTTAAAGAACAAAAGGCTGGAATCTGATGTTCTGCGCATCAGTGTTTCTCCTCTGAGCGTCAGCACAACTGATGCTGAATGCTGAAGAGGATAAAACATGACGCAGGATTCAAGACAAACACGTAGAATATAATATTTCTGAAAGTATTAGATACATACAATAATAAATAAGGGTGGCACGGGGGCTTAGTGTTTAGCACTGTGGCCTCCCGGCAAGAAGGACGCTGGTTCAAGTCCTAGCTGGGTCAGATGGCATTTCTGAGTTTGCATGTTCTCCCCGTGTTGGCGTGGGTTTCCTCCAAGTCCTCCGGTTTCCCCCACAGTCCAAACACATGCACTATAGGTGATGAACTAAATTGGCCGTAGTGTATAAGTGTGTGAATGAGTGTGTTGGGTGTTTCCCAGTACTGGGTTGTGGCTGGAAGGGCTGTGTAAAACATATGCTGGAATAGTTAGCGGTTCATTACGCTGTGGCGACCTCTTAAATAGAGACTTAACTGAAGGAAAATGAATGAATGAATAATAAATAAATACAATAAATAATATACTTTAAATAAAAACTAAACAATAAATAATATTTAGATTATTTTAAAAAATAAATGTATTTTACATTTAACAAAATCTTTTTTAAATATATAATTACATTTATTTAGCGCATAGATTCTTCTACACTACAAGTAATTTTAGAAAAATACTTTATTTGGTATAAAAGACTGCATAATATAGTGTTAGGCATAAATTTTTAAATATTATTATTTTATTTGATCATTTAAAAATGTAATTTATATATATATATATATATATATATATATATATATATATATATATATATATATATATATATATATATATATATATATATATATATAGGGCAACACGGTGGCGCAGTGGGTAGCAAAGTCCAAAGACATGTGGTACAGGTGAATTGGGTAAGCTAAATTGTCCGTAGTGTATGTGTGTGTGAATGAGAGTTGTATGGGTGTTTCCCAGTGGTGGGTTGCAGCTGGAAGGGCATCCGCTGTGTAAAACATATGCTGGAATAATTGGCGGTTCATTCCGCTGTGGCCACCCCTGATTAATAAAGGGACTAAACCGAAAAGAAAATGAATGAATGAATATATATATATATATATATATATATATATATATATATATATATATATATATATATATATATATATATATATATATATATATAATTAGAGAGAGAGAGAGAGATAGATATAGATATTTATAGATATATCTGGTGTTCTATTTAAAATAAATATTTAATTAAATACTTTTTAGCATAGTTTATTTCTGGTAGTATTTTATTTGGAATGTGATATAATTGATATTGTATGAAATACATTTTATATTAAATTATATAATTTTTAATTTTCAAGTTAAACAAGGATGAAGGTGCTTCATTTATATATACAATATGCTACAAGCAAAAAAATAAGAAAAAATGTATATATTACAGAAAATATGAGAGAAAAATACCTTACCTTAAAAAGTAAACCCATAATATATTATCATGTATTGTTATATAAATTATACACATTGTGTGTATATATATATATATATATATATATATATATATATATATATATATATATATATATATATATATATATATATGTATTTGTATACTAGCATGAATTATTAATGAACAATACTTTTTATTTCATATCTATGTAATATTTTATTTGCAGTGTGATATATACACATGTAGTTATTTAATTGACAATGATGAACTGTGCAAAAATGTCAACATTGCTTAAAAATAGCTAATTATGAGTTCTTAAAAATAGCAGTGCATAGCAGATAATAGCAGTGCAAATAATGCATATAATGATAATAGC
>NC_079448.1:2711714-2761714 GCF_903798145.1 Danio aesculapii
GAACTGACATTGCCACAAATCACCAAAACTCCCGCTGATCCAACACCGACTACAAACACAACATGTGAGCATTAGATGCTGCATTTGAGGCTCGCAGACATTTGATCTAACCAATAACATTCAGACATTTTTAATGTTAGTTTATAACCAACACTGCAGCGCTGAAGCAAACATAAAAAGTTTTCAGATTATAAAAAATAAACTGCTTTAGTCGCCCGGACTGGCTGAATAACATCAAGAGTACACGCTCAGAAATAAAGCTGCAAATGATGTCGCTGGGATGGTACATTTTTGCATTTAAAGGATCCATAATGGTAACTTAAAGGTGCAAATCAGTACCTAAAAAGTACAGTATTCTACCTTTTTTAATCTTTAGGTACTAATATGTACCTTCATGATATTAATATGGACCCTTTTAGGTCGAAATGTACTTTTTGAAAAGATGCCATCCCATTGACCCATTTGTACCTTTATTTCTAAGAGTGTAGAGCGTAATGTTTTGATGCTGTGGTGTTTCTGTGTGTGTGTGTGTCCTAACAACACGCGACACTACAAGATTCCAGCAACATGCAATGCTTTTTATGCGCACACCTAACCCTACCGCTCACAGTGACGTCACTAGCTCCATTGAGTGCATTGTGTCTAACACTGCAAGTCTGAGATATGCAGTCTCAGTTTGCAAATCCAAGACTGCATCTAGATGCTATTGAGCAATTTGGGTGTCTGCAACAAATGCGACACAACGAACTATTTAAAAACGGCTGTTGCTAGAAGGGATAGCCCAAAGCTGCAGTCGGAAGTTAACGATAATTATGTTATTTAAGAAATTATACATTAATTGTATTTATTAACATCTACCTCTTCCTCAACTTTAAACCCGACCATCACAGTAATGTAACAACAGTATACCAGGCCCGTAGCCGGGGGGGTTCATGTGGTTCGGAAGACCCACCCCTCACTGACAAAGGTCCAGAATTTGTCCCATTCATAAGCTCATTTGTCCAATTTTTTTTTTTATAATTATTTTTTTGGGGTTTTCACCTTTATAGACAGGACAGTGGAGATTAACAGACATGAAAGTATGGGGAGCAGAGAGAGGAGAAGGATTGGCAAAGGACCTCGAGCCGGCAATCGAACTCGGGTCACCGCGAGCACCTGGATGCTATATGTCGACGCACTAACCACTAGGTTATTGGCGCCGACCATTTGTCCAATTTTGACTGCTCTGCCGTCATAGATAGTAAAACTATCACATCAAAAAGGCTTTAAGACCAAGCGGAATTCTGGTGTGACTTCGTTAATTAAGTATTGGTCAATGCAAACAATTATTTTCAAGAGTCCAACATCCGGCTCGGCAAGAAAACATCTGACATAAGCGAAGTCATCTTTTGCTACTGTATTATTTTCAAGCAGAGAAAACGTTTGACAAGTGACGTTTATTCAAAATCTTGGACCTTATTCTTGAAAGAAAACATGACCAATAAAAAAGTGTGAAGCACCAAAAGCAGCCCATATCAAAATAAATTTGAATACTATGTTGGCTATTGTTGTTGTCCATGAAGAGAGGCAAAAAAATTTGTAAAGCTCTATATTATTATTATTATTATTATTATTATTATTATTATTATTATGTTTAAAATGTTGTATTATTCAAATGGCCAAATTCTGGCTAATCAAAGTTGTGTGTGCTGGCCAGTTTGTTATTTGCCTAATAAATTGCAATAGACTACAGCATTTAATTTGAAACTTTTTTCCTAATGATATTATAATGTAATAAATTTGTGTATTAAAAAAATAAACATTTGTCATATTTCTTTGTTATAAATATTTAGGAAATATTTTTGGTACATTAAAAGTGTGGATATGATGACCACCTCACAAGCAATCTCAGCTAAATATAGTGCTTAAAATATCACCTAAATTCTGTTTAAATCTATATAATCATTAAAATTAAATAGAAAATAAGGCGAATAACTGCAAAAAGGTCCACTTTTTGAGAAAAAAGAACCACCCCATTTCAAAGGCTGGCTACGGGACTGAGTATTATTCATATTATTTATTAAATTACCTATTAAATTGTATTTTATTAGCGTCTTCCCTACTCAACCCCTACCCCAACCCTCACATAAATGTAAAAATATTAATTATTTCGTAGTCTGACAAAAAGCATGCTATATTGACGTGAGTATCCGCAGCTGTATCCCTTCTACACGTTCATTTGACTAGCCATTCATTTAAATATCAGCTGCTGCACTCCCGACGATGTGGTAAGAGTTATGATCCAATTAATACCTATTTAACCTATTTAACATTATTAAAACTACAGAGGCTGAGTAAATGATGTTGTTGGTTTGTACTGAACTGTACTGTACTGAACTTGTTCTGACTGTTGTCTAACGTTAGTTATTTAATTTGAAAGATCTGAGGTGAACTATCTGCTGCAGCGTACAGTAATATGGCAATAAATGTCACGTAAAATAGCGTTTAAACTCAGATTAGTAGCATTTAGCACTGAATAAAGCACACAATCTGTACCTGAGGTGATAACTCTAAGCAGTTTATGGCGTTGTTTTGCCATGGCGTCGAGAAAATATAAACAATAGAAATTTCGCGCGTCGCTGTTGCTAATGGTTAAAACAAAAACTCGCATTAACATAAAAAGATATCTTTTATCGCGTGTTGTTTGGACACTGTGTTGAGAATTGAGGTAAAGTTTGTTTTATATTCACAAGTTCGTTCAGTGACAACTTGTGGCACACTTCCAGTTTTGTTTACCATGGTGCTGTGAATATTCCGAAATAGCATGTAAGAATCACTTCAAAACAGTTAGCACTATTCATTTGACTGTCAACAATGTTTGATAGTCATTGGCTGCTAATAAGATGTCACTATTTAGAATTTCCAGAGAGTACTTGTCTGAAATTATATTACTAAGTTAAAAGTCTAAATGTGCGAATATAAAACAAGCGTTACCTTAATTTTGAACATTCGATCGGAAATCAAGTATGATTTCAAACAACATTACTGTAGCACTATTTAATTGACTGTGAACAATGTTATACGATGATAGTCATTGGCTGCTAATAGGATTTGACTATTTAGTATTAGCAAATAATACTTTTCTGATAATATAATATTAAGGAGAAAGTCGGAATGTGTGAATGTATGTGGAGCTTAAAATATGCCAAAACAATCTGAATTTGAACTGTGTTTATTTGAATTAGTAACAATTGTAATTTAATAAAACTGAATATGATAGACCATTTAAAATTATTACATTTGTTTTATTTGAATTTGAATTTCTTAATATTAAACATCTGAAATTTAAGACAACCCTGCTGAAAAATACAGCTTAAACCAGCCTAAGCTGGTTGGATGGTTTTAGCTGGTTGACCAGCCTGGTTTTAGAGCGGTTTTGGCCCCTTCCAGGTTGGTTTCCAGCCATTTCCAGCCTATTCTTGCAGGCTGGAAAATGACCAGCTAAAACCAGGCTGGAAATGGTTGGAAACCAACCTGGAAGTAGCCAAAACCCCTCTAAAACCAGTCTGGTTGACTAGCTAAAACCAGCCAACCAGCTTAGGCTGGTTTAGGCTGTTTTTTTCAGTAGGGAACTGATTTTTAAAGATGTATTTTCAAACTTCAGACTTGTTCTGAATTCATAGGCTGCATCCGAAATCGCCTTCTATTCAGTAGGTACTGAAATTTAATTTAAACATACTACTCAGCCATTAGAAAAGTATGTTCTATATACAGTATGAATGTCAGTAGGAATGGAACTCGGACGTACCACATCCGCAATTTTGTCATCATTACATGATCTACCCATGTCAGTTGCGTTGCTACACTCCCATTTATTAATTCTCTCACAGTACATCATGGGATAGCATAGCGTCCATCCAATGCGCACTTCACAATCTCGCCGGAAGTAGTAAGTCATCTGGGTACTTCTCACATACTGTTTTTCGAATTCAATGAATTCGGACTTAGTACTCGGCTCGCATACTGTTTTTAGTGCAAAGTGGTGGATTTAGGCATGGGCAATCGCTAAGGCCAGACAAAATCTGCTGACTTTTTTGCTATTTCTGCGCAGAATTTTGTAAAAAAAATCTTCAAATTTATGCGGAATGATATTGGAACTTAAAAATGTAATATAAAAAATACAGCTTTTTAACTTTAATTTAATGTTTACAATGCAAATCCAATGGGATTCATTTATTTGGTCTCTCAAATAATATATCTACTAAGACAGAAAATATTACTTCATATTTAATTCATATAACTTCAATATTAAATCATATGAACATTTTTATATTAGTCATTAATATTACTGAAATTTAAAACCTGAATATATTAAAATTTACAAACTTTATCCAAGTAAATAAATAGATTCAATGATGGGCTAAAAATCAGTGGAAATCTGCAAATTCCGTGTGGGCCTAGCGATCGCACAGGGCGGCATGAGACCAAATTCACCATCTTTAATGGCATATAATATTCACTTTTATCAAATTACAATTACTAATAATATAAATTAACACCACACCAATTCAGATTGTTTTGTCATATTTTAAGCTCCATAAATATATAACCAACTTCACCCCAGTGTGTTAAGAGCTGCTGTTGAACACTGTACAGCAGGTGCTGATGTGATACACATGATCCCGAACACAGAGAGACAGCCAGAGATGAAAGACACACACAAACTGAGACTAAAGAGGGTGAAACGGGCTCACAGCAGGTATGCAGTAGTGCATTCTGGGATTTCACCTCCCTTAAGAGTCATTTCCTGTTCTCAGATGGTATCTCGTTGGAGACTGACACACAGAAGAGGGAAACAGCAGATGAAAACACTGTGATGCTAGCCTTTATGATATGGTTTATTATCAACATTGTTTTCATCATTTAATTATGAGTTGAAGAGGGAGAAGAGCGTAAACATTGTTTTTCTCTTTACAGCATATACAGGCCATCTAATTAACACATACTCACGAAAACACTTCACCCAGAGAACAAAAGGAACATTTTAATTAGATTTATGCATGAAATAATGAGGTTGTTTTTAAGCACATCTACACTTAAGTTTTCTTTAAATGCAACAGGAGATTATTAATGTATATTGGCATTATGTAATTTAACATAATTACACATATACTTTTACTATATATTAATGATTTTCAGATTTAGTTTTTGCTATATTAAACATAAACATTCTTAAAACATCTGAAATTTTTAATTAAACTAAATTAAAATAGTATATACATTACAGTATGTCTTTATTAAATTTTAATTAGCAATTTAGTTTGATAGATAGATAGATAGATATACACACACACACACACATATATATATATAAATATATATATATATATATATATATATATATATATATATATATATATATATATATATATATATATATATATATATATATATATCTGTCTATCTATATAGATAGATAGATAGATAGATAGATAGATAGATAGATAGATAGATAGATAGATAGATAGATAGATAGATAGATAGATAGTGACGTTTGACACATTTTATTTTGTTTCAAATGATCTTTTATTACAATATTTATATTAAAAATTATATAAATTACAATATATTTTTATTTATTATTACATTTTAATTTGCAAGTGTTTTTGGTTTGTTTGAGTTTTCTGTATTGACATTATTGGTTACAGTTTATTTTGTTTCATGTGGTCTTTTTTGACCCTCACATGCTCATCAATTTTGTTAGAATCAGCCAAACACAAACATTATACTATTTGTGTGCTGTTGTTGAAGACTCTGCCTGTATAAAGCACTTGCTCATGCAGGGTCTTTTTTTTTTAAGAAACTGTTTGTGAGAGAGAGTGTTTACAATACATGTACACCTTTATTAGTATTACAGTTAAGAGTTTAGATATATCCTAATGTGTTAATTTTAGTTTCGCTAAAGATAAATACACAAAGTTAAATACACAAGATGTTCAGAAAGTGTACTTTTCACTTGTACAAGGGAAACATGACCGAGCCACATATTGTGCTATTTATAATGAAAATTAAACTTTTAAATTGTCTTAGTTTGACTCTGTACATTTATTTTATCTGCCATTTTTCATATATTTATAGGAAATGTAAACATATTGTAGCTTTAAAAGTGTATTCTCTCCATAAATATTAAAGAATATGTAAAGAAAAAGGCACAATACATTATATGTAGTATTTGTATTTTTATATATTTATATATAGTATTTATATATAGTATTACATTAGATAAGTCATTGTATAATGCTGCATATGCATGAATGACGTGGCATGAATTGAGCGTTTTTATGCATTTGATGTGAATTGCTCAAGTTGGAAAAT
The DNA here is from genome assembly GCF_903798145.1 of Danio aesculapii. Classification (NCBI taxonomy): domain Eukaryota; kingdom Metazoa; phylum Chordata; class Actinopteri; order Cypriniformes; family Danionidae; genus Danio; species Danio aesculapii. The sequence goes on from NC_079448.1 coordinate 2,718,069, forward strand.
TTCAGCGGACATTCGTGGCGCATTAACCAATCAGGAGCTATTTGTTGTAGAGGCGTGATTATGACGTATTATCTATAATGGCCGTAGTGTATGATAGTGTGTGTGTGAATGAGTGTGTATTGGTGTTTCCCAGTACTGGGTTGTGGCTGGAAGGGCATCTACAGCGTAATGCTGGAATAGTTGGCAGTTCATTCCGCTGTTGTGACCCCTGATAAATAAGGAACTAAGCCAAAGGAAATTGAATGAAGTCAATTATTTCATTAAAGAATTGTTAATTATCATTAATTATTATTATTATTATTATTAAATATCCATTTATTCCTATTATTAATGTAATTCAGTTTAAAATGTGCTTAATGCAAACACCTTCAAGGTTTTAAAATCAGGCTTCTGGTTTAATATGGTTTAATTCTTATCATGTTTCTTTGGAAATAAATTTAAAATAAGATAAAATATTTTTGTTGATTCACTCACGCATCCAGATGTAAATAGTGCTTAGTTATCCTGTGCAAGGAAAATAAAAGACGTCAGCATATATTGTGCTATTTATAGCTAAAAAAGATAAGTATTTTAAATTGGGCTCTTCTTGGAAATGACCTTTTTCATATTGTACCTCTCCAATTTAATTCTCACCATGAATATTATCGGCACGCTGCAGAATCGAAGACAAATGTCAGCAAAATTGAAACATGAAATTTCCCCTGGTGCTCATCATATTCAGCGCTCGACCCTGTAAACAGTACATCAGAATCTGCAGACGTGCTGATAGGAAACGTGATTACGCAAACTAGCACTAAACAGAAATAAATGGAGTTGTCCTCAAGAGGATACCACATAAAACATGAACATTACACAAATGAGCTTCGGGGGGTTTGCGGTTATTACTTCGCCAACGTTATCTCCATTATGGGATGGGGTTATGGGTGTTTCCATGGCAACATCTCCAATCCATTAGTGTCGTGGCGCAACAGATCACGAGGCCGTTGTTTTAATGTTTGCTCTGTGAAGATAGTGTCTTCAAGAAGCCATCGCTCGACACCTGTGACAGGTGTTTTATCTTGGTGTCAGGCTGTCTGTGCCAGAAGAGATTTACAGTGGAGCTGCTGGCTGTATAAATGACAGAATAACAAGCAAAGAGTCTCAAGGGTGACGGTAACCATGGCATCTACAGTCACTGACCGGGACCTGGATATCAAGGCATCGTTTACCTTCTGTGACATGATGTGGCACTTTAATATGAGCGGGCATCACATGCTCAGTGCGTCACAGATGTGTTTAGTGTGTGTGTGTGTGATTCAAATGGAGATCGATCTGACCATCTGCCTAAATAATTGCCTGTTTCACGGCAATCCTGTGAATTGCTCTGTGACAGTGGCATTCTGCTCTGAAAAAACATCAGATTGTGACTGTGGCATGTTGAAAGCAGAGGGAGGAAGGTGTGTGTACTATTATGTGTGGCGTAAAAGTAACACCACATTGCGGAAAATGTACATTATACCAACAGTAAAATGTGGTGGTAGTGTGATGGTATGGGACTGTGTTGCTGCTTTAGGACCTGGAAGACTTGCGGCGATGAATGAAACCATGAATTTTGCTCTATACCACAACATCCTGATGGAAAACATCTCACCATCTCTTAGTGACCTTAAGCTGAAGATTTTGCAGCAGGACAATAGTCCGAAGCATGTCAGCAAGTCCACTCTTAAATGGCTGAAGAAAATCAAAATGAAGACTTTGGAGTGGCCTAGTCAAAGTCCTGACCTGAACACAAACAAGCAAGTTCACTCTTGAATGGCTGAAGAAAAATAAAATGAAGACTTTGGAGTGGCATAGTCAAAGTCCTGACCTGAACACAAACAAGCAAGTTCACTCTTGAATGGCTGACGAAAAATAAAATGAAGACTTTGGAGTGGCCTAGTCAAAGGCCTGACCTGAATCTACACCAGCAAGTCCACTCTTGAATGGCTAAAAAAAATAAAATGAAGACTTTGGAGTGGCCTAGTCAAAGGCCTGACCTGAATCTACACCAGCAAGTCCACTCTTGAATGGCTAAAAAAATAAAATGAAGACTTTGGAGTGGCCTAGTCAAAGTCCTGACATGAACACAATCCAAAAAGTCCACTCTTGAATGGCTGAAGAAAATCAAAATGTAGACTTTTGAGTGGCCTAGTCAAAGTCCTGACCTGAACACAAACCAGCAAGTCCACTTTTGAATGGCTGAAGAAAAATAAAATGAAGACTTTGGAGTGACCTAGTCAAAGTCCTAACCTGAACACAAACCAGCAAGTCCACTCTTGAATGGCTGAAGAAAAACAAAATGAAGACTTTGGAGTGACCTAGTCAAAGTCCTAACCTGAACACAAACCAGCAAGTCCACTCTTGAATGGCTGAAAAAAAATAAAATGAAGACTTTGGAGTGGCCTAGTCAAAGTCCTGACCTGAACACAAACCAGCAAGTCCACTTTTGAATGGCTGAAGAAAAATAAAATGAAGACTTTGGAGTGACCTAGTCAAAGTCCTAACCTGAACACAAACCAGCAAGTCCACTCTTGAATGGCTGAAGAAAAACAAAATGAAGACTTTGGAGTGACCTAGTCAAAGTCCTAACCTGAACACAAACCAGCAAGTCCACTCTTGAATGGCTGAAAAAAAATAAAATGAAGACTTTGGAGTGGCCTAGTCAAAGTCCTGACCTGAACACAAACCAGCAAGTCGACTCTTAAATGGCTAAAGAAAAACAAAATGAAGACTTTGGAGTGACCTAGTCAAAGTCCTAACCTGAACACAAACCAGCAAGTCGACTCTTGAATGGCTGAAAAAAATCAAAATGAAGACTTTTGAGTGGCCTAGTCAAAGTCCTGACCTGAACACAAACCAGCAAGTCCACTCTTGAATGGCTGAAAAAAAATAAAATGAAGACTTTTGAGTGGCCTAGTCAAAGTCCTGACCTGAACACAAACTGGCAAGTCCACTCTTGAATGGCTGAAGAAAAATAAAATGAAGACTTTGGAGTGGCTTAGCCAAAGTCCTGACCTGAATCCACACCAGCAAGTCCACTCTTGAATGGGTAAAAAAAAAATAAAATGAAGACTTTGGAGTGGCCTAGTCAAAGTCCTGACCTGAATCCACACCAGCAAGTCCACTCTTGAATGGGTAAAAAAAAATAAAATGAAGACTTTGGAGTGGCCTAGTCAAAGTCCCAACCTGAATCCAATTGAGATGCTGTGACATGACTATATGTTTCATGTTCGAAAAACCCTTCAATGTGACTGAATTACAACAATTATGCAACGATGAGTGGGCCAAAATTAGCATGTTACTAATTAAAAAAACAGAATCCAGGCAAAGTACCAGATAACCCAAATAATAGAAATAAGAGTTAAAAACATGAGAAGAACAGAAGAGAAAATGTTCAAAATGTATTGTTCACATCAGCCAACACCAGATAAAAAATATAGACCATTTTAAAGGATGTAAACAAAAACAATGGTCCAAAAGTATTTCTTGTTTTACGTTTTTAATTTCTATAGCTTACAATAATCCAAAATAATGTTATGATAGGTGTTTTAACATTAGGTTATGATTAAATTGTCTAAGTTATGGAATAGTTTGATAACAAGCAGGAAATGTTCATGGGCCAATGACACGACCACATTGAAATGGTCTATATAAATATGAGTGAAGATACAGTAGTTATCGATTACACGTATAGATTTTGCTCTGAATGGGACTGATCTTAAAGTGTTGGTTCCTCCTTGAGGGAAATCTGTGACATCATCATCCTCTGGTGCCGTCGGTGTGTTCGCACACCGTGTGTGCTGTGAACCCTCAATGACAGTCAGCCGAGCTCGACAGAACATCTGCTGTCACACACACACACTTAAAGACTCACACACACTTACAGACACTCTCTGAAAGTGAGTCTCTAGATTTTAAAACGATTCAACAATGCTTCGTTCCACTCAGTTAAACGTTCGGATATTGCCTGGCAACTGTCCACTGACTGCCAAAAGGCTTGTGAAAACATTTCCAGAGATATTCTCATAAAACAGTCTTGGGGTGAACCCGAGGGTATACTTTTATTCGTGTAAGTTCATATAAATGTATTAAGTGCTTGTTCTTTCATTCAGGATATTTTCTGAAAGGAGTTTGTGATGCTCTGACTCATAGAAAACATAGGCCTGAATGTGCATTTAAACTTTAAATAGTGTCTGTTTTCAATTTACATAATTATTTTGTTCATTTTTAGGCTCTCATATTACTCTACAAGGTTATATCCGGTACTTAACAGTTAAAGAGACAGTTCACCCAAAACTGAAATTCTGTCTATCATTTATTTACTTACCTTTTACTTCTTTTAAACTTATACAAGTTACTTTCTTCCATTGAACACAAAAGAAGATGTTTAAAGATTGCTGAAAAGCCAATCTGATTTCATCAAGTAGGACATGTTCCTGGATTAACAGCTATGTCGATCCTGGGACAACATTCCAATCAGCCAATCAGAATTAAGGGATATGTTTACCGTTACTGTTAAGTTTAAGCTTACAGTTAGGTTTATGTAGCCTGATCTCACGAGAAAACGTAAGTATTTTACGTTTTGACAATTTAGTGGCTAATTCAGTTCAGTCGTACGAAATTGTACGATTTTAAAAAGGAGGCGTGGCACCTAACCCCACCCCTAAACCCAACCGTCATTGGAGGATGAGCAAATCGTACTATATTGTACGAATTAGATCGTACAAATTCGTACGAATTAGCCACTAAATCAAAAAGTTACAAATTGCCGTGAGATTGGGTTGGTTTATGCACTTCTACATGATTGTTCTCCAACTATTACTCCCAACCCAGGCTCTTTCTGAAAACGTACCTCTACATACGTTTCTGGAGATCGCGAAATACGTCCCGGCAGCACGTTTTTCTGCAGTTTTTGTTTTCGCGAATCCACCAGAGGCCGCTGTGTAAACTTTTTGAAATCTCTAATTTCTCTCGCAACTGCCATTCGCGCATGCTGTTCTCACGTAAACTGAGTTCTCACGCTGTTGACTGACTGAATGATCGACTGACCCACCCTCTCCCTTCCCTGAACCCAACCAATTTTATTGATTGACCCGCCCATCCACTTCCCTAAACCCACCCAATACATTTCAAATGCAATCTAGAAAAAGAAAAGGCCTCGTCTGATTTTTACCACGTTTTCAGATTTTACCACATTCTCACCCTGCTATTTACTTGTTTATTTTATGTTTTGGATTCTGTTTTTGTCTTACCTGCTTTCTGGAACCGTTCTTCACCGGACTTGAACCCTGTCGTTGTGGTGAACTCCTCTCTATGTCTCAAGTTTGCTGACGTACATGGCGAGCTAAACTGGTTACAGCTGGAAAGCCGTCCATACGGAGGTAAGCGGTCAGCTGGTAAGCGCTAAACGGAATGGCGTCATACCGCCCCGTAACGTTCGTTTAAAAAATGAAATGCCGCCATAGGTACCTCTGGCTACATAGTTCACGACCTCCAGAAACGTCTGTAGGGCTACGTTTTTTTAGAATGAGCCTATGTTGATTACTCCCCTCTGATTTTGGGAATAATATACAGTTATGGTTGGGTTTAGGGGTAGGGAATAGGTATGGATTACATCTTCAAACAAAAATGATGTTCCAGAATCAACATAGATGTTAATCCAGGATCGCATCGTACTTGGCAAAATCTTGACGTGCTAGTTAAACCTGTATTTCATCAAAACATCTTCTTTTGTGTTTAACGGATTAAGGAATAAAGATTTGGACCTACTTTAGGGTGCATAAATAGTGAGTATATTTTTGTTTTGGGGTGAACTAACCCTTTGTACCTAATAAAGTGGCCGTTGAGTGTAGTAGTGGATTTGCTGCTATTTTTAAACAACTGTAAAAAGTCTTAAATCCCCTCGTGTGGATCAAAGCACACTGGAAAACTGATAAAAAAAAACCTTTGTAGTGTTGAAAGATTTGTTCGGTGTAAGGGGAGCATTTTATTATAGTTTAATTTAGCTACATGGCATTGTTTGCTGTAACTCTGAAGCGAGAGCCGACTCATCCGTCTAGCCCAAAACCCCATAAAAAGCAGTATGTGGATGGAAACGATGGGGTCAGGCTTCTCATAAAAGGCCGGTATTTATTGAGCACGTCTGCAGTGTGAAGAGCTGCTCTTAAACACTGTGTATCGTGGATGTCTGACAGGAAGGACTTCATATCTCTGTCCTCTTGTAAACACACTCTGTTTTTCATTATTTTCATTTCGGTCTTCATTCACATGAGGACAACGTGTCTGAACATCCCAGAAGTCTTTGGGAAGTACTTGAAGGAAATAATTAAAAATCTGTCATCGTTTGCTCACGCTCAGTCATTTTGGATTTTATGCTGGCTTTATTTATTAAAGGGCACCTATGATGCAAAATCATCTTATGTCAGTTGTTTGGACAGAACTGTATGTAGGTAATGTGTGTATACTGTCATATTGGAGTGATAGAAACACAATAAGTCTCTTCAAAATTTCCTGATGTTAAATAGGATCTAAATCCTGGTGATTTTGAGGCTGACCACTAGGGCTGCACAATATATAATTTCAGCATCGATATCGTAATGTGATCATTCGCAATAGCCACATCGCAGGATATGCAATGTTGAGTTTGTAATATAATTTATCATGTGCATGTGTTTTTGATGCCTTTAATTAATTTAAATGCATTCAGGTATAAGAAAGTGTACCATTTGTGACATTAACTATGATTAATTTTATTGAATTATTTTTATTTTGATCATTAAGTTACTGTACTTGTTTACTGTTTGGCTCGGGATATATTAAAACCTTTTCTTAATTGTATTTATAGATATTATACATGAAAATACTCAGAACACATGCAAATAGAGAAACGCACTGCAAATAGCACAGACCACAACGAAAACATGTCAGGTGACCCCAAATATTTTATAGATTGTTTATTAGATTTTATGGAGATGCACTCCCACTGCAGAATCATCCCAATTGATCTAACATTATAAATTCTTTCCAATTAGAAATATTAATTCATATGGTGAAATTGCATTGATATATATAGCAAAATTAAAAAAAAATCGCAATGTTAGATTTTCACAATATCGTGGAGCCCTACTGGCCACAACATGACATAGCAGTGCGGTTTTCCCCACACACCGAATTGATGTAATGCGAATAATCATAGCAATAAGGCAAGACTTGCAAAGAAACTGGGATTAAAAGATCTGTTCAACTCTCTGTGATCAGCTGCGGCTCAAGAATGAGTGTTACAAGTTTAAAACGTTTTTAAATAAGTGCATGTTTTTAAAGAAAATCAAACAGTAAAATCACTTTGTAATTCATTACGATAACCACTGGATAACCACAATATAATGTTACTCCAAAATTCCCATAATCAGCAGTGTATAATAAATGATCTGATGTGTATGTTGTGCTGAAACTTTACAAATACATAGTGAAGACACCAAAGACTTATCTTACATCTTGTAAAAAGAGTAAAATAGGAGCCATCTACGACCTAAACACAGTGTTGGGCAGTAGCGTCGCTATAAGTAGTAATGCTACTAGCTTAACTATATTTCTCAGTAGCGTGGCGGTAGCGTCGCTACTTTCTAAATCAAATAGCTTTTCAGTAGCGAAGCAATTTTATTAGTCAAGTAGCGAAGTAGCAAAAGCTACATTTTCCGATCACGGATCAATAAGTGACGGCACCAACATTCACGGAGCTGTGAGGACCGTGTCTAGCCGATAAAAGTAAATCCATAAGATGGTGAGAATGACGAATTCTTCATCGTCTTGTTTTACGGTGGTCGATAACAAACTTTTTGGTGCATTATTGCCACCTCTAGCTCTGGTCAGTGACATCGCCAACCAATTAGGCTTACACAAGAAATTTGCTTGATGGAAAGACAACTGAGGGGGAGGAGTTATTTCTGAAGCAGGATTCCTCATGACCATACATCGAGAAGAACATGCAATAACGTTAATTCTGATGCCGTGCACAAAAACACTTTGGTAACTTATAGTAAATATTTTTTATTTTATATATATATATATATATATATATATATATATATATATATATATATATATATATATATATATATATATATATATATATATATATGTATATGTTTAGTGTAGTAAAGGCTTAAGTATACTATGGTAATTACTATTACTATTAGTTCATCATAGTTACTAATACATTATGTAGTGTAATTCATTAATGAAGCTTTGTAAATATATATATATATATATATATACAATACAATGCTTATTCCTAAATATGTCCCTTTACTATAAATTACTATAGTATTTTAAATGTGTAACAGCTGGTTTTATTGGATTTTTGGTTTTTGATGTTATGAAGTATAATTTGTTTCTGTTTGGTACAGCATAATGACTGCAGTAAATAATTGAACTGAACAATTATTTGTTTCATTGACAGTGTTATTGATCATTAAGATATGATTGACTTGGATTACAGTTGCTTCAATTTAAAAATGAAAATTGCAAAAATAGCTTAGATGTAGCTAAGCTAATTTGCCAAGTAGCTTTTAGCTTAGCCTGCTTCATTTTCCAGGGGGTAGCTTTTAGTGTAGTTAAGCTACATTTTAAGTAGAGTAGCTAATAGCTTAGCTCACTACATTTTTCAAGTAGCTTGCCTGTCACTGCCTAAACAAGATTCTCAGTTTAGTAGTTTTTTCAGGTGTGCCTATTTTAAGTATTAATGGACTTCTGCAAATCACTCCTGTGTTCTTCAGACATCAAATTCGCAGCTTCTTTATCTCCATGGAGACTCGTCTCGGCCCTCTGGGAGTTTCAGTATGAAATATGCCTTTAATTTCCATTCAGCGTTCGCTGTGAGTGACAGGATGATTCATCCTCCGGTGGTCTATCAGAATCCGGATGGTTTCAAGCCTGAGCTGCTCGTGGGTAGACGTCTCTCCACCCAACGGGATCATAGAGGAAGAGGAAATCCTTCACACAGACTTTTGTCTTTGCATTTGCTCTACCAGTATCTTCAGTCACACACTCGCCCCTTTTAAAGTACGGTCACATTTTATTGAAATTTTGCAGGCAAGAAAGGTCAATTGTCTCTTGTCCGTGGTATAGCAATGAAGGCTCACACTGAACCTGCTTTCAAACCCAGCAGCTTTCTGTCGGTCAGCATGGCGAATTCATAAAACCAATTTAAAAGTTAGTGCCACAGGATAGAAAGCGTTCTTCCTCACAATTTTAAATTTTTTAAGTAAAGGCTTGAGTTATGCCTTTCACATTATAAACACAAATTACAAGTTATGTTACAAGGTTATGAATGATTACAAGATTCATTAATTTGAAAGAAAATGGAAAGATATGAGCTCTAATAGGTGACGCAGTGGCGCAGTAGATAGTGCCAGTGGCGTAATTCCCAGGGGGGGACAGGGGGGACATGTCCCCCTCACTGTTTTTTAGATATAACGTTAGCACGGGCCCGGATTGGCTAATCGGGATGACCGGGAGAATTCCCGGTGGGCCGGTCCGTTTTTTTGGCCGCGAGGGCCAGTGTCCCTAGCTGCTCGCGCACTCAGCAAATAAAATTGAAATTTAGGCTTTTCTGCACACAATTACTCAACATTGCTGCACATTTCTACAACTATCACCAACATTCCACAACTACAGTATCACCATCACTCAGATTTGGTCCCCCCCACCTCTCAGACCAGAATTGCACCCTTGGGTAGTGCAGTCACCTCACAGCAAGAAGGTCGCTGGTTCGACCCTCGGCTGGGTCAGTTGGCGTTTCTGTGTTGAGTTTGCATGTTCTCCTTGTGTTCGCGTGGGTTTTCTCTGGGTGCTCCGGTTTCCTCTACAGTCCAAAGACATGTGGTACAGGTAAATTGGGTAGGCTAAACTGTCCGTAGTGTATGAGAGTATATGGGTGTTTACCAGAGATGGGTTGCGGCTGGAATGGCATCCACTGCGTAAAAATGTGCTGGATAAGTTGGCGGTTCATTCTGCTGTGGCGACCCCGGAATAATAAAGGGACTAAGCCGAAAAGACAATGAATGACTGAATGAACTCTAATATAAGGGAAATAAGGTCAGAATTGTTAGAGGAAAACTACAAAAGTCACAATTGAATTACAGTCAGTAAAATGTGGCGGTGCTAGTGTGACCATGAATTCTGCTGTGTATCAAATACCCTGAAGGAGAATGTCTGTTAGTGACCTCAAGTGAACTTGGGTTCTGCAGCAGGACAACGATCCAAAGCACATTAAAAAGTCCACTTCTGAATGGGTAATGAAAAGCAAAAAGAAGACTTTGGAGTGGCCTAGTCAAAGTCCTGACCTGAATTCAATTGAGATGTCAGTTCAGAATCGTTCAGAATTGTCATTAAATTGCCATTGAGTCCACATTGCAATAGAAAATGATAGTAATTGTGCCTCTTTCTACCTTAAGGGTGTACTCACACTAGGCACGGATGCCTTGAACCGAGCACAGGTATAGCCTGCATTAGCACTGCATTTTTACCTTCTGAGCCTGAGCACACTTGCATCATCAATGCAACAGTTTAGTTCAGAAGTGCTCTCACTCAGTTCAATGGAGATTTCTTTAGATATGTTATTTTGTATTATTTCAATGATTTTAGTTTACCTGCACAAATTTTAAGGCATATTTGGCATGCTGTCCGGAAAGAGGGCTCTGAGAGGGAAACCCTGGCTCATGTTATTCCCCTAGTCAGAAGAGAGAGAGTGAGAAGGGTCCGAGCACAGTGTCAGAACGCTCCCCCCACATGGATCAAGGTGCAGCGATGGGGTGGTGATGGGATGTTGATAATCATAAGATAATGGGGTAAGTCATATATGACTATTTACAGGGGTTTGGTCTTGTATTGATTGGATAATGATATGATTGGTTTGTTAATGATCGTCACATGCCTCTTTAGAAATTAGTTTATTAAACTTCACTTTGAGTAGTTTCAGATGCAGTGACACATGGCTGAATATTTTGTTGAACTGATCCACCACTTTTGACATTCATACATTTTCAGAAAAGTCACCTTGCTTCACATATTAGGAGGTATGCTGAAGGTGGCAGTGAGGGGTTTACATCTTTGATAAACTATGACAGTTCATGTTCATTGAAAAGTAAGAATGAATTATAAATCCATATGAAACAGTCCCTTAAAAGTGACATTGTGTCACTTCAAAAACTTGAGCTTCAATGGCAGTGTCACCTGATGTCTGAACAGCTGTTTTTGTGTGTTGTAAGTTGATGTTGCAAGGTCTGAAGATGAATGTGAACTATAAACAAGCTTTAAAAATTCACTATGCTGTCATGGACTAACGATTTGATCATTTATTCCGTCCTTTTTGGAGGTTGGCAGATAAAATTCTTTTCTGTGGCACTGAAAAATAACAGCTTGGGTTTGAAAGAACAGGAGGGTGAATAGATGATGACGGGAAATTCATTTTCAGTCAACTTTGTAGCTTATCTGCTGAAATATGATTCATAATATCTAATGCATCATGTATTATTTATTTGTAATCATCATTCTGTGGTAATATGTCAGAAACAAGCCAGTGGAAAGGATTTACGCCTGCAGATAGCACGTTCTTTGTCCACACGTCATCGTTTGAGTTAGGTGTAGGAGACGGCTGGTCATTAATCATGTGAGGGGCGTTTTAACACGTCTGCAGGCACTCACCTGCTCGTCTCTGTGAGTCACACCTCAGGAACCAGCACCCTGTTCCTCATTAAGCTCTTAAATTAGATCGTAACTTTTTATTACTTCATATAGGTTTGATTTACTGTATGTGAGCTATTTCCGTCATGAATTTATATGACCTGAATATGGTAAATTCATGAATCTTGAGATATTTTGAGGCATGATACCTCAATAAATTCTAGTCAAAGACAAATTTGAATTGAACTATATCAGACAAGAAACTGGTTGAGCCAGATCTAGCCTGCAGATAGCTCTCTGCAAGTCTCACATAGTCTCCCACTGAGGGCTGTGCCTGGTCAGTACCTAGATGGGAGACCTCATGGGAAAGCTAGGTTGCTGCCGGAAGTGATGTTAGTGAGACCAGCAGTCGGTGCTCAACCTGTGGTCTGTGTGGGTCCTAATGCCCCAGTATATTGATGAGGACTCTATACCGCTCAGTGAGCGCCATCTTTTTGGTGAGACGTTAAACCGAGGTCCTGACTCTCTGTGGTTGTTAAAAATCCCAGGATGTGTAGCCCCGTCATCCTGGCCAAATTTGTTCACGGGCGTCTGTCCATCATGGCCTTCTAACCATTTCCATATCACTCTGTCTCCGTTCCACCAGTCAGCTGGTCTGTGGTGTGCGGTCTGGTGCAATATGGCTGCCCTTGCATCATCCAGCGCTGCACACTTGTGGTGGATGAGGAGATCCCCCCCAAAAATGTGTGTAAAGTGTTTGAGTGTCCAGAAAAGCACTGTATAAATATAAGGAATTAATTAATTATTAAATGTGATTAGCCTAGGAGCAGTGCATGAAAAGGGTGAAGAAGTATGGAGAGAGGAAGATGGAGTCTTAAGGCTGGACAGATATAGTGAAGACAAAAGAGCCAGGAGACTGAACAGAGTCAAAGATGTTAGGAGACTGGACAGAGTTGATAAAGCTAGGAGACTGGATAGAAATGAAGGAGCCAGGAGACTGGACAGCGGGATAAGTAAGTTGAGTGTAGCCCGAGAAATTTTGGACCACGGGAAACATGGAGCCAAAGAGGAACCAATGGATTCAAATAAGTCCAGTGTAGCCTGATGAGCCAAGGAAATGGGAGCAGCCTTGGAGCAGCACATAAATATTACAAGGATCCTTAAGGCTGGACAAAACCGGGAGAACAAAAGAGCCAGAAGTCTGGGTGGAGATGAAGGAGCCAAAGCAGCTTGGAAACTGGATGGGTGCAGGAGCCAGGAGACTAGACAGAGCCAAAGGAACCAGGAGACTGGTTAGAGATGAAGGAGCTAGAAAACTGAGCAGAGGCGTAAGGCAGAACTAGGGCTTGACAAGAGAATGTGCACAGCTGTAAACTCCATCCATGGTAAAGTAAATTTAAAGTAGACTCTAAGTAAAGTCATCACATGAGCTATAACAATGAATACATTAAAATGTATTCTGTCATACGTTTGCTTAAATGAATGAGGCAAAAGTAGTCAAAGGAACTAGGAGACTGAGCAGAGCTAGGGGATGCAAAGAAATCTGGGTGAAACGAGTGGAAAAGGCCATGACGAAGGAGTCTGGTTAGTTGGTGGAGATGAAAGAGTTAAGAGGCTGAATGAACTGAATCCTGTCATTTGATTGTGGGGCTATTGTGAGATGTAGTTCAATAAAGCAGTGGCGGAATTAAGCATGGGCAATATGGGAGTAGCGTCTGTCTGCCAACTGCTAGACAGGGACATAACATGAAGGGGCCTTAGGGGTGTAACTTGTAGTACATTAGAGGCATAACTTGAACTTATGGAGAGATGTCAAAACTATGTTGTCGGCAAGATAGCGCTGAACATCTGTTATTAACGTCTATACTTACCCCAACCCTAAACCCAACCATCACAGTTATTAACGTCTACACCTACCACGACCTAAACCCAACCATCATAGTTATTAATGTCAACACCTTCCCCAAACCTAAACCCAAACCAAACCCAAACATTACAGTAATTAACATCTACACCTTCCCCAAACCTAAATCCAACCATCATATTGTCTACACCTACCCCAACCCTAAACCCAACCATCAGTTATTAACGTCTACACCTACCACAACCTAAACCCAACCATCATAGTTATTAATTTCTACATCTACCACAACCCTAAACCCAATCATCACCGTTATTAATCTCAACACCTTCCCCAAACCTAAACCCAAACCTAAACATTACAGTAATTAACGTCTACACCTTTCCCAAAACTAAACCCAACCATCACAGTTATTACCGTCTACACCTTCCCCAAATCGAAACCCAACCATCATAGTTATTAATTTCTACATCTACTACAACCCTAAACCCAACCATCACAGTTATTAATGTCAACACCTTCCCCAAACCTAAACCCAAACCCAAACAATACAGTAAACATCTACACCTTGCCCAAAACTAAACCCAACCATCACAGTTATTACCGTCTACACCTTCCCCAAAACGAAACCCAACCATAACAGTTATTAATGTCAACACCTTCCCCAAACCTAAACTCAAACCCGAACATTACAGTAATTAACGTCTACACCTTCCCCAACCTTAAACCCAACCATCACAGTTATTAACTTCTACACCTACCACAACCTAAACCCAACCATCACAGTTATTAACGTCTACACCTTCCCCAACCCTAAACCCAACCATCATAGTGTCTACACCTACCCCAACCCTAAACCCAGCCATCACAGTTATTAACGTCTACACCTACAGTACCATGACCTAAACCCAACCATCATAGTTATTAATGTCTACACCTACCACAACCCTTAACCCAACCATTAGTTATTAATGTCTACACCCTCCCCAACCCTAAACCTAACCATCACAGATATTAATGTACAGCTGTAAGTTGCGGAGGCTTTCATACTTGACACGCTCCCCATTGTACTGTTATTTGAAACCACAGGGGGTGACGCTGAGTAGGCTAACTGTCATGAAGAAGTCAGCTAATGGAGTTGCTAAATGAATGAATATAATAATATATCAAATGAATCATTTGTGGATAAATTGGTGAAAATATTCTCTGTTAAGTATTTCCGCCATCTTGCCAACAACATCTCGTTGTGACATCTCGCATGATTCAATGGGATCTCGATAACTGCAAGTTACGCCTCCAACTTACAAGTTACGCCCCTTAATTTTACGACCCCGTCTTGCAGTCCGCAGACAGATACACTTGCAATATTGTGGCATCTTGCAGGGGACAGCACAAGCAGTCAGCAGGAATTCCTTCAACACACATGACCCCCACCCTCCCCAACTGCTCTCCATCTCCATTCATATATTAAGCTAATGTACTGATATTTAAATCACTTAGAGATGGAATTAACTGATTTCACATTAACTGTTTTTTTTTTCTCGGGCAGAGTTGAATCAATGAAATAATGACTGTGGTGCTTTGGACAAACGCTATTATCCGGTACAGCGTGTGATGGTGATTCATCCAGGCGGGTGCAGGGACATGATGTTGGATCATTAGGTATTTTGTTGTCATGTCCCAGGCGAGGTACAGCAGAGGTTGTTTTGGGACACGCTGCTGAATGCTAAACAGTCTAAATCCTGTTTCAGCTGCAGCGACACATTCACATGTCGAACTAATGATATAAAACAGGAAATAAACACGGGCCGGGCTCCAGGAGAGTGACCTAAAGGCCGCGGATCGATGCCATCTCTGCTGGCATGTGTCCAGATGTCTCGAGGAAGAGGAGAGAAAGAGGAAGAGGCAGACGAGTGTGACACTGGGAGACGAAGCTGCCCTCGGGGAGCGACACATGAATGCAGAGGCATGACTAACGCTGGCAATGGGCTCGCCGTTTGTGTATGTGCCCGATGCGTTGGTTTAATTTATTTATTTATGCATTAAAAATTACGTGCCAGCACTGCAGTCGCACCCTGGAGGAACATTGCATTGCTCAGAGCTTACTCTTTTACCGCTTAAGAGACTTCATGAGCCTGAAGTGGTACAAGCATATCAGATCTCGGGATTTTGCGATGAATCCAATGCAAAATCAATAAAAAGTCGGATTTTTTTTACAATCCTGCAAAATTCTTAATTTAAACGCAAAATAATCATGAAATATTTTTAAAAATCTCATAAAACATGCAATTCTGAACCAAATAATCAAATTATATTTATTTCAGTTAGCAATTATTTTTTTTACATAACTTATGGATGTTGCATATGCAGCTCACGTGATGTAAAAATAATGTCTTACCTGCGCCCTCACAATCGTGTGAAGTGTCAAGCGCGAGTCATTTACATGTGAAGTCAATGCAAAGATGCGATCACACATCCTGTGGCACAATTCGAGTGAATAACGGTGCGAATTGGGTGTTTCCTACCATTTGACGCGCTTCAGACTGCAAAAGAAAGTGGGAGCAAACATCTAACAAACGGAGCAATGGAACAAACAGAAAAACAACCAGCTTACAATGGTGGATATTGGTAGGATGATGGCCGCTGGACGTGACCGAATTGAAGGACATTATTTGTACTTTACATGTGCGTCAAATCAATAAATGATTTCGTTTAACTCTTTCCCTGCCGGTGATGAGAGAAAACGCTCTCTACACTAAGAAAAGTTTTATGGAAATCCGTGTTTTAGTTGTATTACGGTAGGCGAAACCCTAACACATGTCCTAAGTGTGAAGCACATGTTGTCAGATGCTCCGGGGAGTGAAATCTGAGAAAGAGAAAGTAAGATCGTGGAGAAAAAATAAGAGTTATACAACCTTCCTTTGACTTAATCCCTACAGTTTTAGATCTGTTTTAGATCTTGTCTTGACAAGAGACCAAAATAAAGAAGCTTTACTTTTATAATTTGTCAGGAAGAGTGCACATCTAACATGGTAGGCTACCTGTTATGGTAAATAAGATATTTAAAAGGGAATTTTTTTATATTTATATATATATATATATATATATATATATATATATATATATATATATATATATATATATATATATATATATATATATATATTTAAATATATTTTTATATCTCAAAAATTTTCTGCAAATTTCTGGAAATTACCACCACAAAATTAGTCATTTTTATCACAAAAAAATTGTGAAAAACTAGGGGGTCTGGCGTATCCATATCATCTTCAGATGATATCTGCTGTTTTCTTTTCACAGCCAATTTACTGTGAGTTTGTTTTGTTATTAAGAGAAAAGTATGAAGCATATACGTACAGCATAGCTGGCGTTTGGATGTCCGCTAAAAGTATATCACTGCAAAAGTAATTTCTTTTTACCCCTAAGCACTTGTCTGTAAGTATACTTACAGTAGGCCTCACGCATAGCAGTCTCCCTGGCCTCATTATTTACCTTTAAACACAGAGTGCATGCCTAAAACATTTGGGAAAAGACTGTCACGCGACTGTCAAATCCTGCAAGCACGCCAGCCTGTATTATATGACCAGGTTAATGTGCTCTAAGAAGACTTTGTCGCCTCATGTAAGCATCATGCACACAAACGCTTTGCCTAAATTGCAAAAATCTCCCCGCCGCAGCTCAGCATAAATATCCTCCGGTGGTATTTGCATCCCCTGGAAGGAAAGAACGTAGCTGTAATTGCAGCAGGCTAAGGAGATTATAATTGCTTTGCAACTGACACTTTTTTTTTTCCTCTAAAAGGGCCCGTTTTGCCACTGGGAGCCGTCCCGCCTCCCCCACCACAACAACTGACCCATTTTTCAGTTCTTGCGCTGTCCAATTCAATCTACCTCTAATCCACTCGCTGACAAACTAAGTCCCTCGCCTTTATGAAATTCCACCTGGAGGGCCGTTATGATTCTCGAGATAGAGTGGACATGGACGGACGCAAGTGAGAAAGAGAAAAGAAATGCGAGGGGGATTATTTTTAGACTTCCAAAGCAGCATCTCTTCTTTCGCACTCATTAGTATCTGGCCCCTGCAGGAGATTTTAACACATTCAGTTGAAGCCCTCCTGAATTATTAGCCCCCTGTGTATATTTTTTCAACACGTTTCTAAACATGATAGTTTTAATAACTCATCTCTAATAACTTAATTCTTTTATCTTTGCCATCATGACAGCACATAATATTTGACTAGATATTTTTCAAGACACTAGTATTCAGCTTAAAGTGACATTTAAAGGCTTTACTAGGTTAATCAGGGTAAAGTTAGGGTACTTAGGCAAGTCATTGTATAACAGTGGCTTGTTCTGGAGACAATCCAAAACAAATATTGCTTAAGGGGGCTAATAATATTGACCTTAAAAGATTTTTTTTAAATTAAAAACTGCTTTTATTCTAGCCGAAATAAAACAAATAAGACTTTCTCCAGAAGAAAAAATATTAGAAGAAATACTGTGAAAAATTCCTGAATCTGTTCAACGTCATTTGGGAAATTCACAGGAGGGCGAATAATCTTGACTTCAACTGTACAATGAAGGGCGACAGTGACCAGAGCCTGTCAGAGGACAAAACACACCATACATGAAGCAACAAATAGTCCATATAGCTCATGCTATACTCCCAATCATTTAAAACCATAATCAGGGTGTTTGCGGATCTTTAAAAAGTCTCGATTGTATAAAAATAAGGCCTTAATTAGTCTTAATCTCTTAAATACACAACTCAAATGTCTACCTAATATATTCTAAAGCATAACTTATAGACAGTGGAAAATTATGTTTTGTTAGTGTTGTTACTGCAGTTTCATGATGTAAAATTTGTATTATGATTTATTATTATTATTATTATTATTATTATTAATGAATCTTGTCTGAAAACACCTGACTTAGTATTATTTTTAGTAGTAGTAATTATTAGTCAGTTTTATTCAAATATGAGTTTGGAGGTTTTTCACTCTTTCTATATACAATAAGGAGTGTTAAGGATGGTAATTTGTCTTGTTGTGTACTTTTTATTCAGCTTGATCTATAAATCGTTGTTTCAAAATAAACTCTTCACTGGTTTTGTGGTTTATATATATATATATATATATATAGTTGAAGTCTGAATTATTAGCTCTCCTGTATATTTTCTCCCCAATTTCTGTTTAATATAAAGATTTTTTTAATCATAATAGTTTTACTAACTCATTTCTAATAACTGATTTATTTTATCTTTGCCATGATGACAGTAAATAATATTAGACTAGATATTCTTCAAGATACTAGTATTCAGCTTAAAGTGACATTTAAAGGCTTCACTAGGGTAAAGTTATGGTAATTAGGCAAGTCATTGTATAACAGTGGTTTGTTCTGTAGACTATCGAAACAAAATCTAGCTTAAAGGGGCTAATAATATTAACCTTAAAATGGTTTTTAAAAAATTGAAAACTGCTTTTATTCTAGCTGAAATAAAACAAATAAAACTTTCTACAGAAGACAAAATATTATCAGACATACTGTGAAAATTTCCTTGCTCTGTTAAACATCATTTGGGAAATATTAAACATTAAAAAAAAATCACAGCAGGGCTAATAATTTTGACTTTAACTGTATATGTTTAAGAAAAGCTACCTTTCCCCCATTCAAAATGCACGTAATTAAGCATGAAAAGATGTAAGATCACACAGAACAGAAAGCGGCGCGCGGTTTTCCCTCCTACGTTCGCATTGATGACAGGAGTGTATTCTCGGCAGGGGAGACGCGCGGTAATGTGAGATAAGTCTTCCCGCTATAGGCCTGCGGAGGGTTTGGAAAAAAGCCACACGTGCCTCCTGCGTCCCCTAATGAAGATCCGCGACTCATCAAGTCAAGCTCTGGGTCTTTTCACGCTTATGTGAAGTTAGCATCGGTGTGTGGTTTGTGGCTAGGTCTCCTCCAGTGCTTACGATTGTACTGGGAGATTACAGAAACAGAAATGCACTCAAGGTAAACTGGGAAGCAAATGTTTATGTAGAGGTGTGCCACGGATTGAGTTCACATCATAAGCAATTCCAGCATTATGGATGTGACATTTGCAGTAAAACATAAATTTACATAGAAAGTATACACTCACTGGCCACTTTATTAGGTACACCTTAGTACAGGGGTTTGACCCCCTTTTGCTTTCAGAACTGCCTTAATCCTTCGTGGCATAGATTCAACAAGGTACTGGAAATAATCCGCAGAGATTTTTCAGCATATGGACATGATAACACGCATCACGCACCTCTCCATTGTGTATGGGACAGATATAAAATTTGCACTTGTGTGACTTTGATAACACTGACAGAGACAGTTTTGAGTATTTTTACACTGCTGTAAAATACAAGCCTAAGCAAACAACATAGAAAGGGTTTCACTATTTAGATTTTTTTTGTCATGGCAAGGTTGACATTTGCATTGCATTTCTCTAACGCAGATTATTTACTTATTCAGAGCAGCTTACGAAAAGCGCTTCAGCGTCAAGTGATGGCTAGCATGTGATTTGAGATGTTACCACATTACAGTATGTGCTGGAGTAGAGGTTTAGTGATGTTTGTTTAATCTTGCCAAATCAAGCATCACTACTGCTCATATTCAGAATTCAACTAATCCTTCAATTTAAGAAATAAAGCAGTTTCATAAGAAGTGTGAGAGGATTTCCATTTTAAAAATGAACAGAACAAGATCTCAGACTATGGGACGGATCTTTATTTTCATCTCAACATTGAAAACTTTTTTGGTTTTTTTTTCAGGGGCTGGAAATGCTACGTGGGTTTTTAAAATGCAAATCGAAAAATTACACAATTATCCAATCGTTAAGTCGTGACTTACGGAATACTGTTTCTGGGTCAAGCCGCTACTCATTTGAATTGAGAAAATAGTCATTCATGACCACTTTTTAGTCAACATTAAAGTGAATTTTATATTAAAATGATGTACACAACAGTCTCTGGACTTATTAGCAATTTATGAAACAATATTTCATTCATTCATTTATTTTCTTTTCGGCTTAGTCCCTTTATTAATCTGGGGTCGCCACAGTGGAATGAACCGCCAACTTTTCCAGCACACGTTTTATGTAGTAGATGCCCTTCCAGCTGCAACCCATCACTGGGAAACACCCATACACTCTCATTCTCACACACACACAATACGGAAAATTTAGCTCACCCAATTCACCTATAGCGCATGTGTTTGGACTTGTGGGGGAAACCGAAACACCCGGACGAAACCCACGCCAACACGGGGAGAACATGCAAACTCCACACAGAAATGCCTACTGACCCAGCCGAGGCTCGAATCAGTGACCTTCTTGCTGTGAGGCAATCGCGCTACCCATTGCGCCACTGTGACGCCCCAAAACAATATTTCACAATTTATAAAATAATAATCACTTTCTGGCCATCTGATAATAGGCATTTATATATATATATATATATATATATATATATATATATATATATATATTGGGATCGTGATTTTCGAAAGTATTACATTGCTTTGTAAACATTTATTGTTACATTTGATGAGCATATATAGTTTGATATAGCGCTTGGACCCGAAAGCCACTTCGTGCAACGTCACACTTAATCGATAGTCACCATGTAGCAACAATGGCAAACTACAGGACTGTATACTGAGTGACGTCGCTAACTACTGGCCTGAGATGCCTAATACCCATTTTTGTTCTGTTTGTTTTTAGTACAGTACTTTGTCATCATATAAATGGTACAATTACTTGCAAGAAGGGAACCTGAGCGTGCAACCATCTGGAAATGCACTAATTCAATCAATTGCTTCATTCATTAATTTTCTTTTCAGCTTAGTCCCTTTATTAATCAATATTAATGTTTTATGTAGCGGATCCCCCTTTCCCTGTGGGGAAAACCGGAGCACCTGGAGGAAACCCACGCCAACACCAGGAGAACATGCAAACTCTAAAAATGCCAACTGACACAGCAGAGGCTCGAACCAGCGACCTTCGTGCTGTGAGGCGATTGTGCTTCTTGTATACTGAAAATAATTGTTGCAGGGCTCATTATGAAACATCTGTCAATAAAAAATTGCTAGTAAATAATTTCATAGGAGGGGCGGCACGGTGGCCTCACAGCAAGAAGGTTGCTGGTTCGAGTCCCGGCTGGTCCAGTTGCCATTTCTGTGTGCTCTGGTTTTCCCCACAGTCTAAACACATGGGCTACTGATGAATCAAGCAAAATTGGCCATAGTGTAGGAGTGTGTGTGTGAATGTGAGAGTGTATGGGTGTTTGCAAGTTCTGAGTTGCGGCTGAAAGGGCATCCACTGTGTAAAATATATGCTGGAATAGTTGGTGGTTCATTCCACTGTGGCGATCCCTAATAGATAAGGGACTAAGCCGAAGGAAAATGAATGTATGAATTGTATAGGTACAGCAAATCATATCAAACATAAGTGTTTATAGTAGAGTAAAATAGAATAGTACAAAACTACTCCAATAATTGCAACTCTAAGGAAAATATACTTTTAATAGCGTACACTTTAACACAGACTGCATTTCATGGCCACAACACACCAATCCCACTGTGGCATAAAATGGGCAGGGAATAAAGAATGTGACTGCTGTAAACCAGCGCTGGCAGAGAGCAGGACTTCATTTATATAACTCAGTTAAATAAACAGACACAATCCAGGCAGGGTATGGAATCTCTCTCTCTCTCTCTCTCCATGTACAATAGAGCTCAACATCGACCGCCCACTTTTACAGCTGCCTCTTGGTTCTGGAAGTATTTTTCTCATTCATTTTCTCCATAGGGATTTGAGAAAATGATTCATTATAGAGTTGTGAGCCAAGGACACATCCGAGCAGCTTTTAGATGAATCATAACATTTGATCCTAAACGTGTGTGACAATCTGAGGCTAATCAACCCATGAAGCACTGCGTGAGAGGCAATCATATCAACAACATCAATACAGTATTAAATGAGTCAATGACAATATTGATTGAAAGGGTGTCTTGGAGGGGCGAAGTGTCCTAGACGCGCCGTCTTGCTAATGAGGTGCCTCAGAGCTCTGTTTTGGGATCATTCCTCTTCTCCATTTACAAGGCATAACCTGGGCATGTCAACTCCATCTCTTATTCCAGACGGATGATCTGAATATTGCTGTCCAGATATCAGCATGTCTGACAGATATTTCCAGCTGAATGAAGGACCACCACCTTTTACTCACTAGTAACCCTGGCCAGCCCATTGCTTAACCACAACTTCACCTTACAGCCAAGCACCATAACTCCTTCCAGGACTGTCAGGAACCTTGATGACCAACCTTTGAGGTCTTAAGGGTGTCCCTGAGGGGGAAAAAGTCCCTGAGGTAGGGGATTTTATTAAGAGCATTGCAATAAACTTCATAACTCCACCCTTACCTAAGTGCGTTTTCTAAGCATTTCACGGGTAGTTTCTGCAGTACACATCATCTGTGCCGCTATCTTTTCATTAATCGAGATGAGATGTTCCCTTATGGAGTCGATTATGCATAGAGAACCTATAAAACTGGGCTGGGATCACATAGACCCTTTTGAAGATGCACTGTAACTGCAATTTCATATGGATGAACTGTGTTACATGCTCTTGACATGCTGTGTATATTAGTTTGTTCGTGATATGGTTTATTAAATGACTTGTAGATATGTTTTTTACTATACTGCGAGTCTTTCATCTAAAACATTTTTATTTGGGTGAGAATGGTTGCATTTTGAGTGTCATTTAAGGCAGCTGTTTTGGTTTCTTAAATTTGGAACATTTACCCCTGGTTTCACAAACAAGGTTTAAGGCTAGTCAAGATTAAATTGCATGTTTGAGCTGTTTCAACTCAAAATAACTTGCTGTGAGATGTCTTGAAATACATCAATGTCATTTTTTTGCCTCCAGGTGCACACCACTAATATATTTTTCTAAGACCATTTTTATAAATGTGGCTTAAATAGCCTAATTTAACTACGGCCTAGTCCTGGATTAATCTAAGCACTGTTTGCGAAACTGGGCCTTAGATCATTAAGGGGAAATACTTATTGGCAGTCTTAAATTCCTTAAGTTGACCCTTAGGTTTTTATTCTTGCAACCTAAGTTTTACTAAAGGTACCCTTAACCTTAAATTTTAGGCAGTGTTCCTCAACCCCCGGGCTTCGGACCGGTTTCAGTCCGTGGATCAATTTATACCGGGCCACAAAAAAATCATTAATTATTTCCTTATTAATTCATTTATTTTGAAAAATGACAGTAAACTCTTGGTTATATCTTGATCACTTGAGCGCCCACAAGCTAGCAAAATAAGTAAGAAACAGACGTCTTTGGAAAGTTTCTTAGCGAAAGGGAAACAGCCCACGAACTGCCAAGGAATATATCCGCAACCCATTTGTCAACAAATTAGCTCAATCCAGCATGTCTGTGCAAGAAGATCAACTGCCGTAAATGTAGATAGCTGTAAATGACGGCAGCTTTGTTCACAGATTGCGTCATTTCAAGTTCGTTATTTCTAATGAAGGCGCTCGACTTGCGCTCACATGTTGGTAGTGACGAGCTCGCGCCTTCCAGACACCCCAAGTTAAAACCATCTCCAGAATGCCGTGAGTGCACCGCGAGTCACATGACAAGCACTTACAGATCAGCTTCATATTTTGTATGAAATATGCACATTTCAGTGGACTAATTATCTCAGCCAAACATTGCAGTGCTTTTTAATTTTCTCTATAAATAAAACTTGTATCAGAGTTGCAGCAATGTATTGCCAGCTTGTCATCCTCTGAGAAAACAGTTGATTGTCCCCAAGCAATCCATGCCCCCACGTCAAAACTCCACCTCCTGCCTCCTGGACACGGTAAAATTGTAGAGCGTTGACCGTTCCGCGGTGATAAAAAGGTTGGGGACCACTGATCTAAGGGATTTTTTATTTTAAAAACTTAAGGGCCCAGATTTGCTCTATATAACTTTAGGAAGATTAGCCCGTTCCTATTAGAACTCGCTGCTCAACTGCTTGTCCAAGATCTTGCTTTGTCCAGTCTGGACTATTGCATTGTTCTCTCGTCTGGCCTCCCAACCAACACCATAAAGCCTCTGCAGCTGATTCAGAATCCTGCAGCGAGAGTAGTCTTTAACGAACTGAAAAGAGTGCATGTCACACCTTTATTCTTCACCCTACACTGGATGCCAATCTCCACTCGCATCAAACTCAAGGTGCTGTCACTCGCCTACACAACATCTGCTGGCTCTGCACCCACCACTTCAGGTTTATGTGCCTGGCAGGACCATGTGCTCTGCTACCTAACATTGTTTTATGGTACCATCCCAATACGCTTTATTTCACAAGTGTAATGAAAATAAACTGACACTTTTATTCAGCAAGGCTGCATTAAATTAACCGAATGAAAGAGTATAGGCAATAAAATATTTTAAATTTAAAATAAACACTGTTCTTTCTATTCACTGCATAAACAAATCACATTTTACACTTCAGTTTAAAGTCCTGGTCAAAATTTACAATGTTTATTTTGTTGTCGCACATTGATTTTGTTTGGTGAACAGTTAATCAGTGCAAGTTCAAATTCAGTGAAATTCAAATTTCAGTGCAAATCCACTGAAAAAAAGGTTTGTTTAGGTAATCTTCAACCAAAGTCTGACCATACGCTTCTGTGTTTGGATTGGTTCCTTCTCTGTTGATGTCAGTTTGACACTTCAGCCAAGATTCTTAACCACACCCCTCTTTTTACAACAAAGCGATGTGGCAAAAATAAAGCTCCGCCCCCTACTAGGGGTTGCACCGACTAGTCGACTTTAATTATCTAGCATGATGCTTTTTGATTGACATCGACTAGTCACGCTGCACAGATCACGTGGTTTGACCTGAACCACATGACAGCTTTACACACAAAGGTTTTTCACCTAATGAAACTGCCCTCCGATTATTCCAAATTATTATACAAGTCATTTAAACAATTTAGTTATTATAATGTCAGCGTTAAAGATTCACGTGAACTTTAAAGGGCACATAGTTTACCTCTTTTTTATGATGTAATATTAATATTATGGCTCTTCTGAGTGTGCCAGTTTAGGTTCAGTTCAAAACACAATTCAGATTTGTTTATTATAATGTGTTAAATAGTGTCATGTTGGGGGCGTGTCCACAGCTCGCTGATTTAGGGGTGTGTTGCTTCACATGTAAATTAGTTTCGGCTTCCCGCCAACGTAACAATGGGGCGGGGCCATGAGCTCACCCGCTCTGCGTTTGCAACAGAGTCTGACAGGCAGACAGAGAAGGAGAGAGAGAGGATCACCATTCAGTCATACATGTACGACTCTGACACAGACCAAGCAGAGAGTACAAAATCATGTGTCTTTGTACAGTTTTACAGCCAACTGTGTGCTAGTTTCAAGTGCCGAGCTTGTACACAGAAACTAATAACCACGCACACTGAATTAACTTTGACTGAGGCACCGGATGCGCCGCTCGAAGCCGCGACACGGCACACCAGACACTCTCTGTAGCGCGGCAGAAACATGAAGTGTCCCGAATCGTCCCAGCCGTCGACTTGAGTGTACCCTGATAGAAACCGATGTTTAGCATCCTAAACGCATGCTAGTTAAGATCACAGGGAGCTTCTGGGATCACGAGAAATGCAAACGGCTGAACTATAAGTTAGACTCAATGAGAAGTACACATGTTTGCAAACCTACCTAAAGATACAATCAATAATTCTGATTAGAGCGATAATGTGGAGAATATTGATCTTGTGTTGAGCCCAATGAGCCTTGCATCTAAAAATAGAGCTAGCGTGTTCCTTTAGTGATATCGCTTCGACTCACGCTGAAAATGGCGGACGTGAATCAACAAACTGAGGATATGATGACGCGCCTGTCAATCAATATTGGTGGGCGGGGGAACCGCTCTCCTATGTCAGGTAGCGAACGATTTGAAAACAGCTCCAATTGGTCCACCGTTTTTTATGTTGTCTAATTGAAAAAAAGCACTGGGTGTGTTTATATCACCCCAATATGACAGTCTATACACCATACATGCACATATGTCTGTCCAAACAGCTTGAAAAGTAGATTTTTTTACCATAGGTGCCCTTTAAGTGAACTTTAAATCATAAAACAGATGGCAGTTAGGTCGCTCCATGCAAATACCCTAGAGCAGATGATACCCAATCACGTTTATGCAACGATGGAAAAGTCATGTGATTGGCTGTTGTCCTCTGCGAAGAGTATATGCTGTGACATATCGAACAGTGAAGCGCACAGAAACCGTGAAGCGCAGCCGCAGAAGTGTGGCAAATTTCATAACAAGTGTAAACATCATCCCTGGTGAATGGGAAAATGTGCAGCGAGGAGACGTCTGATAACCACGATGAGCAATAATCATGAAAAACGCCCGACTTGAGCAGGATTTTGAGCAGCTTTCTATCAGTACTGTAAAATATGCATCTGAGCAAGTCTCTGACAGTGTAATAAGGCTTAACGGTATAGCCTTTCGTGCATTATTTGGTTATGAAATAACTTCACATGAATCTGTGTGCTGACGACGTATGCATTACTACTGCACTAAAGTATGTTACTGTTACATTCTTACTAGAACCTGCAGTGATCAATGTGTTGACGGCATTTATTTAGCAGTATAATGAGCCTTTCTTTAATTATTAACGAAATGAAAGTGTTGACAATACATTTGTTTTGCAGTAAAGGCAATCTTTGGTAATGTTTTATTGTTTTTGCAGCGTATTATAAGCTGTCATGTGTATATATTTCCTGCAAATTGTGGGATGTTGCAAAACATTTGCATCTTATGGCCCGTTTCCACTGAGTAGTACGGTACGGTACGGTACGGTTCGGTTTGGTACGCTTTTATGGCCGTTTCCACTGTCCAAAAGCGTACCGAACCGAACCGTACCGTACCTCTTTTTTGGCACCCTTTCGAAAGGGTACCAAACACGAGAAAGGGTACCAAAAGGCCGAGCTAGACGCGCAGCTGAACGCTATTGGTTTACAGAGATAAGTCATTCGCTTACGCAACAAGCCAGAATGAAAACAAAAAAACCCGCCATGTTTGAAAAATACAGCGAGAGATTTTAGCAGAATTATATACACATATAATAATGAGCCATGGTCGATCTGGGCTCAAACAAACCTTGTCGTCATCTTGATGGGCAGCCACAAAGCCAAGAAGAAGAGCAGATTTACCCTGTGCCCCGTAGTTTTTTACAAGCCAGTCTGAGGCGCGAGCGGTTTCGCTTTCTTGCTAGCGCTCGCGCGAGTCTAACATTATATCTGAAATAACAAACTTCTTGAGCTGATGATAATAACCTGCGCTTGATTATTGATGTGCTTTTGAAACCCGATCCTGTCAGACACTGACAAACGCGAGAGTGAAGCGTGAAGAAACAAAGGAGACGCCGGAAAAAAAGGAGCACATTAAATACGGGCGAAATGTCTACTTTATGTAGTTCTTCTGTAGTTAGTAACATATCGGAGACTGTAAGGGGCTGTATGTGTTTATATATGTTCATTTATTTAGTTATTTAATATAATTACAGACGTTACAGTAGGCTGTTTCGCACTGTCATTGATCTGCAGTTATAATCAACTCATGTTCATAGTAAAGTTAGTAATAAACATTTCTACACAAGTATTTATGTGTGTAAAGCATCTGTTTTGTGAGAAGTGCTTCTCGTATGATATGTGAACGACCCATACAGCTTTATTGTAGACATTTCCTCCAGCGAGAATGACGTCGACTGAAACTTTCTGTCATACACCACGCCCACCAAAAGGGTACCCTTGTTAGTGGAAACGCAAGCCTGATAATGCTGACCCGTACCAAACCGAACCGTACCGTACCGTACCAGTCAGTGGAAACGAGCCATTATGTTTTATTGATGACGTCGACTCGACTTTGATAACATAAAACATTCATTCATTTATTTTCTTTTCGGCTTAGTCCCTTTATTAATCTGGGGTCGCCACAGTGGAATAAACCGCCAACTTATC
This sequence comes from Danio aesculapii, assembly GCF_903798145.1. Classification (NCBI taxonomy): domain Eukaryota; kingdom Metazoa; phylum Chordata; class Actinopteri; order Cypriniformes; family Danionidae; genus Danio; species Danio aesculapii. Next base: position 2,746,711 of record NC_079448.1, read on the forward strand.
CAGCATTTGTTTTATGCAGTGGATGCCCTTCCAGCTGCAACCCATCACTGGGAAACACATACACACTCACTCACACTCATACACTACGGACAATTTAGCCTACCCAATTCACCTGTACCGCATGTCTTTGGACTGTGGGGGAAACCGGAGCACCCGGAGGACAAACTCCACACAGAAACGCCAACTGACCCAGCCGAGGCTCGAACCAGCGACCTTCTTGCTGTGAGGCAAAGTCGTTAAACCCCTACTCAATATTCTGTTTTAATCGGAAGTAACCAACATACTGAAATAAAGCGCAGAAAAGGCTCACACGGACAGACTTTGGCAGATGTACAGGGTGTAATTGATGCTCTCATACAACCTTGTTTGCTAATTGGCGTGGAAATATTAGATTTTTGTATGGCTGTGGCTTGTGTGAGGAATTTCTGAGCCGAGTTGAGTGTCTCACGAGTTCTCTAAACATCAAAAATGTTTGTGAGTTGTCGGCTTGAATTGCAGTTGTGCAGTGGAACGAGCTGACCAGTCAATCTGTCTGAAAACGCACCGTTGTATGAGGTTGTCATGCATGACAGAGTAATCAGAGATGACAGTTTACAGCAGACAAGGTTATAATTTACTTTACTGGTTTCCAGGTGATGAAACAGAACTTGTAGGTTTGATATGTTGCCTCTTATCAGTAGCTGTTATGAGAAAGAGACTCGGAAAGCAATGAGACCAATGTTTTTCTTCTGTCAATGTTTTTGGCATGAAATGTCATGCAGATGTTTTGAAACTCACTAGGTCATAACATCATGTTATATATATCAATGCATCTAAAAGATTTTCACATTGACTCACATATAACGTGTGCATGGGTATACGATCTTCCCATAGATATTTACATTAGATTTTGCCTATGCTGAAGTTGTCAATTGGAAGGAATGCGTCAACAGAGCTGCCATTTTAGTACACTGTAGCGCTCCTTTGAAATGAATGTGGGACCAAGGTGCAGTGGAGAACTGGCCATCCAGAGTCATAGATATATACACATATATACATACATCTATGATCAGGAGGGGAAATGTATTATCCTCCTTCCCTGTTTAATTTGATCTAATCCATGTCCTGAAACACACTCCCTCTCCTGCTTTCACTTATAATTCTAACAGAGGGAGCGATTCGTTATCCCTGCATCTCATTGTGCATATCCACCTTTCTGATCTAAATAGTATATAACATCTGTGATATTCAATAATTTAGGGTGGACAGTATGCACATTGAGGTGCAGGCACTGTTATGTTATAAGCAGGGATTCATTTTCAAACGAATAATTCCTGGAACAACACCAGGAAATAAAAGTCACCGTGACAGACGTCCACCAAACCATTTCAGTTTTCCCAGAACATGACGTCATTAAACGGTGATCGCGCAAAAAAGGAGCATCACATTTCTGAACGGTCTTTAAATATTGCCATTTAATGTTATACGCCCAAATGGAATCTGCACGCGCAGAATTCTGCAGATTTTCCACAGATTTCCAGCAGATTTTCAACAGATTTCCACAGATTTTCCAGATTTCTACAGATTTTTATCCCATCATTAATTCTGTTTATTTACTTGAGTAAATGTGTGTAAATCTAGATTTATTCAGTTTTTTAATTAATCACAGTAATATTATTGACTAATATGAAAATATTAATCTGATTTATGTACAATGCAGTTTGTACAGTAATACTTTCTGTTATTTAGTAGAGATATTTTATGAGAGACTTGCTTTGTTTACCAGATAAGGTGGATCTAATTGGATTTGCATTTTAAACATTTAATAAAAGTTAAAAAAAGAGATTATTTTTATTTCATATATTAAGGTTTTAGTTATGATACTCCCAAAATAATTCCACAGAAATCCACAGATTTTTACCAAAATTCTCCACAGAAATAGCAAAAAATGTCCACAGATTTCTGTGTGGCCCGAATTATAGGTCAGTCATGAAAAATAAAAACAAACATACAGTAAATCGTACGAACAATCGATATTCTGTTTCACTTTTATGTGACAAGTGAAACAAATAATTAAATGACTCACTCTTCACTCTTTAGAGTCTAATCTTCAAGAAGAGCCCACAGTTACCTCTTCTGTCATTATTTCTGACTGACTTGACTTGCTTTGCTTCTGTCTCCTGCTATCCTAATCCATTCACCGCAGTTTCATCTTCTCGAGATCTCTTTTGATCAGGCTCATGATCAGATTTACTCAAGGTTAAAAAAAAAATAAATAAATAAAAAAAAATAAATAGATATATATATATATATATATATATATATATATATATATATATATATATATATATATATATATATATATATATATATATATATATATATATATATATATATTAGCATGACTGCCCTGCCTCTCAGCCATTTTGAAAATACAAATATTAGTTTGACAGGCCATTATGGCATTATTTATTTTCGCTGCTCACTGCACATGAAACAATCACCAACCAATGAGAGTGATTGTAAACATTAGAGAGCCGATTGGCTGGAAATATTGTTGAGGGCCAATTGTAAATGTGACTTTTGCTTTAACTTGCGCATGGTGACCAGTGACTACTGTCGTGTCTCTCTCTCTCTCTCTCTCTTTCTCACTCTCTTTCACACACACACACACACACACACACACGTAGGTATTCACCACGCAAGAGTTAATGCTGGATCCATTAAAATAAATATACTGTAACGCAAAACACGAATATATAACATTTTCCAGAACAGGATCCGGCTCAAATTAAGCACTGGTTATCAGGCACCCTTATAAGTTACCTCAAAAACTAGCCATTACTTCACTTAGCCAACAATAATAAAAGTTTCTGGCACCGCAGCATCTTGTCATATTTCATTAACATCATTTGCTGATTTTATTCAACAAAACTAGCAAAAGCCTAGAATTTTGTGCACGTTTCTGCTACTTTACCTCATGGTCAATGCAGTGAGAGACTGTATTATCATCAATAAAGCTAATTGTTAGCACAAATGTTCGTAACATACAAAAACTTAAAAAACCAAATCCTACCTATGAAATGTGATGTCTTTATGACGTTGTTTTCTTTGTTTGCTCATTTCTACACCCAAACGCCAAAATTCAGCATCTTCACATTGGCTTTGAGGTTGAAGGTGAATGACATTTGACCTGGGAGCACTGTACAAATGTGGCGGCGCTATTGACGCATGCTCAGGGCCCGTATGCAATATCTAGTGTATACATCTATGCGATCTTCCAACCTTCAGAATTCCCACCATGTACATTTACAAAGCTATCTTGTGCATTAAATCAGCAAAGTACCATTTCCAAAGGACCATGCAACACTGAAGAGTGGAGTAATAATGCTGTAAAGAAGACCTATTATGCCCCTTTTTACAAGATGTAAGAGAAGTCTCTGATGTGTGTGTGTGTGTGTGTGTGTGTGTGTGTGTGTGTGTGTGTGTGTGTGTGTGTGTGTGTGTGTGTGTGTGTGTGTGTGTGTGTGTGTGTGTGTGTGTGTGTGTGAAGTTTCAGCTCATAATACAACACAAATAATGTCTCTGAAACTCCTATTTTAGGCTTTCATCCAAATGGTGCCATTTAGCTGACTCTAGCTTTAAATGCAAATGAGATTGTGCTGTTTTTAATCGAGGGTGGAGCTACAAATGCCTTGCGTCTGATTCAAAACAGGACTATGGTTATCTCTGTGAAACTAAACTAAGAAGATGTTGTTTAGAAAAAGGTAATATGGAAACCATTTGTACATCCTAAAAACTCTATAGACGGACGGCTGCTTCTCACTAAGGGCTGTTTATGCTAATGAGAGAGAGAGATTATCACTAGTGGGTGGGGCTTTCCCCCTCTGATGACACGTACAAAGGGAGGATGTCAATCAAAGTGTTTCTGCAGACTGTTTATATCAAGTCTGATTATAAAAAATAGAATTAATTAATTTTACTATATTAAAAGCTCCTTATATTCACACACTGCTAACACACAATTGTGTTTAAACCCCTTATAAAAGTCAGATTTGCATAATAGCTTCCCTTTAAATTCATATCACACATCAGCTATCAAGCTCTTTATTTAACAGGCTTTCCTGAGACGTCTTCATCCTCCTCTTCACATCTGTCTCAGATTCATCTCTCCGATTCCCGTAAGAATATCAGATTTTTTTATGTTTACATGCGACACATAGAGACACATGACAGTCTTATCATCTGACTCGGGAGAGGAGAGCACGCAAGAACGTCTGGAAATAACCCACAATTCAACAGTACATAAACAGTCGAAAATCCCACAGACAGACTAAACAAACAGACCCGCGCAGGAATAGATTGGAGGGAGATGAGGACTCGCCGATGACAGATTTCATTAGCAGAAGCTGCAGGTCCAGACACTTGCAGGGGTTGCGAGTCTATCGACATGTGCCGGACACGAAATCCCAGTGCATTGCTTTATCCTGATGGAGAGACGGAGCATATGCAGGCTCACACACGGCACTGGGAGATTACTTTGTGTGTGTGTGTGTGGGCTGTGAGTGTACACATATATTGTTAGTGTGATTGTGTGAGCCACATCAACCATAACTTGATTTTTTTATGGTTCTGTTTGGCTATGAAAAAGCACTTCGAGGCTGTTGAAAGCAGTTATAATACAGCTGAACACAAATTTTTTTTGGTAAATAGTCACATAAAAGTTCTCTGGAGTTGTACAGTTCATTTTTAGCATTTTTTAATACATTCAGCCCATCTCTGGGCCTGACGGGAGTACTTTTAGCTTAGCTTAGCATAGTTCATTGAATCAGATTAGACCGTTAGCATCTCATTTGAAAAATTCCAAAAAGAATTTAAACAGTTTTCCTATTTAATGCTTGGCTATTCTGTAGTTACATCATGTACTAAGACTGATTATGATTCTGTCTGGCTATGAAAAGGCACATTGATGCTGTTGAAAGCAGTTATAATACAGCTGAACACTCCACTTTTTTAGTAAATCATCATGTCAAAGTTCCCTGGAGTTGGAACAGTCGAGTTTTAGCATTTTTAAATACATTCAGCCAATCTCCAGGTCTGGCGGGAGCACTTTTAGCTTATCTTAGCTTAGCATAGATCATTGAATCAGATTAGACCGTTAGCATCTGATTTGAAAAATACCAAAAATAATGAAATGATTTTCCTATTTAATGCTTGGCTATTCTGTTGTTACATTGTATACTAGGACTGATGGAAAAAATGCTATCCGGCAGATAAGGCTAGGGACTATACTGTTATTCCGGTGTAATAATCAAAGAACTTTGCTGCCATACTATGACTGAAGCTGGTGCAATGATGAACTGCGCATTATGTGGTCATACAAAATAACTTTGGTCGTAGAAAAAATCCCATTATTCAACAAGAAATACGAGTAATTCAAGTACAAAAGCTTCAAAATACAACATTAAGACATTAAACAGACACCAAACAACAGAAACCAAGGATAATGTACAGTATGTGAGCTGAATGATGAACCAAACAAGGCACAGGTAAGCTTAATCAGTATAGCATACAGTAGAGAACTAAATAAATTGGGAATGTTTAAAATAAGAGTGATTTTAGAAGTTTGTTGATGGTTGAACTTGTAAAGATACAGGTCCATCGTATTAGTCTAAAACAAAACAAAACAAAAACTGTGACATCACTGAGGCACAGCTACACTTAAAAAAATGTAATGACAAAAAGTCAAGACCGCAAATACGTGTATGTTGATTGAACTTATTTTAATCAGTTAATTAGGTTTCAACTAAAAAAATTGTTACTCAAAGTTTAACTTAATACTTTTAGTCAGTTTGATTGATATAAGTTGAGAGCACTTAGAAAAGATAATTTGATTCAACTAAAAAATTTAAGTCAGCAAGATTTTTCTTACAGTGTATGAAAACTCAAGGTTTCATTTTGTAGCGTAACAGGAATTTAAACACCACCCGGAACTGGTCACACAATGGACAATTAGCGCCGCACCACATCACATCTATTAAAATATTACGTTTGTTCATATTTGAAGATACGTCTCTCAATATATTTTTTTTCTGTTTCTAGCTTGTGCCCACACAGCATTGTTAAATCTATTTCAACTAATCTGAATGCGGAATCTCCCACTCCTAAATCTGGACGCCCTGTAAAAGTTGCCTTGTAAGTTTCAGTCTGCAGTTGTGTGGTTTCTAGGGTGCTACTATGTGGTTTCTAACGGATTCTGAGTATTTTTAATATGTTTCTATGTATGTTTTTGTTGTACATTTGAATGTAATTGCTATGATACTGCTACAGTATATTCTTAGATAAGCTTGGACTAATTGAAGCTTGTTGCTATGCAGTTGTTTGAGGGTTCTAAAATCTAAGGTGTTCTATCGTTCTGAGGTGTTTTATGGTGTTAATATGTTGTAAGTTCTTATTTAAAAAAATATGTAGTTACCAAGATTTTCTGTTCATTTAAGCATGCTATTATGTGTTTTAGGGTGTATTTTATGGCATGGCCTGCCTGCAATCCCGACCTGTCTCCAATAGAGAATATGTGGTACATTTTAAAGCGCAAAATACAATAATGAAGACCCCGTATTATTGCCCACCTTAAGACTTGTTTGCAGGAAGAATGGGACAAAAATACACCTGAAACTTCATCACTTCACTTTAAAAAAGCTGTTATGTGTTTGCTAAGGTGTTTTAGGGTGTATTTTATGGCATGGCCTGCCTGCAATCCCGACCTGTCTCCAATAGAGAATGTGTGGTGCATTTTGAAGCGCAAAATACAATAATGAAGACCCCGTATTATTGTCCACCTTAAGACTTGTTTGCAGGAAGAATGGGACAAAACTACACCTGAAACACTTCATCACTTCATTTTAAGCATGCTGTTATGTGCTATGTTTGCTAAGGTGTTTTAGGTTGTATTTTATGGGCTGGCCTGCCTGCAATCCCGACCTGTCTCCAATAAAGAATGTGTGGTGCATTTTGAAGCACAAAATTTGACAATGAAGAGCTCGTACTGTTGCTCACCTTAAGACTTGTTTACTGATAGCAATGCCTGTTCTAGAAAATATCACTAATAATTCAATTGAAATGTGATGAAATGTGAAACGAGCTCCAGAAGTGTGTGTTGGCGTACCACCAGAGCTTAGAGGAGCATGTCTTTCTCCATCTCCAGATAAGACTGGATATTGATGGCTTTGTTTAATGGGCTGTTTTTGCTATCAGATGAACAGAGCTGCTGCTGTTTCACTGTGGATGTTAAACTGGCACACATCTCTGATCACATTCATTTCATCATACACATTTTTCCTTCAGGCATACATTCATGTTTATGAACGTACAAGAGAGCTGTAATCGCTTTCCATTTCTTTTTAATCCTCGCCATCAACCTTTTGCTTTAATGCAGTTTACTTAAGGTGAAAATTAGTAAAAGAACAGTAATGATTTTAAAAATATATAAATGTTAGTTGTAGATTTTGAGGTAACACTTTTCAATAAGGTTCTATTAGCTAATATTTGTTAATGTGTTTACTAACATGATCAAACTATGATCAATACATTTGTTACAGTACGTACTTGTCTGTCTTAATGTTAGTTAATGAAACAAAAGCTATACATTGTTCAACCCAGGGTCATTCTGAAAACGTACCCCTATATACATTTCTGGAGAGCGCCAAATATGTTCCAGGAGATATGTTTTTTTTTTCTGCAGCTTTTGTTTTTGTGAATCCACCAGAGGCCGCTGTGTACACTTTTTCAGATCTCAAAATTCTCTAACGAGTGCCATTCGTGCTTGCTGTTCTCATGTAAATCCACTAGAGGCCGCTGTGTACACTTTAAGATCTCAAATTTCTCTAACGAGTGCCATTCGTGCTTGCTGTTCTCATGTAAATCCACTAGAGGCCGCTGTGTACACTTTAAGATCTCAAAATTCTCTAACGAGTGCCATTCGTGCTTGCTGTTCTCATGTAAATCCACTAGAGGCCTCTGTGTACACTTTCAGATCTCAAATTTTCTAACGAGTGCCATTCGTGCCTGCTGTTCTCATGTAAATCCACCAGAGGCCTCTGTGTACACTTTAAGATCTCAACTTTCTCTAACGAGTGCCATTCGCGCCTGCTCTTCTCGCGTAAATCCACCAGAGGCCACTATGTACACTTTCAGACCTCAAATTTCCCACCGAGTGCCATTCGCGCCTGCTCTTCTCGCGTAAATCCACCAGAGGCCACTATGTACACTTTCAGACCTCAAATTTCCCACCGAGTGCCATTCGCTCCTGCTCTTCTCGCGTAAATCCACCAGAGGCCACTATGTACACTTTTTCAGACCTCAAATTTCTCTAACAAGTGTCATTCGCACCTGCTCTTCTCGCGTAAATCCACCAGTGGCCGCTGTCGACTGGCTTATTGACCGACTGATTTCCTCCACCCACCTCCTTCCCTAAACCCAACCGATAGTGTTTTAAAAAGCACCGATTCACCAGCGCCCACCCATTTCCCTAAACCCAATCAACAGTGTTTTGAAAAGCAATCCAGAATTGCAGTTTTTCAGATTTTACCACGTTCTCACCCTGTTATTTACTTGTTTATTTTATTTTTTGGCTTTTGTTTTTGTTTTACCTGCTTTCTGTAACCATTCTTCGCTGGACTTGAACCCCCTCGTCGGGGTCAACTCCTTTCTGCATTTTAAAGTCCACTGACATAACTGGACAAACTGGTAACACTGGGAAAGCCATTCATATAGATGTAAGCAGTCAGTTGGTAGCACGTTTTAAAGATGAAATGCAGGCATACATACCGCTGGCTACATAATTCGCGATCTCCAGAAATGTATATAGGGGTGCGTTTTCAGAATGAGCCTATGTTGTCATTGTTAGTTCATGTTAACTCAGTGCATTACTAGTGCTAATTTTGGATTAGTTAATGCATTAGTAAATGTTGAACTATGATTAATAAATGCGGTACAAGTATTATTCATTCTTAGTTAACATTAGTAAATACGTAAAAAAATACAATAAAAAATGTAATTAATTTAACTTAAATTATATTTTTGTATCCCAACTGTTAGGTTTGTCCATATTTTACCCAGTGTTGGGTTAAAAACATTAACTAGATCCACTATAGTGATTTGTTTTTGTCCTTATAATAATATATAGGAAAATAAATCAGAGAAACATCATTATAGAATAAGCATGATCGATTTTTTAAAATTAATTTTAGAGGAATTATACTGGGAACATGAATTGCATATAATTATCGCCTTCACAGTTTCAATGATTTTTTCAATCATTATCTCATTTAGTTTCTTGTGCAATAATGATTGAGTTGCAGAAATGTGCAGTTATTTCTGTCCTTTAAATCAATGGTATTACTCCCTCAAGTACAAGTCCAGTCCACGAGAGCGTCTATATCAATCCATAAAGATCACCAAATCTGAGACGTGTGTGTGTGTGTGTGTGTGTGTGTGTGTGTGTGTGTGTGTGTGTAGTGAGGCTGAGAATACAGTGAATTTTAATGGCTGTTTGTGTCGAGTGTTTGTCCGCATGGCTGGACAGAGCCATTCAGAATTCACAGCAGCAGCTCAAAGATCAGCCACCTAAAGCCAGAGACGAACGCCACCGAAAATAAAGACATTTTTGGACATTTTCCACAAAAAAATAAGAGTGCTGTCTGCACATGCAAAATCAATCAACATTGAAATGTTGTTGATTATGTGTGTTTTGCATGTTGCAGTACTGGTTACAGTCATGGTTACACACAAAAATATTTTCTAAGAATTTGTTTGATCAAACGAGAGTTTTTCTAACTCTATAGTCCCACAGAGGAAGATCTATAGTTCTATAGATCTATAGTATTGTATAAGTCTTTATATGCTGTATTATCAGAGTGATAACTAGTTTAACTTGATTTGAATGGCAGAGATTATGCAAACATTTCGCAATGATCATGCTTTCTGATCTGCTGTTTCCTCATCTTTTGTGTTTAACTTGTCACACTTTTTTTAAAGGTGCAATTTTTGCTATTAACAAATCATTAACTATTATTTTTAGCTCAACAAACTACTAATTAGCTGCTTAATTATAATTAGCGATGTAGTACACTGTAAAACATATCTGTTAATGAACAGTTTCCATATTTAGTGATTCACAAATGTTTTCCGTTTATTTATGGTTGTGAATTGCATCATGGGGTGTTGGTTTTGATGTTTCTGGCAATTCAAGAGTTTAGGAGCCATATATGAGAATGCTTGACCTCCTTTAGTGGACTTTTCAGGGCACTACCAGAAGCCCTGAGTTTTGAGATCTTAAAGAGCAGGTTGGATTGTTCACAATGATAGTATTGTGTATTTGCACACCTCTACTTCAGTCTCCAGTTGTTCGTTCTGGTCAGGGTTGATAAATTTTGGGTATGTTTATGCAACGATAATACCCAGCGTGATGTTAAAATGACATTAAACATAACATTGCCTTCACAGTTTCAATGATTTTTCAATCATTATCTCGTTTCATTTCTTGTGCAGTAATGATTGAGTTGTGTATCACTATGATCCTGCTTTCTGATCTGCTGTTTCCTCATCTTTTGTGTTTATCTTGTCACACTTTATTTAAAGGTACAATTTTGGCTATTAACAAATCATTCTCTAAGATTTTTAGCTCAATAAACTACTAATTATGTGCTTAATAATAGTTATTGATGTAGAATACAGTAAAACATATCTGTTAATGTTTCCTTATTTAGTGATTCACAAATGTTTTTTGTTTATTTACGGTTGTGATATGCATTATATGATGTTGGTTTGGATGTTTCTGGCTATTCCAAAGTTTAGGAGCCATATATCAGAGGACACGACCTCCTTTAGTGGACTTTTACTTAAGCCCTGAGTTTTGACATCTTAAAGAGTGGTTTGGATTGTTCACAATGATAGTATTGTGTATTCGCACACCTCTTCTTCAGTCTCCAGTGGTTCGCTCTGGTCTGGATTGATGAATTTTGGGTATGTATATGCAACGATCATACCCAGCGGGCACCTTGATGTTAAAATGACATCAAAAAACTTTGCCTTCACAGTTTCAATGATTTTTCGTTATCTCATCATCTCATTTAGTTTCTTGTGCAATAAGGATTGAGTTGTGTATCGCTATGATCATGCTTTCTGATCTGTTGTTTTCTCATTTTTTGTGATTATTTACAGGCGTTTGAGCGTTTTGATGGTCATTTCTGCAAGCGAAAACAAACACAGCGAGCTCATTGTTATTTTTTGTCAACACAGCTTAGTTATGATGATAAAACACCACCACACAACTGGAATGAATTAGTGAGCAAACAGCATTTTGTTCACACATCTACAGTAATCCTGCAAGCGAATGCACACAGGACTAGTTTTTATATGAAATCAATGAGAGAATAATGTGGTGATATTTGCAGGCATCTCCTGCTGTTGACTCTGTGACTGTAGCACGTCCCACTCAGCTCTGACTCACTCCACATCTAATGCCTTGGGTTAAAATTAGAGCTAGCGTGGTTAGTTGGTCGGTTCAGCGTCTGAGTGTGTGTGTGTGTGTGTGTGTTTATACCCATAATAACCCAGCTGACAGGTTGAGAGCAGACAGAAGCAGCACTCGCTCTGCTGGTGTGACAGAACGGATTGTGTGTTTTCACGGTGAGACTGTGTTTTCACCTCAGATGCCACTATAGTGGACTGTTCACAGACACACACAGCAGCAGTAGCAGGATCAGCGCTGTCAAAACCCCAAGCGCAGTCCAAGGGTGTTGTTTACATGGCTTCAGATTCCTGTCTCTGAGGAGAAACACGTTTGCTGGATGTGTAAAAGTTTGTGCGGTGCATCACGATGGGGAGACTCATTAAGAGGGAATTGAAGCCTGCTAATAGCCTTGTTTATTTGCGCACCTTTTTCTTTTTCTGCATTTGTCAAGCCCACTCACCTGCATGGAGCACACTCGCGCATCCTATAGTTATGTGGTGTATTGTGTATGCTTTACTAAAAAGATAGGTCTTTAATGTTGTTTTGAACTGAGAGAGTGTGTCTGAGCCTCGGACATTCTCAGGAAGGCTAATCCAGAGTTCAGGAGCCATATATGAGAAGGCTTGACCTCCATTAGTGGACTTTGTTATTTAGGGCAGTGATTTTCAACCACTATGCCGCGGCACACTAGATCATCAGGTGTGCCGTGAGAAATTATCCAATGTCACTTTTTTAAAATGTAAAATTTTATAAAACATTTATTAATCATTTCCTGCAAATATGTCATTGTCCGGTGTCCGTGCTGTAAAGACTGGGAGGGTAATTTAATATTCGTCCGAGTGGCAACACATAGCTGTTTGCCTCGTTCTTCCGAGAGACTTAATGAGGCACATGAGAGGTCGTGGTGACAGTCATGGGGAAGTTTTTAAAAAGGACAACTGCAAACTCCGAATTGGGCTCTGTACAAGATTCTGACCCGGATGAAGGCTCTAGTATGAGTGGTGGGGAAAAGAAAGCAGACGGTGAGCTCAAGGCAATATAGTGAAAGATATCTTTCTTATGGATTTACTTTCACCGGGGATGAGACGACACCTACTCCATTATGCCTGGTGTGTGGAGAGAAGCTATCCAACAGCGCCATGGTGCCGAGCAAGCTTAAACGGCATCTCCAAACGAAACATCCGTCGATTCAAAACAAGCCGACAGACTATTTTGTTCGCCTGCATGTAAATACAGAGAAACAGGCAAGCTTTATGAGAAAAACCACAAAGGTAAATGAGAAAGCGCTAAAAGCTAGTTACCTACTAGCCGAACTCGTTGCTAAATCAAAAAACCGACTGAGACTGAGAGCCGTTGAAGACGAGCTTCGTGTGTGTCTTTCTTCTATTCCTGCCTGGATATCGGCTTTGTGTTCATCCAAACAGGCCCAGGTTTCACACAGACTGAGTTTAAATAAATTGAGAAATTATATTGTAATTAAATATACTGCTCAGAGTGTCATTTTATAACATTTTTGGTTAGTGGTGTACCGCAAAATTTTTCCAATGTAAAAAAACGTGCCCTGGCTCAAAAAAGGTTGAAAAATACTGATTTAGGGTACTAGCAGAAGGCCTGAGTTTGATATCTTCAAGAGCGGGTTGGATTGTTAATAATGATAGTATTGTGTATTTGCACACCTCTTCTTCAGTCTCCAGTGAATGTATGGAAAAAGAACAAAATGTGAAGAAAACAAAAGTAAATATTTGACAAAACTAGGTTCAAATTTAGCATAAACGAACCGTTTATTAGTTTATACCGTTTTTTTTACTTTATTTTTATACATTAAAACATTTTACAGAACAGAACATTCAGTGACACCAGTGATTAAAATAAATAAATAAATAAATAAATAAATAAATTAATTAATTAAATAAAAATGACAGAAAATAAGTAACCCTACATGTAAACAAAAACAAAATACAAACAAAAACAAACAAAAAAACCACATAAAATATTTTCAGTTTCAAAGGAGCTGGAAATCCTATGTCCTGTTCAGATGCAAAGTAACAGGGGCCCATCTTTGTTTAAAAATATCCAGTTTTAATTGAAGTTGAGCAGTCATACACTCCATTCTATATATAGATACAAGTTTTTCTATCTACTGTACTATTGTTGGAGGGTGTGGCTTCATCCAATTTATTCTTACAGTCTTTCTTGCATTTAGTAAATGTATATGTAGTAAGCAAGAAAAACAGGGGAGTAAAAAGTAGATCTAACTGCATAATTTTCATTATCTCAATCTTTACCCCTTGCCAAAATGCAAGTATCTTCGGACATTCCCAAAATATATGTGCATGATTTCCCACGTTCCCGCAACCCCTCCAGCATTCCTCTGACTGTGGACTGTTAGCATATTTTGAGACCATATTTTGTTCTAAAAAACCTCATTTTTGTTTTCCAGTCGAACTCTTTCCAATTATGGCTATTGATCCCCTTATGAGATTCTGAGCATATGTTTTCCCAAATATCATCCTCAATTTTTTCATTAAGTTCCCATTTTGCCTTAATATGAAGGGTGTTATCTGTTGAATCCAGAATTAGTCTATTATATATCTGTGATATGTGTCTTTTTTGGTTTTTTCATATCAATAAAATGTACATTAGTTTGGACTTTCTGGAATATTTCATTTTCTTTATGATTTGTAATACAGCTTTTTAATTGTAAATATTGAAAGAAATCGCTTGATGACAACATAAATTTGTCTTTAGGATAAGGAAATAAGTGCATAGTGTTTTCATTAAATAACTGATCAATTATCATAAGACCCTTATCGCACCATGTTTTAAAAGTGGCATCCCATTTGGATGATAAAAACTCAGGGTTATCTGCTATAGACATAACTCTTGATACTGCTGCCTTTCCTCTTAGTTTATTTTAACTGTTGTCCAATCTCTCAGAGTTTGTTTAACACACATGAGTTTATACGTTTTGAAAACAAAAATTAGGGAAACTAATTTTACAAGGCTACACAGACCCCCAAACTTCTGTCACTTATAAGCCAAGATCACATTCTTCTCTTTCAGTGATACGCAGATATCCACTGTGTTACATATGAATCTCTCCCTAAAAACACTTGACTGAAATCTCACTCTCTTCTCACACTAATTATATCATTGGAAGGAAGTGTCTGGCTGCTCTTCTGTGGCGACAGGTCATTTACTGCTGTCGACCTCAGACACCGAGATCCCTCCAAAACCACAATTAAAAACTCTACACTTAGGTGACACTATTTATATTTAATGTGTAAAGCAACTTTAAATCTCTATGAGATGTGTGAAATAATTATTATTAATAATTTAATTTGCTGTTGCTCTGCTGTGGTAGAAACAAGACAAAAGTTCAAATAAATATTTGATCAGTTTTTGTATATTTCAGATCATAATTTGTATATATATATATATATATATATATATATATATATATATATACATATATATATATATATATATATACATATATATATATACACACAT
>NC_079448.1:2766714-2768015 GCF_903798145.1 Danio aesculapii
TTTAATGTATTATCTTTCTGTTACTAAAATATTATTTTAATGAATATATGTCTATTTAATCAATCTGATTTGTTCAAATGCACCAAAATGCATTACCTATATTGACCGAGAAATGGAGAAGAATGTTCATAATGGAGTTTGACTGTTTGCGGGGACCTGCATAGACGACTGTTGTTTTTATACTGACCTAATGACGTTTTCTGGCCAGTAAAGCTCAACCTCCCCCTAAACCTAAGCCTGAGAGGAAGCGTTTTGCATTTTTACATTTACATTTAACCGCTGGCCAGACACACAATGCCAAAAATATAAGGGGACATTCGGTCCTCACAATGCAGACTCAACCAGAACAGGCTATTGAGGTGTTTGGGCCAGATCTCTTCTTTCTCTTTATGGACCAATGGAAGACAAAATGAAAAAGAAAGAATAGAAGCTGTTTGGGTTTGTTCCACACATGCATGTTTCTAGGAAAATATTAGTTTCCTTTATGAATGCAAAATTGGAATTAATGGGCCTTAACCAGGAGCAATAACAAGATTAATCAGGGGCGTTTAAGAGATGCAATATTTCATTGAATACAAATGAACATGGAGCTTCTGGCTACTGGACATGTTTTGGAAAGAGACATTTTAATGTCTTATTGGCTTTTTCATCACTTGTTAATGATGTTTCTCCCATGGAAAGAAGAAAAAGGTCAGCAACGCATTAAACTGAACTCAAATCAATTTCGTTACGGTTAAAAAAAATTAAGATTTTTAGATCTAAATATGTTGTTTTTTTTTTGGTAAATGTATTAACTGAAATAAAACTGCACATAAATATCAGGTAAAAAACACTATCTAACACAATCTAAAACTGTCAAATCCATAGTGTTTTTATTGTATGACTTTTTTGGAGTTTAGAAATATATAGAAAATACACTTTTGGTTACCAACATTCTTCAAAATATCTACTTTATGTAAGTTTGGAATAACAAGTGTGTCTAAATTTTGAGGAAATGTATATTTTTGGGTGAACTCTCTCTTTAAATAACTATTTACTGTGAGTGATGACAATTAAGTAATATATATATATATAGGGGGCAGCACTGTGTCGCAGTGGGTAGCACAATCGCCTCACAGCAAGAAGGTCGCTGGTTCGAGCCTAGGCCGGGTCAGTTGGCATTTCTGTGTGGAGTTTGCATGTTCTCCCTGTGTTTGTGTGGGTTTCCCGGGTGCTACGGTTTCCCCCACAGTCCAAACACATGTGGTACAGGTGAATTAGGAAGGCTAAATTGTCTGTAGTGTCTGGTGGTGTGCATGGAT
>NC_079448.1:2768115-2773115 GCF_903798145.1 Danio aesculapii
TTTTTTGGTAGTATTAACTGAAATAAAACTGCACATAAATATCAGGTAAAAAACACTATCTAACACAATCTAAAACTGTCAAATCCATAGTGTTTTTATTGTATGACTTTTTTGGAGTTTAGAAATATATAGAAAATACACTTTTGGTTACCAACATTCTTCAAAATATCTACTTTATGTAAGTTTGGAATAACAAGTGTGTCTAAATTTTGAGGAAATGTATATTTTTGGGTGAACTCTCTCTTTAAATAACTATTTACTGTGAGTGATGACAATTAAGTAATATATATATATATAGGGGGCAGCACTGTGTCGCAGTGGGTAGCACAATCGCCTCACAGCAAGAAGGTCGCTGGTTCGAGCCTAGGCCGGGTCAGTTGGCATTTCTGTGTGGAGTTTGCATGTTCTCCCTGTGTTTGTGTGGGTTTCCTCCGGGTGCTACGGTTTCCCCCACAGTCCAAACACATGTGGTACAGGTGAATTAGGAAGGCTAAATTGTCTGTAGTGTCTGAGTGAGTGTGCATGGATGTTTCCAAGTGATGGGTTGCAGCTGGAAGGGCATCCGCTGCGTGACACATGTGCTGGATCAGTTGGTGGTTCATTCCGCTGTGCGATTAATAAAGGAAAAGAAAGGCCGAAAAGAAAATGACTGAATGATTAGTAAGAAATCTAAAGTTTCTTAACACTCCACATTTCTTATGTCTTCCACTCGCAACAAATAATCAGCAGAGACCTGTGGTTGTGTTTGTGCTAGTTGAAAGGTTTTCAACAACTGAAACTTTTCGGAAAAGGTATGATATTCTCTGATCAGTTTGAAGGATTTACCCTCCAAAGTGAGAACTTTGTAAATGATGAAGAGTGTGTGTGTGTGGGGGGGGGGGTATGGCTTTCCTTCTGAATCATCTGTGGCGCAAACCTGTGCAGGAAGAGTCTCCATCACTTATACCCTTCAAAACCCTTCATCTTGAAGAGGCCAGATTTGAACACTTTACTTTGGAAAGACCCTTCAGTATTGGGCTGTGATTATTCTCTGAAGTGCCCTTCGGAGGCAGCAGAGAAGATGCTTTGAAAGCTTCACACAAACATTGTTTTGGCCTGATTGTGTTGAATGGTTTTCTCTTTATAATACATCTGTGCCTTAATGGGGTTTTGTGTCGTTTTAGGTTTCT
Source organism: Danio aesculapii (assembly GCF_903798145.1). Lineage (NCBI taxonomy): Eukaryota > Metazoa > Chordata > Actinopteri > Cypriniformes > Danionidae > Danio > Danio aesculapii. The sequence continues at coordinate 2,769,285 of NC_079448.1, forward strand.
GGAAGCAATTCGCAAGAACTACACTAATAAGTGAATGCTTTAAAGGGGGCCTATTATAGCCCGTTTTACAAGGTGTAAAATAAGTGTTCTTAGAGTGTGTATGTGACATTTCAGCTCAAAATACCACAGATATTGTTTACTAACTCTCTGTAACTGACCCTTTTAGGCTTTGATCCTAATTGTGCCATTTTGGTGACTGTCGCTTTAAATTCAAATGAGATGTGCTCTTTTCAGAAGAGGGCGGAGCTACAAATGCCTGTGTGTCAGCATAGTGGCAGATTCAAAAACAAGACTAACATTCTATACTAATTAGGCAGAGATGGTCACTAGTGGGCGGGGCTTTCCTCCTCTGATGACACGTACAGCAGGAGAATGTCGATCAAAGTGTTTCTGCAGACTGTTATTAACAAGTCTGATTATAACAAATACAATTAATACATGTTTACCATTAGAAGCTGCTTATATTCACACATTGCTGATACACAACTGTTTAAACCCCTTATAAGAGTGATTTTAGCATAATAGCCCCCCTTCAAACAACATTAGGCGCTCATAAATGTATTCATGGTGAGATTTGCCTATATAAGTGGGCATTATGAATGTGCTAGACCCTTTTTACTGAAGATCAATGATGTATAACAACCTGAGAATGAACCATGGTCTCTGCTATTTTTAGATTACACCAAATTCACAGATCAATGCCTTTTATTTAAATCTAATTGGTCAAATCAAAGTTCTGAAATGGTTTGCACTACAGTTTGCCTTATTTGTGACTCATTTGCAGTGAAACAGGAGGATGTCTTGAGGAAAATGTAATGCAAATCTTGTCTATCATTTGTAACACTGAAGAAGCTCTTCAAAAAATACATTTCTTTCCAGAGCAGCAAATATAGGCACTCTTTTTATGGGGGTCCGTCTCTGTACTGATGAAAGACCCTGAAAATGCCCCTGATTTTCCCACTCATCTGATTCTAAAGATCTTTGGTTACAGATTACCATTCAGAAGTAATGATGACACAATAACAGAGCAGATGAGACGCTTGTTCTAGTTCTGTTGAGTCGGCAGACTGAAGCGTCAGGAACATTGTTGTCTTGAACACACAGACACTTAAAGGACTTTAGTTTTATGCAAATGGCAGACTGAAGGTTTAAAGTGCGACGACGTTTTATTCTCTCCTTCTAAAGTTTGCTGGTGTTTCACAGAGACAAAGAGTTCAAAACACTGATCTGACGAAACTATAATGTGTGAACTGTAATCTCACAAAGAAAACGCATAACAAGCTTCTATCTATCTGTCTGTTTGTCTGTATATTATACCTTAGCATCACCCTAGCAACCACTCAATCATCTATCATTCCTTAGCAACACCCTAGCAACCATTCTATCTATTTGTCTGTCTGTCTATCTATCTATCTTACCTTAGCAACACCCTAGCAACCATTCTATCTATCTATCTATCTATCTATCTATCTATCTATCTATCTATCTATCTATCTATCTATCTATCTATCTGTCTGTCTGTCTGTCTGTCTGTCTGTCTGTCTGTCTGTCTGTCTATCTGTCTGTCTGTCTGTCTGTCTGTCTGTCTGTCTGTCTGTCTGTCTGTCTGTCTGTCTGTCTATCTTACCTTAGCAACACCCTAGCAACCATTCTATCTGTCTGTCTGTCTGTCTGTCTGTCTGTCTGTCTGTCTATCTATCTATCTATCTATCTATCTATCTATCTATCTATCTTACCTTAGCAACACCCTAGCAACCATTCTATCTATCTATCTATCTATCTATCTATCTATCTATCTATCTATCTATCTATCTATCTATCTATCTATCTATCTATCTATCTATCTATCTGTCTGTCTGTCTGTCTGTCTGTCTGTCTGTCTGTCTGTCTGTCTGTCTGTCTTACCTTAGCAACACCCTAGCAACCATTCTGTCTGTCTGTCTGTCTGTCTGTCTGTCTGTCTGTCTATCTGTCTGTCTGTCTGTCTGTCTGTCTGTCTGTCTTACCTTAGCAACACCCTAGCAACCATTCTGTCTGTCTGTCTGTCTATCTATCTATCTATCTATCTATCTATCTATCTATCTATCTATCTATCTATCTATCTATCTATCTATCTATCTATCTATCTATCTATCTATCTATCTATCTATCTATCTATCTATCTATCTATCTATCTATCTATCTATCTATCTATCTATCTCTAGTCTAGCCTAGCCTAGCCTAGCCTAGCAACTAGCCTAGGACATGTTAACAACATGCTAATCAATGCTAGTCAGATGGTAAAACATACTAATGTTCTACAGCATGCTAGAAACATACTAGGAATGAGTTAATATATAATGCGTAACATTTTATCATTTTAACACATGTTAGTGGTATGCTAATTTATGTTCCTTTTAGCCAAACATGCTAGCAACATGAACATTCATGTTATCATTGTAACACCGGGCTAAATCATGCTTGCAATGGCTAAAACAACTGTCATGTGCAGTAACACTTTAGTTTAGGTCACAATTGATGCTATTATGAACTACTGGATTATTACCTGACTATTATTAAGATATTAACTGTCAGTAGTTATGATTAACATTAGTAGTTATAAACTGTGATCTTAATCCGCATCACTAATCCTAACCAACACCTAAACCCAACGTCTACCTTGCTATTAATAAACAGCTAATTAGTAGTTTATTAAGCTAGTTTGCTAATACCATCAATTGTGACTGCAGCTAAAATGGTAACCTGTGTGCTAGCAATATTTAGCAACAAATCCAACAGTCTCAGCCTAGCAAAATGCTAAATGTGCAAGAAACATGCTAGCAACATGCTAAACGTAGTTTTTTTGTGTGTGAAACAAAGTTCCTACTAAGATTTCTGCATCATAAACACTTTCTTTCTAGATGACAGTGGCCGTGTCCAAGCGGTCCGTCTGTTCGCTTTGGTTGGGTCACCCAATGTAACTGTCCTGACTGCTCCATTCAACCCAATGTGTGCGGTGTTAATTCAAGACAGGTGCTGATGAATATTGATGAGCTGTTTAACCTCTGAGCCGTGGTTACCGCAAGCAGGGCGTGTCCTAAAACACATGAATATGCATGAGCTTAACAGTCTTCAGCACTATACAATGAGCTGCGCTTTAAGGAGCGGGTGTCTTCATTCAGACGTTTGAATATGTCGTATACGTCAGACTCAGCTGTGATGTTTTTCTTCAGAAAACTCATATGAATGGGTCAATTAGGTTAATTAAAGGAACTGATTAATCCAGAGATGATCGCAAAGCCTGAGGTATCATGTGTGCCAGGTTTGTTTAAGTACTGAGGAGAACAGTGTCAGGAGGAGTCAGATTCACTCCATCTTTCATCAGATGATTTGTTTGGTTACAGTGCTTCAGTATATTTTTCAGTTTGTACTTTGAGTATTTTTTTGGGGGGAATTTTTTTTTAACTACATCAAGCACTTATTATTACCTTATTATTATTATTATTATCATTATTATTATTATTATTATTATTATTATTATTATTATTATTATTATTATTATTATCATTATTATTATTATTATTATTATTATTATTATCATTATTATTATTATTATTATTATTACCTTATTATTATTATTATTATTATCATTATTATTATCATTATTATTATTATTATTATTATTATTATCATTATTATTATCATTATTATTATCATTATTATTATCATTATTATTATTATTATTATTATTATCATTATTATTATTATTATCATTATTATCATTATTATTATTATTATCATTATTATTATTATTATTATTATTACCTTATTATTATTATTATTATCATTATT
>NC_079448.1:2775615-2829494 GCF_903798145.1 Danio aesculapii
TGTTTACTGAATGATGACTGAAATCACCCAGCAGACACAAGACGTCAACATGATGTCAGATTGACGTTATGGTCCAACGTCATGGGGACGTTGCATTTCGTATGGAAATTAAAATTGGGTTGACAGTAGTACCCAACATCAGGCTGACGTCAATGTCCAACGTCCAACCTAAAATCAACCAAATATCAATGTCTAATGATATGATGTCACAGCTTGAGGTCGTGTGTACGTTACCACTATGACGTCTATCCAACACAGGCTCATTGTGAAAATGTAGCCCTGCGGACGTTTCTGGAGACAGCGAATTCCGTATGTGGAGGTATGTATAGCTGCATTTCATTTCTTTAAACGAATGCTATGAGGCGGTGTGACGCCATTCCTTTTCGTGCTTACCAGCTGACCGCTTACCTCCGTATGGACGGCATTCCGGCTGCAACCAGTTTGTCCCGTTAGCACGCCACGTACGTCGGCGGATTTGAGATGCAGAGAGGAGTTGACCACGAAGACGGGGGTTCGAGTCCAGTGAAGAGCGGTTCCAGAAAGCAGGTAAGACAAAAACAGAATCCAAAATATAAAACAAACAAGCGAATAGCAGGGTGAGGATGTGGTAAAAAAATCAGACGAGGGCTTTTATTCTTTTTTGATTGCTTTTGAAACGTGTTGGTTGGGTTTAGGGAAGCGGGTGGTTGGGTCAATCGATAAAATTGGTTGGGTTTAGGGAAGGGGGAGGGTGGGTCAGCCCCTCCGGTTAGCTCAGTCAGTCAGAAAGTCTGTCCAAAAGTGAGTCGACAGCAGCCTCTGGTGGGTTTACGCGAGAACAGCAGGCGTGAATGGCACTCGAGAGGGAAATCTGAGATCTCAAAAAGCATACACGGCGACCTCTGGCGGATACGCGAAAACAAAAACCGTAGAAAAACGTGCCGCCGGGACGTATTTTGCGGTCTCCAGAAACGTCCGTGGAGGTACGTATTCAGAACGACCCTGAGTTGCGTCTATGTTGGATTTTGGTTGGCACACCTGATGAATAAATGTCAGTATTTGACATCAATATGATGTTGGTTTAAGATGTTGGCTCAACGTTGGATTTTGGTCACTTTCTAACACTTTTTTGGGGGGGGTAATCATTTTATGCTCATTCCACTTAAATTTGTAAAAACTAGTTGGTTAAATTAATTTCTTCATGCCGTCCCAACACAAATGGATTGTGTGGAACCTATAGCGTTATTTTAACAGTGTAATTATCATCATGGTAATCATGTTTATGACAGATTTATGACATGTTGTAACCGTACATTCATTTAACCTTTTATCCAAGACAAACTATAAAAGAGTTCTCTTGTAATTGATCGGTGCCTTGTCCAACACTGCTAAGGGCCTGGGGAGGTCATAAAATATTCATCTTTACCTGCTCCTGTGTTTCAAATGCCAGACAGGAGAAACCCTGAAGGACAGCAGGGTGAAAAGTTGATGACGGCAACTTGGAAACATAATTTAGTCTTTCATTTAGGTCAAAGTCAAAGCTGGGGGAGGACTACTGAAAGGTTGTCAGGTCTTTCACCTCTGGTAATCTTCCCTTTGAGAAGAAAAGGAAATGGAAGATGATAGCACATCTCCTAAGAGTCACAAATAAGCACATATACAGCTCGTGAAGACCCCTGAACTTTGATGCTGTTGTTTGCAGGTGATGTTTTGTGGACTGAGGTCAAACTCTTCACAGTGGTATATGATTTCGTCCTGCGCAGTGGAATTGGTGTTTCACATTTCTCATACAACAAAAAAACATGTCATGTGGAAAATTGTCTATTAAAAATGTACACGTTTCAGTTTGAGATCCAGTTACAAACATTAGAGTTTTGAAGTCGCCATGACATTAAAATGTTCTCTTATTTTTATATTTCTATAGTAGTGCTTGTTATAAATGGTGTATCTGTGGGCTTTATCGTGTAAAAATGTACTTGCCCTCATAGTCTTTTATCAAATATAACTTTTAGTCTGCCTTGAAACAACTTTTGTTCATTCCTGGTCACATGGAATGTCTTTAGGGCGGAGCTATGAGTAATTTAGCGCAGGGCTATCAGACCTTTGCGCCCGATTCACATGAAGCTTCAGCGTCAACCCTTGACAGAGGGCGTGTCTAAAGGTAGGGCTGACGCAGTCATCATAGCAGTGTCAGCCGATGAAATCAGGCTACTGAGCTGGGGTATTTGCATAAAGCGAACTGATTGGCTGATGCTTCCGTTGATGCTTGAAAAATTGAGAAATTCCCAACTTCTGCTGCGAGTAATGCTACTGAAGCATCGCCGACGGATCCACAATTCAGTTCGGCCCGCTTGGCATCAACTATTCAAAGTAAATTGGAAGCGTTGACGCTGATGCCCAATGTGAATTGGGCGTTAGGGCTGGGCTATCATTAATTTAAGGCGGGGCTATCAGACCATTAGGTTGTGGCTATCAGTAATTTAGTGCAGGGCTATGAGACCATTACGCCCGATTCACGTGGCTTCAGCATTAACCCTTGTTAAGTTAGGGCTAACACGGTCGTTATAGCAGTCTCAGCCAATGAAATTAGTCCACAGTTAAAAACTGTCTGAGCTGGGGTATTTGCATAAAGCGATCTAATTAGCTGACGCTTAGCACTTGAAAAGTTGAGAAATTCCCATCTTCTGTAGCGAGCAATGCCACTGAAGCACCACACAATTCAGTTCGGCAACACTTGACGTCACCCATTCAAAGTGAATGGTAAGCATTGACGCTGATGCCCCGTGTGAATCAGGCGTTAGGGCGGGGCCATCAGACAGTTAGGGAGGGGCTATCATTATTTTAGGGCGGGGCTTCCAGACATTTAGGGCAGGGCTATCAGACCATAATTTAGGGCGGGGCTATCAGACCATTAGGGTGGGACTATCAGTAATTTAGGGCAGGACTATCAGACCATTAGGGTGGGACTATCAGTAATTTAGGGCGGGGCTATCAGACCATTAGGGTGGGACTATCAGTAATTTAGGGCAGGGCTATCAGACCATTAGGGTGAGACTATCAGTAATTTAGGGCAGGGCTATCAGACCATTAGGGTGGGACTATCAGTAATTTAGGGCAGGGCTATCAGACCATTAGGGTGGGACTATCAGTAATTTAGGGCAGGGCTATCAGACCATTAGGGTGGGACTATCAGTAATTTAGGGCAGGGCTATCAGACCATTAGGGTGTGACTATCAGTAATTTAGGGCGGGGCTATCAGACCATTAGGGTGGGACTATCAGTAATTTAGGGCAGGGCTATCAGACCATTAGGGTGGGACTATCAGTAATTTAGGGCAGGGCTATCAGACCATTAGGGTAGGACTATCAGTAGTTTAGGGCAGGGCTATCAGACCATTAGGGTGGGACTATCAGTAATTTAGGGCAGGGCTATCAGACCATTAGGGTGGGACTATCAGACCTTTAGAGTGGGGCTATCAGGCCATATCTCGTTTTTGCGTTGCTCTTGTTTATTTGTCAATCTTCCTTTATTTTGTTAGCCGTGACCATCTTCCAACAACCCAATCAGTTCCTGATAAACAAAACCATGCACCACTTTTTTTGGAAAAAAAGACAATCGTAACATCCTTTTCTTGGCGACTTTAAGCGACATCTTATGTTGTTAAAGTAGTTCTTATTGCATTATTTTAGTGCCATATCATCATGAAGGTGTTTTGTCTTCATGTGGATGACCTAACAGTATATTTGTTTAAGCTTTAACTTCTGGAAACACTGCTTGTGATGTATTTTGATTCATTGTTAGCACTTCTGGTTGTTAAACTGCATGGGTGAAAAAGTAAGGAATGGTGGGAATGTAAAGTGTCCATCTGTTTGTTGTAGCCTTTGAAAGTCTCCATTTTGAAGACCCCTTGAAAATTTGGGCACTTGAGTTTGGATTGACCCTTCAGTTCATTCAAAAGGGCCTTTCAGAGGACAATTTATCCCATTTGGATAGCAGCAAGATGTCACACGCTCAAATGAGTTTTGACATATTTGTTGCTATAATTAACTGAAATTTCACATGTCAAAGTGTATACGGTTGTTGCGCGCGCATTTCAAAATAAAAGTCTGGTATAAGCAAAATTATTTAAAAATTAAACATTTGTTGTTTGTTTGACCACACACTCCTCGACCCACTGAAAATGTGTCGCCACCCACCAGTTAAGAAACACTGATCTAGAGGCCTTTGCCTTTCATATAAGCCAATTCTGATACCAAATGATCAACTAGAAGTCAAGTTATTATTTGTGTTCCTAAAACTTGGATAGGCAACAAGACTTTTGTCAGGCAGAGTACAGTAAGCAGTCTACAACACTATGTGGAATGCATGATCAGTTTAGTTGATTTTGTGGATCATTTACAAAAACTAAACAAAAAACAGAACAGTTTTAGTACACCTGAAGTAAACACATATAGCATGTCATGCATGAAAACAGTATGCTAATTTAGCACACAGCACTACAATTCTGGTATGATTCAGTAGCATACTGATATTCAATCCCGATGCTTTTTTCCCTTTTTTGTTTATTCCAAGAAACTGTACAACACTGTGAGAACACAGTAAAAGAGAACAGTTCTTTTATACAATATACACATAGGAGAAACAAGAAAGAAGAGCAAAAGTAATCAAATAAAGAAATAAAATGCAATAAACAGTAGTGTATTATTTTTCCTTCAGGTTAATCCCTTATTTATCAGGGGTCGCCACAGCAGATGCCCTTCCAGCTGCAACCCAGTACTGGGAAACATCCATACACACTCACATTCACACACACTCGTTCAGTTCACCCAATTCCCCTATAGCGCATGTGTTTGGACTGTGGGGGAAACCGGAGCACCCGGAGGAAACCCACACTGAAATCCACACAGAAATGCCAACTGGCCCAGCCGGGACTCGAACCAACGACCTTCTTGCTGTGAGGTGACAGTTCTAACCACTGAGCCACCGTGTCGCCATATAAACTGTATACCTTGAGTTATTTGATAAATTCTAGCCAATATTATTTAACATTTATTAATTTAACGAATCATCACATCATGCCTCTGTAGCAGCTAGCTCTCCATAACAAACATGCAAACTCCACACAGAAACGCCAACTGGTCTGGCTGGGACTCAAACCAGCGACCTTCTTGCTGTGAGACCAAAATGCTAACCATCTTGCCGCCTAACAATAGTACATTAATAATTGTAAAAAATTAATAAAATAAAAGTAATAATTTAAAAAAAATCAGGTTGCATGTAAGATTTTGATCAATTTTTTTCAAGAGAGAGTCTAACCTAATGCTGAGTCTTCACCTTAGAACAGAATGACATCAGCAGCTCAATCGGGCCCTTTAAATGTCTGGTTCACCTGATAGGCTGCATGTTTCTCTCTCTCTCCCCCCAGTAAAACCTCTCCGAGACATTCCGCACCCTCCTGAAACTCTTCCAGGCACTTTGCCTCAAATTGAAGAGTCTGTCTGAGGAGAGAGAGACATTCGCGCGTCTCCATCTCCATTGCGCACTCACTTCTATGTGTCCTTTATTTGTTCTTTTCCTATCCACAAGAATCGGATTGAACGAGCGCGTCACCGGAGGTCGCGGACGACGGGTGCGTGCGCGAAAAGCCACTTTCCCGGGATATAAACATGCGAATGGATGCCGGTTAGACGGTTTGATGCAAGGCATGGAAACCTGTGGGAAAGGAGAGATTTTGTGTGTGCGAGGATATTGAGAGCCGTCATGCGCGCTCGTTGATCTTCACTGCGCGTTTATTGAGTCATTTTTTGGTGCGACTGGAGAGGTCCCGTCTCTCCGGTGGCGCGCGAATCTATGGGAAAGCACATTGTGGACATGGATAGACAGTTCGAGTTATTTGTGGATGTAGTCTTGATGATCAGAACCCCTGTCTAGGAGTGCTGGTGGCTTTTGGGGAGTTTGTGGTATGCGATCGCGCCGCGTCCTCCTCGCCCTGCTGTCCACGCGCACAGACCGTAAGTGGAGCAATAAAAACCTCTTAAATAACGCGCAGTGAGCGCGGATATACAGATGAAGTCACAATTATTCGCCTGTGATTTTTTTAACAGTATTACCTATGATATTTTTTCTTTTGGAGAAAGTATTGTTTGTTTGTTTTTCGTCTAGAATAAAAGCAGTTTTTAATTTTTCAAATCATTTTAAGCTCAATATTATTAGCCCCCTTAAGCAACATTTGTTTCCGATTGTCTACAGAACAAACCACTGTTATACAATGACTTGCCTAATTAACCTATTTAAACCTTTAAATTAGGTTTAAAGTTAAATACTAGTGGGGAGGGGGGACTAATAATTCTGACTTCAACTGTATATACCACAGTATTTCATGAATTGTGATGTTTTTAATGAAGAACTCGAGAATATTTACATATAACATGAGTTAATGAGAGCGGTTGTTGGATGTTAAAAGCATGTTTTTCAGTTTAGGTTTACCCTTATATTATTAGTGAAATAAATGTTTTTGTTTGTTTAGTTTTTTTGTCTGAAGTGTATTTCATAATTGAAGTTAATGACGCAGAAATTTTTAAATATAATAGAAACAGTATTTTATATATATATATATACACACACACACACACACTGAAAAAAGTGTTGCATGCAAAACTGTTGCAAACAATTTATTTGTGTTGAATTTAAACAAACAAATTAAATGTAATAATGTTCAACTTAATTTGTTTGTTTAAATTCAGCCCAAATAAATTGTTTTATAATTTTTTATAAAAAAAATTAATATAACAGACACAAATATAACAGACAGATAGATAGATAGATAGATAGATAGATAGATAGATAGATAGATAGATAGATAGATAGATAGATAGATAGATAGATAGATAGATAGATAGATGTTTCTTAAAGGGACAGTTCACAGAAAAACTTGAAAGTTTCATCATTTACTCACCCTTTGCTTGTCACAAACCTGTTTGAGTGTCTTTCTTTTGTTGAACACTAAAGAATATATTTGGGAAAATGTTGGAAACATGCGACCATGGGCTGCCATATTTGTGTTTTCTACTACGAAATTCAAGAGTGATAATTTGACATTCTTCAAATTATCTTATTTTGTGTTCAACAGAAAAAAAAAGAAAGTTAGAAAGGACTGGATCCACTGGAGAGTGAGTAAATGAAAACTATTGGATGAACTATTCTTTTAACTGAACTAAAGAGATTTACAACAATAAACTTGCCCCATTCTGCTTTGTAGGTAAAATACTAATAACATGTAGACTTACCTATTTGTTGGGTTGAATTTTGAATTTTGACTTACCTATTTGTTGGGTTGAATTTTGGGGTTGAAAATAAAACACAGCAGGTTGCGTTTGTCCATTTTCTAACCCAAAATTTAAAGTTAAAATAACCCAGCAGTTTTTGTTGAGTGCACTATATGAAGAACCAACAAACAAAACCCATTGTCATAATTCAACGTTGGGTCAAATATGGACAACCCCAACTGGGTAAATTAAATTTAAATGACAATTGTTAATCCAATGATTGGGTTTGCCCACATTTGAACTTTGGTTGGGTCAAAAACCAACCCAGGAGTTTTACAGTGTAGCCTCAGTCTGTTATAATGCAATAAGCTTGACTTGAGTCTCACGTATATTCAATATTGAAGATCCCATGAAATTAAAATGACGTTTCTTAGATAGTATCAGTACTGTTAGTTTTTTAGGATATCTATAAGCTGCTGTGCTCCAAAACAGAGACAAAATTCACATTCAGAAGACTTTAAACTGAGATAAACATGTAAAGCTTGTAGTTTGTCACTTCCGCCTAAATGGATTTTCCACATCACCTCATACTTTAGTTTCTCATCAAATCTTCTGACCAATCAAATGCTCTCTAGTATCTGACAAGCCCCGCCTCCTTCTTATTTGCATTTAATTAGATGCTCTTGAGCTCAACCACTCTCACTGGCAGAGCTGTGAGAAAAACAAAACACTATTGGCTGTTTTTTTAAAAAGGGGCGGGGCTTCACTATATCCTGCCCTCTCTTCATGTTTCACATGAGATTACGTCAAACATCGAATAAAAACTCACTCTTCACTGGACTTCTAAAAGCTCTGTCTGTGTGCTAGTATGATTGTGCATAAGCAGTGTGTGTGTGTGTGTTTTCAGAGTGCCGGTGTGCGCTACGTTCATCATGCTGAGGCAGATGCTGTTAAACTCCACAGCGGCGGCGAGAGACTTCGACCTGATGAGCAACACACAGACGCCGGCGCCGCTGAACGTCTCGCAGGGGCCCGTGAGTGTGTCGGCACTCCTGAAGCCTACGGGTCGCGGGGCCGCCCTGCGAGAGGGCGAGACTGACAAACCCGACCTGGCCACGTATGTAGTGATGTGCTTGCTGCTGTTCCTGCTGGTCCTCCTCATCGTCTTCTTCATCAACTGTCAGCTCAGAAACTCGTTTTTCGCCTCCATGCCTTACGACCGCTCGCTGCGAGAGGCCCGCAGCTCCTACAAATGACTCTAGCTGAACTCTCTGATTTGTCTGTATATACTGACTGTTCTTTTGGGAGTTTTTTTGTACTTATGCACGGCCGTTTCTCCCAACTTAGGCTCATTGGGAATATGCACACCTAGAGCTATGTGTTTGCAAACCTTGAAATACGTTCTCCGGTGATATTTCAATTCAAGTTTATTGGGATTTCCTTGCAGCCTGTGTTCACAGATCCACTAGAGGGCGCTGTGTACATTTTTAAAAATGTCCAATACATGATTGGACAAGGGCTGCATCTAAAATCGCCTACTACTGGTGTGTGTACTACATCCACCACAGCTGCCGGGGAGAAAAAAAACATACAATAAGGGAATTTTTTACAGTGTAGCCTACTGTTTTTTCTTAATACTATGAATTCGGACAACCTAGGCTCACATACTGTTTTTAACATACCATATAGTATGGAAGTATGCGATTTCAGATGCAGCCTATGTTTTCTCATATGTGCTATTTACATGTCCTCTTCATAGATCCACTAGAGGGCGCTGTGTACATTTCTGCGAATAACAAATATATTACTGGACTACAGTTTCTCATACATCATATATATGTCATTGTAAATCCACTAGAGGGCGCTGTGTACACTAAAAAAAATTCTCAACACAAATAAATCAAGTAAATTTACCAAATTTAAGTTAATTGAACATAAAACAATTACGTTTCTCCCCCAATAAAACTAAATTGTGTTGTTTGAGCTCATTTTAAATATGTAGTTCGAACAAGCAGCAAAAAAAAATTTTTTTAAAGTTTACATTTATATGAATCTAAATACCTTCCTGGACTTCTCATACACTACCTGTCAAAAATCTTGTTGCCTATCCAAGGAGCAAGAAATAATAACTCGACTTCTAGTTGATCATTTGGTATCAGAAGTGGCTAATATGAAAGGTAAAGGCCTCTAGATGACATTTATTTGAGCACAATAAAATATGATCATGGCTTGATTATTAATGATTTCATTAGGACAGTAAGGTCTGACTCTGCTTAGACAAAAGTCTCGTCACTGAACCTTCAATAATGTCCAGTATAGAATATGTGCTCATGCTGCAGTGGAAACAGAATGAATATTGTGTCTGACTCCATCATGAGCTTGGAGGACTGCATCCATACATCTCTGACATGACTCAAATCACTGATTAATAAAGTCATCTGGAATGGCAAAGAAAGCGTTCCTGCAGGACTCCCAGAGTTCATCAAGACTCTTTGGATTCATCTTCAATGCCTCCTCCTTCATTTTACCCCAGCATGCTCAATAATGTTCATCTCTGGTGACTGGGCTGGCCAATCCTAGAGCACCTTGACCTTCTTAGCTTTCAGGAGCTTTGATGTGGAGGCTGAAGTATGAGAAGGAGCGCTATCCTGCTGGAGAATTTGCCCTCTCCTGTGGTTTGTAATGTAATGGGCAGCACAAATGTCTTGATACCTCAGGCTGTTGATGTTGCCATCCACTCTGCAGATCTCTCGCACGCCCCCATACTGAATGTAACCCCAAACCATGACTTTTCCTTCACCAAACTTGACTGATATCTATGAGAATCTTTGCTCCATGCAGGTTCCAATATGTCTTCTGCAGTATTTGTGATGATTGGGATGCAGTTCAACAGATGATTCAGCAGAAAAATCGACCTTCTGACACTTTTCCAAATGATCAACTAGAAGTCGAGTTATTATTTGTTGCTCTTACAACGGAGATCCACGACAAGACTTTTGTCAGGTAGTGTACATGCCATTTCTTCAAGTAAAGCCTTGTCGTGCATATTGACTGAATCACACACACCATTCACTAAACCCAACTGATAGAGTTTTCAAAAGCAAACGAGAATAGTAAAGCATATTGCGGGGGGTATACTTTCACCACGATTTCCCTTTTTTTTTATTTTTGTACTTGGTTTCTGGAACCGTCCTTCACCAGACGCAAACCTGGTCTGCTCTGAATCCCAAGTACGAGGTGAGCTACCAAGCAAACTGAACATGTACGACCATGAACACATTCGATTACAGATCACAAATGAATGTAAGTCATTTTAGTGCGATTTATTCAGTGCTACACGAACAAGCTTTTATTCGTCAACAATGCCTCCCTTTAAATGTCACTAGTGCAAAAAGATATAGAAGTTGTTGGCATCATATGGCCCCATAACATTCGCTTTATCGACAAACTGCAGGCAAACGTATGTCAAGGCGCGTATTTGCAGTTTCCCCAAAATGTATCCCTGGGCACATATTCCCAACGAGCCTGAGTTGGTTTCTCTCCATGTAGGGTTTCTCACGAGTCCTGTGCATTATGTAAGGCAGATTATTTTCTTGTATGGTGTGAAACCTTGATTAAATCTCACATACATTGAGTGTCTGTGTCTGGAGAACGTGTTGATATTGATTGTGGTCGACAGGATGAGAAGAAGCAAAAACACGAGGCTTAGGAAACCTGCTGATCTGCTGTTCGACCCCTGCTTAACTTATTATAATGGGTATTTCCATCATTCACTCAACCCTGACAGAAATGCCAACTGACCCAGGCAGGACTCGTACCAGCGACCTTCTTGCTGTGAGGCCACAGTGCTAACCACTGAGCTACCATGCTGCCACATAACAAAACTAGCTTACCCATTTATTTCCAGAGCAGAACTTAAGTCATTTGGGTGAGTAAATGAAGAGAGATTTTGACCGACAGCTGAATTGCTCTTAAAAGATTCGAGCTAAAGGTTTTCAGGTTCAACTCCTCCTAAAGCTTCAGCATTTGAGACACTTTGTACGTGAGCGGCTAAATGAGTCAACAGTCGCTTCGCCAGCTGAGCCCAAATCATCTATCGATGTTTGTCTGACAGTTATTTTATTCTGCAGGAGTTACGCAAGACACACAGCGCCAGCAGAGATAGAAATCAATCTGATATCCGTCTTAATCCGCATCGGAAGCGGCAGAGAATCAGGTGCGACTCGATAACAGACGCCAAGACACATTATAGGAGAGAAGACAAATGAATGAGTGTCTCTCCTTAACAGCAAGAGTGAGAAAACTGTGGCCATCACTGTGTGCGTGTGTGTGCTAGTTTTGGTGGTTTACAAGGACAGACATTTGTATAATGACAAGGGTATTACAACATTATGAGGACATGTCTGATGCCCTTGTAATTCAAAATGCTTAAAAATCATACTTAAAAGTGCTGTATGTAAGTTTTTGACTCTAAAGCATATAAATTCCATAATGTGTTTGCAGATATTTCAGAAACATGCTCAGTGAACTTACTTGTTTATCTGAAAAACAATGCTGAAGTCAGATATTCTGTTGTGAAAATGTGTGTTACGTGCCAGAACGCTGTCTTTGTTTTGGTTATTTAACCCGCCCACTGCCAGTTTAGCCAATTATATTTCAGCACCGGGTTGCCTTGGCGGTAAACAGATTTCATTCAGTCATTCAGACAGGCTCTGAAAGCATGGGTCCGTGACTGAAATGAGACCTCTGGTGGACAGTAGCAGCCTCCAAAATGAGACGCAGATTCAGAGTTCCACATGAGGTTATTAATTAGCAAATAATATAATTATTACAAATCTCAACATTAGGTGAGCAGGTTACATTGTAACCCCGTGCCCTTACAACATGCTACATGACGAGATTTGCAGTGATAAGCACTTTGGCTGTTTGCACTAGGCATGGGATGATAACAGATTTCAAGGTTTACAGCAATTTAGAAAAGTCAAGGTTTTAAAGCCACCCAAATTTTCTGGTTTACCGTTCCTCTGGTATATGTAAGATTTTTTATGTGTTTTTTGTTTGTTTTTTAGGATTACAGTATCTCCAGCAAGAAAAGATATCCAAAGATGTCATTTTAAATTGTAAAGAAATCTGTGTTTTAGAAACTAATGAAGACAGCATAAGTGAACGATTCATTTGAATTATTTAGCATGTTCATGGCTCCAAAATATTATAAATGTTTCTCAAAATAAATTATATTGTGTTCAAAGGAGAAAATATTTTAGTTTTTTACCCAGACATTTAAAAAAAGAATATATTTTAGAGCGGTAATCACAATACCGTGAAATCGTGATCATTTTTATCCAAGGTTATCATACCGTCAGAATCTTATACCGGCCCATGCCTAGTTTGCACCAGACGAAACACGACAGAAATGTAAATACAGCCATTCAGAAGCAAGAATAGTGCACTCACTGCACTCCAACAAAAGGTTTATAACGTAATTAATATATAAATACCCTGTTTAACATTATTAAATGTACATGCTGAATCACTGATATGTGTTGCTTTTGAGTCAGTTCTAAAGTTTGATTTCAAACGGTTTCTTTTACTTTCTGGATTACTTTTATTTTCTTAACTTAAAGTAACTTAAACGTCTTAAAGTAACTTAAACGGTTACTTTTATTTTCCAGATCTGAGGTGAACTATCTGCAGCTGCTTTCAGTATATGACAATAAATGTCATGTGAAATGGCATTCAAAGTCAAATTATTAGCATTTAAAGCTGAATAAAGCACATGAGGTGTACCTGAGGTGATCATTGTCAGTTTCCTGTTGTTCAGCTGTGAGAAATAGAAGCCATTTCTAATATATCAATTCGAGGTGTTGGTTAGGACAAAAACTCCTTTTAATATGGATGCTTTTATTTAGAACACAACTTAAATCAGCCTTTAGACTCGCTAGTTAGGCTCGCTCCCGTTGTTGTTGTCGTCGATCTGGCAACCTGGGCTTGTGTTTGTTTTGAAGCAGGAGTGCAATACCTAGTTCAACCACTGGGTGTCAAACTTACATACTGCACTTTTAACAGGGCCTTTTTAATGTTAGTGTAGTGCTCTAAAAAATACATTTATTAAAATCAAATGAACAAATGATCAAAAAGATCAAAAATCTTTTATTATTTTATTATTCCAGTTTTACCACAGGTTCCCTCTTAGGTTTGGGTTTAGGGGTGGGGTAAGGCCATATAATAAGCTGTTTTTACAGTAAAAATTACATTACGCCAATAGAGAGTCCTCATAAACCACCATTACTACATGTGTCTGTGTGTGCGTATGGATGTGTTTGAGTGTGCACCTTGTATTCCTTAGATTGTGAAGATCAAATGTCCCCACATGTAATACCAGAAAGTTTTGACCTTGTGGGGACATTAGGTGTTCTCACACACACACACACACACACACACACACACACACACACACACACACACACACACACACACAAAATACTTCATTCTGTGTGATTTGTGATGAGTGATTTTCCTCATGGGGACCAAACAAAAGTCATAAATGACACAGAATGAAGTATTTTAAGAATTAGTATTTTGAGTCCCCATAAAGATAGCTGTATGAGTATATGTGTGTTTGAGTGTGAACATTGTAGTTCTTAAGTTGTGAAGACCAAATGTCCCCACAAGTACAGCATTCATTCATTCATTAGTCCCTTTATTCATCGGCCACAGCGGAATGAACCGCCAACTTATGCAACATATGTTTTACACAGCGGATGCCCTTCCAGCTGCAACCCTTCACTGGGAAACACCCATACACTCTTACATTCACACACATACACTACGGCCAATTGAGCTTATTCAATTCACCTGTACCGCATGTGTTTGGACTGTGGAGGAAACTGGAGCACCCAGAGGAAACCCACGCCAACACGGGGAGAACATGCAAACTCCACACTGAAACGCCAACTGACCCAACCGGGCTCGAACCAGCGACCTTCTTGCTGTGAGGCGATTATGCTACCCACTGTGCCACCGTTACACCACAAGTATAGCAATACCAGTCAATTGACCTCATGGGCATGCACATTTGGACTTCATGCACACACAGTACTTCATTCTGTGTGCTTTATGAGCCATTTTCCTTATGGGGACCAAAAAACAACCCATAAACCAGTATGTATTATTTTGAGTCCCCATAAAGATAGCTGTGTGTGCGCGTGAAGTCCAAATGAGCCCACAAGGTCCAAATTGACTGGTATTGCTATACTTGTGGGGACATTTGATCATCACAACTTAAGGAATGCAAGGTACACACTCAAACACACAAGACAGACACTTGTACAGCTATCTTTATGGGGACTCAACATACTAATTCTTAAAATACTTCATTTTATGTGATTTATAAGCCATTTTTTGGTCCCCATGAGGAAAATTGCTCATCGCAGATCACACAGAATGAAGTATTTTGTGTGTGCATGTGTACAGTTTGTGTGTGAGAGAGAGATAGAGATGACCCAGACACACTTTTGAGGACATTGCTGAAAATTCACCTCAAAGAGACTTTCAACTAAAAGGAAAAAGGGGCTTCAAACTCTTTAAAGTTTTTCTTTTTTAAGCTTCTTCACCTTCACAAAATGTTCTTTCCCCTCAAGAGGTCGAACTAAATATCACATGAGCTGTTTGCTTTGTATCTGATATTAAATGAGCTATTTTTAATGTCTACCTGAATACAGTGTATTGTATAGCATATTGTATAGCATAAACGCTCTGTTTAAATTCAAAGGCTAGCAGGCAGGCAAGTAATGGATCTATTATGTACATGCATATATACAGACACACACATAAATGCTTAATAATTCACAAGAGTTTAAGTTTATATTTTATTCCTTTTTGATCATTTTCCTATGGTTGCATGATGTAAATAGAACCCAAATGCTGTCAGCACAATCATTTACAGATGTATGTTTTCCCCTAAAGAATTGTTTCTACTTAAAAGAGAGCAAAAACAAACGATGATGAAGAACACAGATCTTTATGTCACTTCATTCATTTTCCTTCAGCTTAGTCCCTTTATTCATCAGGGGTCGCCACAGCGGAATGAACCGCCAACTATTCCAGCATATGTTTTACACAGCAGATGCTCTTCCAGGTGCAACCCAGCACTGAGAAACATTCATACTCATTCACACACACACACACACTAGGGCCAATTTAGTTAATCCGATTCACCTATAGCCAATGTGTTTGGACTGTGGGGGAAACTGGAGCACCCAGAGGAAACCCACGCGAACATTGGGAGAACATGCAAACTCCACATAGAAATGCCAACTGGCCCAGCCGGGACTCGAACCAGGAACCTTCTTGCTGTGAGACAACATGCTAACCACTGAGCCACCGTGTCGCCCTACATCTCATTTCGAAAATGATCACTTTAACCGTTTCTCAGAGAATATACGCAATGTATTTTGAGGCATTTGCACAAAACTGATTTATTAAATAGATATAGTTATTAAAATTATATTTCAGTCACTGAACTACTCATATTTTTCCTCTTTTATTTAATATTTTTCCCTAACATATAGATTATATAAGTTTATATACAAGTTTTGCATAGTTTTATGCTTCTTTCAAAAGCAAACATACTAATTCATTCATTCATTCATTTTCTTTGCGGCTTAATTCCTTTATTAATCCAGGGTCGCCACAGCGGAATTAACTGCCAACTTATCCAGCATATGTTTTACGCAACATTTGCCCTTGCAGCTGCAACCCATCACTGGGAAACATCCACGCACACTCATTCACACACATACACTACGGACAATTTAGTTTACCCAATTCCCCTACAGAGCATGTCTTTGAACTTGTGCAAGAAACTGGAGCACCCGGAGGAAACCCACACGAACACAGGGAGAACATGCAAACTCCACACAGAAATGCCAACTGACCCAGCCGAGGCTCAAACCAGCGACCTTCATGCTGTTAGGCGATTGTGCTACCCACTGTGCCACCGTGCTGCTTAAACATACTATTTCCCCAGTCTAAAAAATACATTTTATTTAATTGTTCAATACACTCAGTTACATATTTGGAAACAATTCTCCATTTAAATGGGAATATGAGCAAATAATGTGTTTATTTAACCTATTCAGTCATTTCAACAGAGAAGTTGTGCTTTTATTGCTTCAAAAAGTGTGTGGGAAGTGTCGAAAACATCCCTTGTGTGCTTATTCTCAGCAGAGAAGCTGATATTTCTAAAATAGCTCATTGTTATGGCTCTTAGCTAATCTCTATGTACATAAAGCACAATATGAGTGTCTGCGTGTGTGTGAACAGTGCCTACCTGACAGAGAAGCTTCTATTACTTCGACAAACCATCATTACTGTACAGTCTGTCATATACCTGCAGGTTTCTGGATTTCACTGAAAGCTCTGGTGTGTGTGTGTGTGCAGCAGATGATAATAAGTGTGAATCTGCTTGTTTTGAGTCAGCACATTCACAAGGAAACGCGTGACAACCTCAATGATTCCCGCGCAGCTGACTGAGGGGAAACACTGTGCATTTGTTGAAGACAGAAAATGAACGCACACACTTCTCCATTTGGGTTTTTTGTCTCTTTTCTGACACAGGTAACCGTCCGAGGCCTGTTAATTACACACACCGCTGAATAAAACCGATGTTGTTCACCGTTCGTCAAGTCTGCCATTAAAGTTAATGACATTGGAATGAAAAGTCGAGTGTAATGTAGCTTCACCGCAGTATGGATTCGGCAGGATTCGCTCTGCTTTTACCTGTTAATGAACCAAATAAATGAATATTTTGTTTAAACTAAAAACTCTTTTCACTCACTTTTAATGCAGAAACAAGCGATCTTCTGACCAGCAGGTGGCGCGCTTCCATTATAAATAGCGAAACCTGCTATTACTGTTTTACTGTTTAGAGCACGTAATAGCACATACATATATTTATATAAAATAATAATAGCATGTTAGGCTACTATTAATAAAAAGTATATATGCTAATGAGTGGAAAATAGATGTTACTGAATAATTAAATTAAAAGTAAATTGATTTCTACATCTACATTCTACATAGAATAAATGTTTGGGTGTAAACCTGAAGTTATTTTCAAGTCTGAACTCAAAGTAGGGAGGTAGTTTGACAGGGGATATTTTGACAAAGGGTTTTAATATTATATTTTACATTTATACATTTAGCAAACCTTAAAGAAAACAAGAAAAACATACAATTATCCTAAATATGATCTATAACAGAGATGGCCAAAGTAGGGCCCGAGGGCCAAAGTTGACTCATTGTAACCTTTGTTTCGTCTCATCTCAGAAGAGATTAAGAATGATGGAGAGGGTTGGGGCGAATGCCTTTAACAGAGATCGTCATTTCTAATTTGACGCAAGCTTTATTTGTTTGTGTTTTATTGCTGAGCTACAAAAAAAGCAAACTAAAATGAAATCCTTCAATTAAATGTTGTAAGTGAATCAGATTTTTAAAAATGTAAATACTACATTTCGACAGATAAAGGACTATGCAGAAGACATCGGTGAGCAAATCAAGGAAAAAAATATCTAACTCCATTCTGTTGCACAGATCGAGCAAAAGGGCTGCCCTCTGGACCCCTCACACCCAGCACACTGCCTCTTTAAACTTTTACCTTCTGGTCGACGCTACAGAGCACTGCGCACCAGAACAGCCCGACACAGAAACAGTTTCTTCCCTCAGGCAATCCATCTCATGAACACTTGATGATAATAATTGTGGAGCCAACATCACTACTGCTATACACTTTTATACACATATACACTTATTTAACAACACACTTTACATGCCAATTTGCACATAACAGCTGCACATATAACGTTGTATATAGTAATAAACATGTACATACACTTGTCAATCTGTATATTTGCACTCACTACTTACTTGTATTTTTTAAAATATATTTATTATCTGTTTTTTGTCCTGTCTCTGTAATCCTGTTGCACTGTAGAAGCTCTGTCACCAAAACAAATTCCTCGTATGTGTGAACACACCTGGCAATAAAGCTCTTTCAGATTCTGATTCTGATTATAAATTAAATTGTTTTTGTTTTTACTGTAATAAGTTCATTATATAATGTAAAATATATATATATATGCCGTATTAGTTAATATAAAGCATAGTTTTCTAGTTATATTAAAATATTATGAAGGAAATTAGGAAATTAGACAAGGCAACTATATTTACCTTCGGCCCACTGGGCTCAATCAAGTTTGGTTTTTGGCCCTTTATAGGAAAAAGTTTGAGCATCCCTGCTCTATAAAGTAAGTTTATTTGTGTTTTATTTAGTTCGTTTTTATGTGTAAAATAGCAGCATTTATTTGAAATATAATCTTTTGTAACATTGTAAATATCTCCATGGTCAATTTTGATAATTTAATACAGAAAAAATATATATATTTATTAAAATTTGCAATGACCCAATTACCATTTAAACATTAATATGCGGATATTCTAATGACTGGATACAGCTGAAAAGTTAAATTCGTTCATTTTACTTCGGCTTAGTCCCTTTATTCATCAGGGGTCGCCACAACGGAATGAACCGTCAACTATTTCAGCAAATGTTTTACAAAGCGGATGCCATTCCAGCCGCAACCCGGCACTGAGAAACACCCACACACGCTCATTCACACACACATTCATACACTATGGCCAATTTAGTTCATAAATTCACCTATAGCTGTGAATTGAGAACACAGGGAGAACATGCAAACTCCTCACAGAAATGCCAACTGGCCCAGCCGGGACTGGAATCAGCGACCTTTCAGCTGTGAGGCGACAGTGCTTTGATAATTTTGATAATTTAATTCATTTAACAGAAAAAGAATATTATTTATTAACATTTGTAACGAACAAATTAACTTTTAAACAATAATATTTACTGATTTTATATATACAGTAGATATTTACAGTAGATATTGATTTATTATATATATATATATACACACTATAAGCCTACCAATATTGCTGCTTCCTATATTAGTGGGAAAAGTTATACATAATTTTTTAATGGATTCCTTGATAAAGCATTTATTTTATGAGAGAATTTAATAATGATCAGTTAACATTTCTAGTTATTATCTATCTTAAAACACTTTAGTTTACTGTTTTATGTAAAGTATGATTTATTCATTCATTCATTTATTCATGTTCCTTCGGCTTAGTCCCTTTATTCATCAGGGCTCACCACAGTGGAATGAACCGCCAACTTATCCAGCATATGTTTTATGCAGCGGATGCCCTTCCAGCTGCAACCCAATATTGGGAAACACCCATACACACTCATTCACACACTCAAACACTACGGCCAATTTAGTTCATCAATTCCCCTAGAGCGCATGTGTTTGGACTGTGGGGGAAATCGGAGCACCCGAAGGAAACCCACGCCAACATGGGGAGAACATGCAAACTCCACACAGAAATGCCAACCAATGTACTTTTTTCTGTGAGGCGACGGTGCTAACCACTGAGCCACCGACATAGCTAAGGATGATTTATTATTAATTTATAATTGATTTATTGATTTATAAATATGATATTGATTTATTATATTTTCATTAAAATATAACGTGTATAAAAGACTTTAATAATGACACAAAATAATTTACCTCCGGGTGCTCCGGTTTCCCCCACAGTCCAAAGACATGCGGTACAGGTGAATTAAATAAGCTAAATTGGCTGTAGTGTATGTGAGTGTGTGCAAGAGTGTATGAGTGTTTCTCAGTGAAGGGTTGCAGCTGGAAGGGCATCCACTGCGTAAAACGTGCTGGATAAGTTGGCGGTTCAATCCACTGTGGCAACCCCTGATGAATAAAGGGACTAAGCCGAAAAGAAAATGAATGAATGAATGAATGAATGAAAGAATAATACATTAACAATTTGCAATATATATATATATATATATATTTAATGAATTCTAAGTGATCACATGACATAACACTTGAAGACTAAAGTAATAATGCTAAAAATTGTTTTAAAATAATAAATAAACACAGGAATATATATATTTAATAAATTACTGTTTATTGCACAATTAAACGCAGGAAGAGTTAAATAAAAAAGTATAACTCAGTATTTGTGCAGCCTGAGTTGTGAGTGCAGTGTGATGTCAGCAGGCGTCAGTGTTAGTCCACCTGTGTGTGATGACGCGCTCAGGTGTGTTTACGCGCTCGCGTTGACTCCTCCCACCAGACCTGCCCAAACGCACACAGGAAGAGAGACAGAGAGAAAGCGGAAAACTTCATCTGATCTGATCTCCTCATGGCTGCTCTAAAGCTGGAGCCTTTAACATGAAGCGCAAGGACTTTCCATCACTCATCGGAAGCGTTAATGACAGCTCTGTGGATTGACAGCGGAGATTCATAACTTTAGGGACTTTTTAAAATTGGAAATCGCGACGAACTTGCGCTCTAAACACGCGGTGGTTTTGGGGTTTTTTTGCGCGGAATTTTCGGATTTGCTTTAGAGTCGCGTTTAAGCGGCTGTTTAAAGGATTTGGTCTGTGATTTAGTTTCTTTGGGTTCGGAGTTCAAACTTCCCTCCTTTTTCTTTGTGCCGGAGGAAGAGCGGCGCGCGCGGCAGCAGCAGGCCGCAGGTTGAGACGTCCTGAGCGGGCAGAGTGTTTAAGGAGCCACCGCTGCACTTTGGGGAAATATACGTGATTTTATTGCACAACAATGGATCCAAACTCAGCATCTGCAAGTGCTCTTAAAAGCGGGAAAGACAAGGACAAGAAAAGCAAGAAGAACTATGAGGATGGAGACGGAAAGAAGAAGTTTGTAAGTGTTTTTAATGTCCTCGTTGTGTGTGTACTGTCAGTCCCTTCAGGGAAGCATCAGGGTGTGTGTTTTTTTGAGTCGGTCCTTATGTTAAACACTAAGGTGTTTGATTAAGTTGTTTGCTTTAGTCTAACATGTTGCAAACAGGAAAGTTGAGAATTTTTTGCAGTTCGCTAATTTACGTGCTCCGACACCTCAGATGAGGAAGTCGAGAGTGAAGTGTTTTGAAGGATCAATGCGTTTCCTCAAAGGGTTAAGTATCACCACAAACATACCTAGAACTGGTGGTAGTGCTTCAGACATTTCAGCTTGAAGAAAGTCGATTATATATTTACTCATTCTGACTTTCTCCTCTATAACATCCTTTCAGAAAAGTATTTTATCCGATTATAAATAGGGAAATCATATTGGCAGATAGTGACTATCAAAGAACAACATTGTTCACAGTCAATTAAATAGCGCTAATGTTGTTTTAAAGTCGTATTACAAGCGATTTCAGACCGAATGTTCAAAGTATTGTCACTGTTGAAAACGAATGTGTAAATGTATAAAACTAACTTTACCTCAATACATTTCGGTTTGTTAATATTTTGTGCAGAGAGAGCTGTTACAAGCGAGTTTTTGGAGCTTTTACTTGTATTTATTTAGCAGACCATTTCATTCAAGCAGCGGCTGTAATAATAGTAATAGCATATAACTCTACTTTTTTCCTATATATCTGATATCTGTACTAAAGTATTCAGAGCAATCACTTTGACACTTCTTTCCAATACGATACTTTTAAATGCAGGCTAATACTGTCGGGTCACCCGTAAGACACACACAGCATGGTTTCAGTTGAAATGGAACGTCTTTTTTTCAGTTTGCTACATTGTTGCATTCCGTTTGCATCCACGTTCCATTTGGAACTGTAACTTTGTTTGATCTGTTCTTTTCAAAGTTCTCGAGTATCATAGTTTCATTGCAGCACAGCGTGCTGTCACTCGCAGATCTATATCGATCTCACACACACACACAAACACACACACAAAAACACACAGATTCTGTAACAGGAATTTTATTGCCTTTGGGTAAATAACTGCAGAGAGACTCCCGGAAGTCGTGAAACTGGAAAAGCGCGAATGAGGGAATTCTGTGACGTCATAAAGGAGTCCTGGAGCTCGTGCGGATGGGGGCTGGAGGCTGCTTTCAGAGCGACTCAAACCACGCCCACTAATGTCTCTCTTCAGCGTGACTGTGTTAACCCTTATGAGCTGTTGGGGATGTTTTCATCCACTCTGGGGTGATTTCGAGTCTTGGCCATAACTACTTCTGTGATTCGGCTAGCAGAATGATTTTTAGTGACGAATCTTATTCTGACACATATTTTGAGAAAATACTTTGAATTAAAAAAATAAAAAACTCAACAATGCACTCTGGGCAAATTTACTAGTCTTTTGTTATGTTAGGGATGAAAACATCCACTGAATTAAACTGCTGTAAAATGCATCAGATAAATAATTTGTTCAATTTCTTTTTGCATAAATCTGTTAACCAACATTAGCCCTGATCAAAACTACTAAATTGCTTAGAAATTACAGGATTTTAACTCTTTAATTGCCAGATTCATAAATGATGTCACTGATTTGGTGAAAACACACACACAAAATTACGTATTTTTAATGTATTTTTAATATAAAAAGTGTTTGTGGACTGAATTTTTCTTTACCTTTTATCAAAGTCTTAGACATGTGAAACAACATTGCCTTCGATGTATTATTTTTGATAGATTTTCATTGTTTCCTGCCTAATTTAATGTTGGTGGTTGTCTTTGCCCCATTGACCTCCATTATAACCACATTTTTAAAACAAAACCATGACAGCATATAATCATGCATTTTTGATTGTTGGTGGTTTTCCCTGTTGGGAAGAGGTCAAATGTGTGATTTTTACTGTTGATCATCATCAGTTGGCAGTATTAACCCTTCAGATAGGCCTGTGCAAAAAAAAAAGCTTAGTTTCGAGATATATTTCGAGATTTATATGGATCATAACAGCAAATTAAAGCGTGTGTCCGAGAGTGTCCTTTACGCACTTACCTTGATGTGTCTGAGAAAATATGCATCCCAGAACTACACGGAGTAAATAAAAACAAAGACTGTGTGTATATGCACTATCAAATGTGTTTATAATGGAAGTCAATGTGGCAAGAACAGCCACCGACAGTAAATTAGGGAGAAAAAAATCTAAAATCTAACAATGCATGAAAGACAAAGTTGTTGCTAATCATTCACATGTCCAAGACTGTGATAAAACTAAGGCTGGGCGATTTGGCCTAAAATTAAAATCTGGATTAATTGAACATTATAACTCGATTGCGCGATTATTTTATTTATTTATTTTGCCCTCATAGTTCACTGATGAGTTTTGAACAGTAAATATGCTCACATATTACCAGTGAGATATTTTTGAATGAAGGGTGCAATACTTGATTTTAAGATAATTGAAGGAAACACACTACTATCTACTATCTATGATTATTCATTGAACATCAACGTTGAACAACTGAAATTTAAACACACATTGCTTAAAACCAACAGTCACTTTTTTCTCAATAAAGAAGTAAATAAATAACGCACTTTTTAAAACAGTCGGTTATTTTCAATGTTTTTTATATTCAAAAAAACCGAATGGGATCAGTGCCCAGATAATAAACTTTATGAAATTCAGCCAGAAGTAGGAAGAAAATCTCATTTATTTTTTAAGTCAAGACATGATGAGATTGTTTATACAAGATGCCGCATTGGACACTCGAGACTCACACATGAACATTTACAGAAAGGAGAAGAACCACCAAAATGTCAATATTGCAACAGAAACCAAACTGTAAAACAGATTCTTGTGGAGTGCCCCATTTTTAATCGTATCAGACAACAATTTTTATCTGGACACACTTTAAATGAAATATTTTTAAATGTGAATCCATCTAAAATTGCACAATTTTTTTATCAAAAGCAAACCTTAAATAAACTGTTTTAGATTTTTAATCTTGTATATTATCGTTATTATTTATGTTTTTTACCTTGTGTATTATTTATTGCTGTTGATTACTTTTAATTGTTAGAATATTTTTATAATTATAGAAAATTGGTATTTCTAAAACGTGGTAATATTGATCTATTTTTATTTTTTGCCATGACCTACCCATAGAAGCTGAAATGGCAATAAAATTAAAACTCTCTCTCTTTATATTCAAAGTAGGAAATAAGCAGTTTCTCTTCTAAATAAAATAATTTTATATATCCGCTTTTGCATCCTGTACATCAGTGGTTCTCAAACTTTTAATCCAGCCAATGTACTATCGTCAAGAACTCGCAACCCTTCCGCTACCAAAGCATATCCAAACAATAAAAATAACTTATTTTCAGCTGTTCACAAATTTTTTAACTATATTTACTATACATTACAGGGCTCGAAATTAACACTTTTGCTTGGTAGTACTGGTGCTCTTAACTTTAAAGATTTAGGCGCACCAGCCAAAATTTAGTGGCTCCCACCAATTATCGCACTGTTGCTACAGGTCTTATAAACAGATTTATTGCATTTAAAAAACACTAATCAAAACTAACAGGCAAAAAATATATATGCATGCGTGAGGAAAATATGTGTCAATGAAATCCCGTTTTCACAAGACAATACATTTTTATAACATAATTGAGTGAACAAAAGATACACGGACGAACCGCTCACCGGCCCTGCACGCACTGCTTGACATGAATTCATTAATGAATCTGTTAACAATAACTGCTGTGTTCTCACGCCTGGTGTCTGATATTGCACAGATGCTTTTGACATATACCTTATTATTTGCATACGTCATTTTAATAGCAATAGCGGTCTTTTCATGAGCTGCAATATTAGTTTAATCTTAGTCAGTGCAAGCCCTTTTGTGAAGGTATACGTGGTGTTAACTTTTACATACAGCTGCCACTTGTACGGCTGACAGCATCTGGCGATTAAATAAAGGATTAAACAGAACCTATCGTGCTTAAAATGTGTAGATGTGGTAAACAGTTACCTGAAAACCCCGTCCCACAGACTTCACAGTGAATGCTTTAGTTATTATCATAGCAGACTTAAAGTCAATGGAAGTCTTTTATCCACTCTTTGAAAAGTGTAGATCGTGGATTAACATTCAGCACATGATCAGTAATCAGATGTCCCAATATTTGTAGCTTTAGGTGTTTCTAAGACTAAATCTGTCAGTGTTGTTTTCATTCTCTCATCTTCAGCGCTTTACATTTTCGCGGTTGTAGCTCCTGACATCTCAAGACAGGAGGCGTTGACTGAGTGATTGACAGCTGATTTTAGCCAATCCATTCGTGTTCAGTTCTTAGAGCAGTGGGCCAATAAGAAGAGCGCGAAGGCGGGGCAAGCGTTACATTCTTTGTTTACTGCGGCAAGTTGACACGACAAGTTTTAAACTGTTCCTGAGCGCTGCGTTTCAAGTGCAAAGATGCATTCTGCCTGAATGTGTCCTAAATACTTCATGAATTTATCAGTAATATCTTTTTAAATATCTGAAAATATTAGCTTTCACTTGTAATACTGAAAAATATGTATTATAATCACTGAAAATGACACAATTTTTAAATCACTCTCGCAACCCCTTGAAATTATTCTGCGACCCCCAGTTTGAGAACCACTGCTGTACATGACTGAGATTGATTAACAGATTTATGCAAAAAAACCATCAAAATCTGATGCATTTTTACAGCAGTTTAATTCGGTGGATGTTCTTATCCCTAACATAATAAAACTCTAGTTAATTTGAACAGTGCACAAGGGTTAAGGAATGCATATTGAACTATAAATACTGTATATTGCCCGTCAAGTTCACCTTCTCAGTAGCACACATACGTATATGCTTACAGTCGACATTTTAAGTTTTTCAAAAGTGTCCTAAGACAAGATTTGGGTTTGTTCAATAGTTTTAGAACAACTTTAATGAAAGGTGGTGACCACCCTCAAATGTTGACTGCTGTATAGTTGTTATAAATATGTGTATATGCAAACTGTGAGTCTTTCCTTGTGTTTTTAACGATGATCTAGGAAATTTGCAGCTATTTTACTGCATCAGAAGAACAGATAGGCCAAAGTACAGTGCCAATAGGGATGATACCGTGTGCAAAGGAATGTGTTTATATTACATATCTGATAATATGCTGCTGACATTAAAATGTAGGTCTCTGGAAGGTCAAGATGAGTGCTTTTAGTCATGGGAGTCAGTTTGCAGTGTGCAATGGTTATAAACTACACATTTTGGTGGGTTTTGTTTAGAATGTTGTAGTAAGATACCGTACTAATCCAAACAAGCCCTTGATCTGAAGGAAAACTGATACAGCATCATTAAGCAGTGTTTCCATAGAGTCCCATACACACCTGGTGTGTTATAGTGAAATTCTAGACCGTGTGATGGGAGGAAACCGTAAACCATCAGTGTGTGTGGACACATGTGGGGTTTCTCTAGTAGAAGTACAGCCTTTATAATAATATACCACCGTTGCTTTATTTATGAATAGAGTAGCATGAAGTTGGAAAAATCAGACATTGTGTTATTTGTTGTTTTCTGCGATATATTTTGCGATATTAATATAATTTCACCAGATAGCCTTTAATGGCATCTGGTGGAAAGGATTTATTAAATTAGATTGATTATCATGACTCTGAAGGGGATTTAATCCTGTTGCATAATTTTATAAGCAAATTTTAAGCATTAATAAATATAATAGCTACAAATGAAATGCTTTCTAATATTATTCAGCTACAGAAATTGAATAAACAAATGTAAAACAGCACTGTAGTCTTTGTCGTATTAATAAGTATATAAATGTAACCTTCAATAAAGTAGCATATGACACAATTTCTCGTTCCTGATTGCTTTAAACTGTCTTGAATTCACATAATGACACGTCATATTATTTTATTTTACTCTATATGTTTTTTAAATTATTATGGCGATGTTGATGCTGAAACTATTTTTTTAGCCCTATTTATGAATTATAAAACTCTAATTTAATGAAATATTACATTTTTGTTCGCTATTATACATTTAAATGAGTTTTTGGAGTTGAATTATAGCCTTCAGGTTTTCTAGTACATTGATAAACATCTGTTTTCTTAATTATTTCAGTCTGGTTTGTTGGTGTTATTTGCACTTCTTTGATTGGATTGATGGAAGCTCCTGTTGCAGAACTTTTCTGGCTTGCGTTAAGCTGCGGTCACACTGGGCTTTTCCTCCCATAGACTTCCATTCATACGCACGCGAATGCGTCAGACCGGAAACGCAGGGTCATGCGTTAAGTTTCGCAGTTCACTGCGGTGCAAAGTTCAAGCTTGGTGAACTCTGACCTGCGAAATCCCATCACTTGACTGTGTGAGACCAATCGAGGATCAAAACAGGACCTCTCTGGACAGAATTTTAAAATATGGAGCAATCGCCAGCTTTTTTTAATGTCTAATCATCTTGTTTAATCCGTCCTTTTCGTACGACAGAATTTCGCGCACACAAAGCCAAGTGCGACCGTAGCTTTAGCTTGTAAATGTTTGTCCTGAAGTGCTCGACGGGACATCAGACATGGAGACATCCTTGTACAGCAGCCTAAAATGTCTCCCTTCCCGAGTCTTCTCATCTTCTTCATCCTCTTTATTTCAGTAGTAGATTTGGTTTGTATGGGAACATGGTGTATTTGTGTCAGATTAATTTACACATTTCTATCTGTGATCTATTATTAAGCTTAAAGTAATAATTGTCGTAAGTTTTATGTGCGATCGAACACATTTAGTGGGCTTATGTGTAGTTTTCTTTATATGCACTAAATTATTGAAGCCTGTATGTGATTGACTGTGCATAATGAAGATCGCTTTAGTGTGAATATTTGATAAGTTCTCTAGTTAAGCTTCAAATTCAATTGACTTTATACAGTGAATTATGTTTTAATTATGTACTATAATTTAGACAAGTTTGGCTGGATCATTTTCCAGATTATAATCTACATTATGTCAAGATGAAATTATGGAATGAGACAAATGACTGAAGAAATCAATGACATGTCAGGGTCTCATAACTATTCATAAGACTTCTTATGAGAAGATGCTTTGTTTATTTATTCACAACAGCACACATTGATTTCCTATGACGGACACTTCAAACTGTAAGATTAAGGGCATTAAGTGTGACTTACATTCATATATGCTGAGCAATTGATTCTGCAATAGAGCTGCACAATATATAGCAAAATTATTGTTATTGTGATAATAGTATATGCAATATACGTATAGCAGAAGCCTGATAAATTACATTTAGTTTATGCATTATCTAAATTTGACCAATCAGATGGCTTACTGCCTTTAGCCCCGCCTCCCCAGTAGTTGCTGTTCTGTTATTGGCTGGAGCAGATCAAAGGTGACCCCAGAGCTGAAAATAAACACTAATGGGTGGAGTCGAGACGACAGAGGAAAATGACAACAGCCAATCAGGGTCAGAATATCTGTGCAGGTTTTCACTTATTCAGTGTTTTAAAGACTAAATGTTTGCATCTTGACACAGTTATTTATTCTGAATCAGAAATAATTAGATCTAAAAAATATCTTTGTTCATTTTAATATCAATAAATGATTAAAAAACAGCTAATAAAAATAGCATTTTACATCACGATGATGATAATATTTTCAATATATTGTGCAGCCCTAATTTATATTTGTATTATATAAATAAATACAGAATTATCTTTCTTTCGTCATTTTCTTAATGCAAACCAGACTTTTATTTCGATGAGCTGTTTGCTAAAACATAAAAACTAATTGTTATTGTCTCATTTGATTTCATTTTAAAAGCTTAATATAGTTGAAAAATACAGAATTAAAAAAGCATAAATAAAATAAAATCTAGAACTAAATAAGTTGTATTATAATAAAAAAAGAATTACAATTGACTATTTATGTAAGATCTGCTTTTTCAATGTGTTTGGCTTAGTGTAGTGGAATTTGGTACCAATCGGTACTGAAATTCCCGCTAACGTTTAAGCTTGTTCTTAAACAGTGCTGATTTGTCATCGTGTTCATGTGCTCAACAGGAATGACTGTGATTTGGCTGTGAAGGTCATCAGTTCACCAAACTCACCACTATTTGCTGAGTGTAACCACAGATACTGGGACATTTTAAAGCCGCGATTCCTATGTCAGCTTATAGACAAACCAGCTGATCTTCACGTCTTTAAAACGCTCCAATGTCCCTGTATCTGTGGTTACACTTAGTAAACAGTGGTGAGTTCGGTGAACTGATGACCTTCACAGCCAATCACAGTCATTTCTGTTGAGCACAATGGCCAATCAGTGCTGTTTAGGAACATGCTCAGAAGTTGGCGGGAAATGGATGTTTTTAAAATTACAGTATCGTTTGGTACCGAATTCCACTATTTTAACAACACTGGTTTGGCTATTAAAACGCAATGGAAAAAAGTCAAATAAAAATGAAGCAAACAGGAATTTTGAAAAAACAAACAAACAAAAACAAAAACTAGTAAAACACTTTAATGAACAAACTGATTTGATGATAGGGTCAAAAATGAAATCTATTTTCAATCAGAGTTTGTGTTAAATGAGGCCTTGTGTTTAGATGAGACAGCTCTTCTCCTCTTTATGTTTGCTTCTGATCGATTCCACTCCCGAAAGGTCTGAAAGTCCAGAATTTCCATTTCGAACTCAGTGAAGTCACGGTCAGCTTCAGACGGGTTCGTCTGAGAGTGTGTTCAGCAGAGTGAAACGCTTTTGTGCTCCGGGGACTGAAATGAAGCGTCCTTGTTCACATCTGCCCTCAATACTATCAAACTCCCTTCGGCAAGGATCCAAACACACACACACACACACACACACACACACACACACACATGCCGCTGGTGTTTTTCAGTAATAAGCAGAAGGTCGTGTTTTTCTACGGAAGTCATTTTGTGTAAGGGAGATTAGCTCAGTGTCTGAATGTCCACAGGTCACCGCTTCACATCTGCCCCCCCGCCGAGAGCGTCTCTATTTGATGATGTCATTTCCTCTTCAACCTGTTTATGTATACAGGTTTTTCCCAGAGATCATAAGGACACCATGTAATGACGCATTATGTAGATTTGGGCTTGTTTATAGTGAAAATAGTGCGTTGCGTCATGTTTGAACCCTCTGTGTCCTTTTGACTTAGGCATGGGCCATTATAAGCTGGGTAAAAAATAACAACTTTATACTCACAATATACACTATACCTTATTTTAAGAAACTTTTAATATATTTTGGAGCAGAAAACATGTCAGGCTAAATAATTTAAGAAAATCATTGGCTTCTGCTGTCTTCATTAGCTTCAAAAACACAGATTTCTCTACATCTTTCTTTTCTGTGGATATAAAATAAAGCCACTGCAATGTTCAGGTCTATAGCATGCTTGAATGTTGGTGTATAGGAAATTATTATTATAATTTTTAAAAATGTTTCCTGAATCGTGGGCTGACCAGTAGATTTTGATGTGGATGCTCCTTTTCTGTTGCAGATTCTGTTGGCCTAAAAAATTAAATAAAGTAGTCATAAAAACACATAAACTACTAGCGTATAGGCATGGGCCGGTATAACATTCTGACGGTATGATAACCTTGGATAAAAATATCATCATTTAACGCTATCACGGTATCATAATTACTGCTCTAAAACACATTCTTTTTAAATGTCTGGGGTAAAAACTAAAACTTTTTACCCATTTGAACACAATACATTTTATTTTGAGAAACATTTAAAATGTTTTTGAGCAGTAAACATGACAGGCTAAATTAATTATTGACTTCTGCTGTCATCATTTGATAAATTTTCTGCTGAAGGTACTGTTGTCCTAAAAACAAAATAAATAAAAAATTGTGCACACACCTTAGGAATGGCATTGCAGAAAATTTTGATGGTTTTAAAAGCTTGACATTTCCAAACCGCAGTATACCTTGAAAACGGTTCTCGTCCCATGCCTACTTGCATATACCTTAGGAACGGTATAACAGAAAGTTGTAGCCGTTTTAAAGGTGCAGTATGTTTGACACCCAGTGGTTTAAGTAGGTATTGCATTCCTGGATCAAAACAAATGCAAGCGCAGCTTGAGGGCCAACAGGAACAACATGCGATATAAGGAATATTTTCCATTTTAAAAGGAGTTTTTTTTTCTAACCAACATCTCGAATTCATATATTAGAAACCGCTTCAATTTCGTGCAGCTGAACAACAAAAAACTGACAATGTTCACCTCAGGTACACCTCATGTGCTTTATTCAGTGTTAAATGCTAACAATGTAAGTTTGAACACCATTTAAATGACATTTACTGCCATATACTGAAAGCAGCAGCAGATAGTTCACCTCAGATCTGAAAAAATAAAATAAACCGTTTGAACTTGGACTAGAACTGTGCGTCAGTGCAAACCAACACATGAGGGATTCAGCATCTACATTTAAAAATGTTATAGAGGTATTAATTCCATTATAAACCTTACCATTTCGTTGGAGTGCAGCGAGTGCACTATTCTGTGCTTGTGATTGGCTGTATTTACATTTCTGTCATGTTTCGTCTGGTGCAAACAGCCAAACTGCTCATCACTGCAAATCTCGTTATGTAGCATGTTGTTAGGACACACGGTTACAATGTAACCTGCTCGCCTAATATTTACGTTCATAATATTTATAATAGTTGCTAATTATTAACCTCATGTGGAACTCTGAATCTGTGTCTCATTTTGGAGTCTGCTACTGACCAACAGAAGTCGCATTTCAGTCACGGACGCATTCTTTGAGAACCTTCCGGAATGAATGAATGAAATGCGCTGTTCTCCACCAAGGAAACCCAGTGCTGAAATATAATTGGCTAAACTGGCATTGTGCAGGTTAAATGACCAAAACAAAGACAGACTTTCCAGCACATAACACACATTTTCAAAGCAGAATATCTGACTTCAGCATTGTTTTTCAGATAAATAAGAATGTCCATTTAGCATGTTTCTTTAATATCTGCAAACATATTATGGGGGTTTATGCTTTAGAAGAGTAAAAAATGTACATACAGCACCTTTAAAACCCTGACATTTCCAAACAGTGGTAAACCTTAAAACCGGTTATCATCCCATGGCTACTTTTGACAGTGTTGTACTTGTGGTTTGTGTTTGTTTCTTTCAGCGAGCCGTCTGAAGCTGGGCAGTTATTCCTAAAGGTTCAGATATAGACAAAGTCTGTGTTTGCATAACATTTGTGTTTGGTGGTGGTACACACACCGTTTAGAACAGGAGTTGTCAGAATAATAAAAATATCTTAAAGAGATAGTTTAAATTCCTGTTCATTTACTCACCAACAGGTCATCCAAGATGTAGACTTTTTTCTTCTTCAGTATAACATTGATTTTGAGCTGAACCTGTGGCTCTTGGTGGTATATGTGATCTATAATGATCTATAATGGCAGTGAATGGTGATAGGTTTTTATTAGATTTAAAAATAAACACAGATGAGTCCAAATCAATAGTCGTGGCTCCTGATGACACACTGAGGTCTTTTGAAGCGTAACGATCGCTCCGTGTAAGAAATGAAACATTATTTAGAATATTATTATTAGTAGTGCTGCACAAAATATCATTTCGATATCGCAATGTGTGAATCTGCAATAATCACATCGCAGGATCTGCAATGTCAAGTGGGGATTGTAGTTGGTCAACATTATTGTTCAAAAATGTTATTTGTGAGGTTATCTCAAAAGTTTAATCCTAAAATAGAGTGAAAGATTTTCATTTGGTTTGTTTTTAAGACTTGTGACTGTGTAAGATTTTAGCAAACTTAAACCAAGAGGTTATAAACGGTATGATAACCTTGGATAAAAATATCACGGTTTGACGGTATCACAGTGTCATGATTACTGATCTAAAACACATTCTTTTTAAATATCTGGGTTAAAAACAACAACTTTTTACCCTTTTGAACACAATATATTTTATTTTGAGAAACATTTAAAATGTTTTTGAGCAGTAAACATGTCAGGCTAAATTAATTATTGGCTTCTGCTGTCATCATTTGTTTCAAAAACAGATTTTTTTGCAATTTAAAACGGCATCTTTAGATAAATTTTCTGCTGAAGGTACTGTTGTCCTAAAAACAACAAAAAAAATTTAGATAAAATTGCGCACATACCTTAGGAATGGTATTGCAGAAAATTTTGATGGTTTTAAAAGCTTGACATTTCCAAACCACAGTATACCTTGAAAACGGTTATCGTCCCATGCCTACTTGCATATACCTTAGGAATGGTATAACAGAAAATTGTAGCCGTTTTAAAGGTATATAAACCAAAATTAATAGTATTTATTTATTTAAACAATGAAGACTATACACTTTTATTTGATATATTATTATTGAATTTCTGTACCTCAGTACTGTTAGATTCCACACAAACCATTCATTTGTAGCTGTTCAATTGTATTGTATTGTATGCAGATATGGCTCTATGCAATAATCCCAATCAATGCAAAATGGTGAATTAATTCAAAATAGAGTCATCTTTTGAAATTAATCCTGTCGCAATATATATCACAGACAAACTAGATATTGCAATGTCAATTTATGTACAATATCATGTAGCTTTAATTATTAGCTTTAATCCACAGCCTGCTCAAGCAGATCTTGGCGAATGTGTGACTGTAGTCCAGTTGTAGTCTGGTCACTTTTGTTGATGAATGTGCAAGTGTTTGTTTGGACAGGAGATCAGGTGATGCAGTTTGTTGATATATATCGGTGACTGAGTCACAAATACAAATCTGAAATTGGTTTGGAATCGGCCAATTTGCTAATAAAGATCAGAATTTTAATCGGCCATGGAAAATCATGATCCGTGCATTCCCCTCTGAACGAATCAAGTGAGTCAACGATTCAGTGATCTATTCTTTGAAGCAGTCCTTTACTTTTCTGTTTTTTTGCCACTGTCAGTGAAAGCATGCATTGATGAATGCAAATGTGATTTGCCTGATGAACATCTCCTGACAGCTGTAATGTTGCTCATCTTGATGGAGCTCATGCTTGGTTCTGGAACTTTCAACTAGGGCTGCACCATTCTGGAAAAATATGTCATGTTGTTGTTGAGTGTTGCGTTAACGATATTTCTACTAATTTGGAAAATTGCTATTTTATTAGCAATAAAAAGAAAAAGATTTATGATCATACTAAAATAAACACATATTATTTAGAAAAAAATGAATTGACCCTAGGGATTGCTACCAATAAATACTGAAATTATAAAAACGTCCAATTCACCGCTAACGTTTGAGCACTGTTGAGCGCTTTCCTAAACAGCACTGATTGGCCATTGTGTTCACGTGCTCAACAGGAATGACTGTGATTGGCCGCGAAGGTCATCAGTTCACTAAACTCACTGCTGTTTACTGAGTGTAACCACAGATACTGGGAAACTGGAGTGTTTTAAAGCTGTGAAGATCAGCTGGTTTATCTATAAACGCACATACGAGCGATCCGCTGATAAAAATCACGGCTTTGAAGTAATTCTGTGTCCCTGTATCTGAGATTAAACAGCGGTGAGTTTGGTGACCTTCACGGCCAATCACAGTCATTTCTGTTGAGCATGTGAACACAATGGCAAATCAGCGCAGTTTAAGAACAAGCTCAAATGTTAGTGGGAGTTGGACGTTTTTAAAGTTTCTGTATAAGTTGTACCGAAATCTCGTATCGTGAAAACCCTAGTAATTAAGGCAACACTGTTATTCCGGCTGTTGGATTGGCGCCTCAGCATATGAATCATGTTTTAGTTTAGGATTCATATACTGCAAGTTAAAATGTCTCCAATATAACCGGTTGAAACCTAAAGTGGAAATGAAGTCTTCATGTTTAGAAAGAGTCTTAAAAATGGTCTTATAGTGTATTTAATTTCTCTCTCTGGTTCCTGTATATACCCAGGTAAACGCCTTGTCCGATTGGTCAGATTTGGATAACCTATGTATGCAGCAGACAAATACATGGTGCATAAAATTCATTTAATTCCTCACACGTCTGCAATATGGATATTGCATATACTATTATCGCGATAATGAGACTTTTTCTTTATATTGAGCAGCCTTACTTTCCACTGAGGAATATCAGTTGACTAAGCAGCAGGTCTGTGTAAAAAAAAAAACCAGCTCAGTAATGCGCCATGAGTCTCTCTCTTAGGGGTTTGGTGTCTCTCAGGTCAGTGTGTTGAGCTGAGTTTGCCCTCTCAGGACCGATTCAGATTTGCTTCTGCAGCAAATACAGCTGCTATATGCTCTGGAGAATTGGAAAGGTCAGGTGGAAAACTGCAACACGCGTCGCTGCACACAGCCATGCTATCAGACACTGCAGGACTCAAACCCTGAACTCATACACAGAGAACAAACTAGGGAGACTATTTGAACAGTACACAAGGGTTAAATACATCAGCATGGGTTTGTGACAGGGATGTGTGTGTGTGTTTAGTCCTCGCTCTACCTGATGCTTAAGATAAAAACACTCAAACAGTCTTAATTCAGGCTTTGCTGCCTCTAATTTCTGATCATAATCTCAAAGCAGCTTAATAAACTCCTCTGTAATGCTGATTGACATGAGCTACTCAAACCTGTCTGTCAGGATGATGTTTTGATCCAGGATCTACAGGAGTGTTTCTTCGTATCCCGTTCTCTGTGTTATGATGTTCTGGAAAACATGACTGCTGATCTAAAACTCCTGGTTTATGAGTGTTTACCTCGTATGCCAGAGTACGAGAGGTGAAGTTTAGAAGGGATACAGCTGCAGATCTGTATAGCATCGTTTATGTGATGCTGTACAACATTAATCACTGTTTTTACAATACTGTAAGGGGAAGGTTTAGGGCTGGGTTAAGGGTCGACTTTAATAAAATACAGTTAATTGTAATATAATAATTTGTATTATAATTACTGTTATTACATTATTGCAGTTGTAGGTTTAGCCATTAATAAAAGGGGCAGAGGTAGACATTAATAAAATTATCCCAAATGATGGCTAATTATATAAATAATATAAATAATCTGCATTAGAAGTACTGTTTTTACAGTGCTGTGAGGTTGGGGTAGGAGTAGATGTCAATAAAATGCAATAAATGGTTATTTTAATGAAATGATATACATAATTTTCATTATAATAATTGTAGATTATTGTGAGGTTAGGGGTAGACATTAATAAAAAACAATTAATGGTTAAATAATTTGCTTTGTGATTACTGTTTTTACATTAATGTAAGGGGTAGGTTTAGCGTTTGGAAGACTAATAAAATACAGTTAATGGGTAATTTAATAAATAATATACATAATTTGCATTATAATTACTGTTGTACAGTGCTCTGAGGGTTGGGATAGCGGTAGATGTTAATTAAGAAAAATAAATAGTTAATTTAATAAGTAATTAACGTTATAATTCTGTTTTTACATTACTGTAAGGGCTAGATTAAGCGTTGGGGTAGGGGTAGACACATAAAAAATGAAATTAATGGTTCATTTTATAAATAATTTACATTATAATTCTGTTTTTACATTACTGTAAGGACTAGATTAAGCGTTGGGGTAGGGGTAGACATAAAAAAATGAAATTAATGGTTCATTTTATAAATAATTTACATTATAATTCTGTTTTTACATTACTGTAAGGACTAGATTAAGCGTTGGGGTAGGGGTAGACACACAAATTCAGTTAATGGTTAATTTTATAAATAATTTACATTATAATTCTGTTTTTATATTACTGTAAGGGCTAGATTAAGCGTTGGGGTAGGGGTAGACACACAAATTCAGTTAATGGTTAATTTTATAAATAATTTACATTATAATTCTGTTTTTATATTACTGTAAGGGCTAGATTAAGCGATGGGGTAGGGGTAGACACACAAAAATTCAATTAATGGTTAATTTTATAAATAATTTACATTATAATTCTGTTTTTATATTACTGTAAGGGCTAGATTAAGCGATGGGGTAGGGGTAGACACACAAAAATTCAATTAATGGTTAATTTTATAAATAATTTGCACTATAATACTGTTTTTACATTACTGTAAGGGCTAGATTAAGCGTTGGGGTAGGGGTAGACATAAAAAAATGCAATTAATGGTGAATTTTATAAATAATTTGCATTATAATACTGTTTTTATATTACTGTAAGGACTAGATTAAGCGTTGGGGTAGGGGTAGACATAAATGAAATTAATGGTTAATTTTATAAATAATTTACATTATAATTCTGTTTTTACATTACTGTAAGGGCTAGATTAAGTGTTGGGGTAGGGGTAGACATAAATGAAATTAATGGTTAATTTTATAAATAATTTGTATTATAATACTGTTTTTACATTACTGTAAGGGCTAGATTAAGTGTTGGGGTAGGGGTAGACATAAATGAAATTAATGGTGAATTTTATAAATACATTATAATACTGTTTTTACATTACTGTAAGGGCTAGATTAAGCGTTGGGGTAGGGGTAGACATAAATGAAATTAATGGTTAATTTTATAAATAATTTACATTATAATTCTGTTTTTATATTACTGTAAGGGCTAGATTAAGCGTTGGGGTAGGGGTAGACACACAAAAATTCAGTTAATGGTTAATTTTATAAATAATTTACATTATAATTCTGTTTTTATATTACTGTAAGGGCTAGATTAAGCGTTGGGGTAGGGGTAGACACACAAAAATTCAGTTAATGGTTAATTTTATAAATAATTTGCACTATAATACTGTTTTTACATTACTGTAAGGGCTAGATTAAGCGTTGGGGTAGGGGTAGACATAAAAAAATGCAATTAATGGTGAATTTTATAAATAATTTGCACTATAATACTGTTTTTACATTACTGTAAGGGCTAGATTAAGCGTTGGGGTAGGGGTAGACACACAAAAATTCAGTTAATGGTTAATTTTATAAATAATTTGCATAATAATACTGTTTTTTCATTACTGTAAGGGCTAGATTAAGCGTTGGGGTAGGGGCAGACATAAAAAAATGAAATTAATGGTGAATTTTATAAATACATTATAATACTGTTTTTACATTACTGTAAGGGCTAGATTAAGCGTTGGGGTAGGGGTAGACACACAAAAATTCAGTTAATGGTTAATTTTATAAATAATTTACATTATAATTCTGTTTTTATATTACTGTAAGGGCTAGATTAAGCGTTGGGGTAGGGGTAGACACACAAAAATTCAGTTAATGGTTAATTTTATAAATAATTTACATTATAATTCTGTTTTTATATTACTGTAAGGGCTAGATTAAGCGTTGGGGTAGGGGTAGACACACAAAAATTCAGTTAATGGTTAATTTTATAAATAATTTGCACTATAATACTGTTTTTACATTACTGTAAGGGCTAGATTAAGCGTTGGGGTAGGGGTAGACATAAAAAATGCAATTAATGGTGAATTTTATAAATAATTTGCACTATAATACTGTTTTTACATTACTGTAAGGGCTAGATTAAGCGTTGGGGTAGGGGTAGACACACAAAAATTCAGTTAATGGTTAATTTTATAAATAATTTGCATAATAATACTGTTTTTTCATTACTGTAAGGGCTAGATTAAGCGTTGGGGTAGGGGCAGACATAAAAAAATGAAATTAATGGTGAATTTTATAAATAATTCACATTATAATACTGTTTTTACATTACTGTAAGGGCTAGATTAAGTGTTGGGGTAGGGGCAGACATAAAAAAATGCAATTAATGGTTAATTTTATAAATAATTCACATTATAATACTGTTTTTTCATTACTGTAAGGGCTAGATTAAGCGTTGGGGTAGGGGTAGACATAAAAAATGCAATTAATGGTTAATTTTATAAATAATTTACATTATAATTCTGTTTTTACATTACTGTAAAGGCTAGATTAAGCGTTGGGGTATATGTAGACATTAAAAAAAATTGAAATTAATGGTGAATTTTATAAATAATTCACATTATAATACTGTTTTTACATTACTGTAAGGGCTAGATTAAGAGTTGGGGTAGGGGTAGACATAAAAAAATGCAATTAATGGTGAATTTTATAAATAATTTGCATTATAATTCTGTTTTTACATTACTGTAAGTGGTAGGTTTAGCATTGGGTTGGGGTGGACAAATAGAGTAAATTTTTATAAGTTGTTTACTTAAGACTTTTTATTTAAAAAAGCAAATGTTACACACACCGTTTGCTATGGAATGCTAAATGTTTGAAGCTCAATATCTCAAAATCATTCAGGACGCAGATACAACCTTAAAATTCCAAGGTGACGATATGTTTGAGAATTAACAATAGTAATAGGCTAATCATTTAATCTTTATTTTACATTTACAGAATCATGTGAAAATCCTGATCTTGATTTTAAGCAGAAAAAATCATGATTCACATTTTTGCCAGAATCGTGCAGCCCTAATAATACGTTTTATAGTGCTCAGAGGGTTGGGTGGGGGTAGACGATAATACAATGCAATTAATTTATTAAATAATATAAAGAATTCTCATTAACTTCTGACCACAGCTGTATCCCTTCTAGCAACATCCAGAACTAGAAGAGTAACAACACATCTCTGTTGAAGGATCGGCGTTTGTGACTTGTTCAAATCAGATCACATTCTCAGACGTTGCGAGATGTAGTTCAGATGCTGTCTGGGAAACGCCTCGCCTCGTAAAACAACAATGCATTTCACAGAAGCGTGTTGTAGGAGAACTGCGGCCTCGTGTTCGTTACGGCCTGTTTATGATGAGAGAGTAATTATTTGTGTCTGAGGTAAGGTGTTCGGTTTGTTGACAGGAAGTGCAGCTCAAGTGATGCAATGTAAGGAGAGCGAGAGATTCATAGGCTGAAAGTAAATGTTGAAGAACAGGTGAAATACATGTGGGGATGTGTAAATTGCATATACTACTGTAATTCCAGCCGAGCAGTGAGGGTTTCTTTTTTTTGTTGGTGGTTTGTCGTGAAGTTGACATTCGGAGCGTCTGCTGACTCACCATCGCGTGTGTCTGATGCTCTTTCTTAGAAATGCATCTTGGGTGCTACTTGCAGGAAGTAATGGTTCAAACGACAGGAAGTCAGAGTTTACCCTCTCGCACTCATGCATTAGTGTCTGCTTATGTCACAAAGGAGAGCAGGATTTGCAGACTTAAACACATGTAGATCTATAAATACTTGAAGCAACATCACTGCTTCAGTTACAGACTCTCTGATTGGATTATGAGAGAGCAAGAAACCAATCAGCGACAGGCTAATTTGCATATGAACTGCTGTAGTACACTATTGTGGGTAATGATGAATGACTGGTGACAGTGGGAATGATCTTTCTGATCTTTCTGAATGATCTCTGTAAACCCTAGAGATGGTTGTGTGTGAAAATCCCAGTAGATCAGCAGTTTCTGAAATACTCAGACCAGCCCGTCTGGCACCTACAACCATGCCACGTTCAAAGTCACTTAAATCCCCTTTCTTTCGCATTCTGATGCTCGGTTT
Source organism: Danio aesculapii (assembly GCF_903798145.1). Lineage (NCBI taxonomy): Eukaryota > Metazoa > Chordata > Actinopteri > Cypriniformes > Danionidae > Danio > Danio aesculapii. The sequence continues at coordinate 2,816,239 of NC_079448.1, forward strand.
GAACTGCAGCAGATTATCTTGACCATGTCTACATGCCTAAATGCATTGAGCTGCTGCTTTGCGATTGGCTGATTAGAAATTTGGGTTAACGGGCTGTTGGACAGGTGTACCTAATAAAGTGGCCGGTGAATTATTATGTGTGATTTATATTTTTAATATTTTATTATAAAAAAATATATAAAAATATTTATAAAATATTTAATTTTATTTTTAATTAGAATTTCAGGGCAAATGTTTGATTAAAAAAGTAGAAATATAAACTAAACATAAATACAATATAAAACACTTTTCAACAACTAATTATTACAGGTCCAACATTAAATATTTGAAGTAATCTTTAGTTCATCTTGTTGAGGATCTTTAGTGTTTAGGATTGGCTGATAAAATCCGTACAAACACACAGTGAAAGTCTGTGCCGTGTCATCCTCACTGGTAAATGTCTGTGCGTGTGTGTTTGTCTGGTCAGTGGAATGCGCTCGGTTCAGGCTAAATGGATTAAATCAGGCTGCTGAAGTGTGTGTGTGTGTGTGTATGAGAGAGCGAGTGAGAGAGAGAGAGAGCGAGAGAGAGAGAGAATCGTACTTAAATAGTCTGTGAGTCAGTGGATTAGATGAGGTTGAGACGCAGGTGCACAGATTTATGTGTGTGTTTGTGTGAGAATATTCTGTGGGTGTGTGTGTGAATTGTGGTTCAGCAATCAGTCAATCATGCAAGTTCATAATGAAATGAATGTTGTTCATAATGACCACTGTGAAGTGCTGCCACACCACGCTCTCCTTTGACATTAATCTTCAGTGAAAGTTTACTTTGCTGCACATTTGACACCAGAACTAGCAGACAAAGCCTCCCTCTATATTAAGATCTGTAGACTGCAATAATATTTCCTTTTTCTAATTTGTAAATGAAGTAGTTTATTTATTTGGAGCATATTTGTTTTACAATTTAGCATTTCAAATTTTACATTTAACTTGATTTAGTTTATTATCAAGAAGTTTCTGCTGTAAATAAATGCAGGGTTTCACACAATGTCTTAAAGTTATCCCAACACAAATCCATAAAGTTTTAGATACAAATTTAGATAAACAACCAATGCATAAATAATTGTAAAATCTATCTCAACTGTCTGCGATACGTATTTTGCATATACTATTATTGCGATAATGCTAGTTTTGCCGTGTATTGTGCAGCCCTACGTTGCTGAATGAAATCTTTATTGGCTCGTCTCTTTGGCCGATGTTAAATTCACTTTGACCTGCAACCTCTCATTAACAGACAGATTAATCGGTCTAATCTCTCAGATACACTCACGCACACACACACACACACACACACTGACAGGTGTATTAGGTGGAGTGTGTGAACGTCTGTGATTAATTCCTGTGCTTGTTTGGCTGTTTGGACTCTCTGAAGAGTTTAATTTGTCTTTGACTCTCTGAATGTGAATCAAACTGATTAATGGAGGCTAGTGTGACCTTTGTGAACACACACACACACACACACACACATGCATGCGCACACACAGACTCATTGAATGACTTTCTGTGTGAGTTCAAACCCCGCAGATTCCGTCTTGATGACAAACACTCACAAGCTTGCAAACACAGGCAGAATATTAAGTGTGTGTGTGTGTTTTAGTCCTGGCAGGGCTACTTTGAATCTTCAGTTAAAATCAACAAGCTGAATTTGAAGCTAAAACTATCATTTTCACAAGTTGTTGTCTACTCTACAAGTTAGAAGGCTACAATTAAAAAGTAGATCTTTAAGATGCTTTCAAAATGACAAGAAATGCTCAACACTAAACATCAATGTGTGTTTTACTTTTATTTTTTTTTAGTTCTGACAGTCATTCATTTTAATGCATTGGGCACTTATATAATTTTCTATAATATGCAACCATATAATTTTAATTACCATCTTTTTTTTTTCTTTTTCACTTTATTTTTGTTGTTGTGAAAATCCCCACAGTCTAAAGACATGCGGGACAGGTGAATTGGGTAGGCTAAATTGTCCGTAGTGTATGTGTGTGAACGAGTCTGTATGGTTGTTTCCCAGTGAAAGGTTGCGGCTAGAAGGGCATCCACTGCGTAAAACATGTGCTGGATAAGTTGGCGGTTCATTCCGCTGTAGCGACCCCAGACTAATAAAGGCACTAAGCTGAAAAGAAAGTGAATAAATGAATGTTGTTGTGAAAATTCATTGCAAATGATTCAGTTCATTAGTGATTGTTAGAGTTGACAACATATTCATAATTATTTTTTGCAAAGCTTTCCATAGGCCTTTCATGATAAGGAATTTTTGCTGTGTGATATATCGTTACAAAAATTGTTGCAATACGCAATATTATTGTCATTTTGAGGTAATTTTATGCCACTGATTATACAGAATAATGATTATACATGAGCGTAATAATGCAAATAGCCCTGAACGCTTAAACTTCTCATTCTTAAGGCTATTTATATTCTATAGTTTGATCTTACAGAGGTAAATGTCCTATTATATATACTATTAAATGTCCTATTAGGTAAATATCCAGTTATAATCTTTGACAGCGGTGAGGTAGCATGTAAATGTGATTGTAAAATGGCTTTAATGTTATTAAACATAATGTTATTAAACCTGTCAGCTTAGAACATTGCACAATAAAAGATGGTCGGGTCAGAATTTGGCCTCAACAACATGAAAGCATGAATCCATCCTGCCTTGCATCAATGGTTCAGGCTGGTGGTGGTGGTGTAATGGTGTGGGGGATATTTTCTGGGCACACTTTGGGCCTACCTGAGTAGGATATCCATTCCATTATGACCACAATGTACCCATCTACTGATGGCTACTTCCAGCAGCATAACACGCCATGTCATAAAGCCGACAAATCTGCAGCAACTGCGTGATGCTATCATGTCAATATGGAGCAAAATCTCTGAGGAATATTTCCAGTAGCTTGTTGAATCTACGCCATGAAGGATTAAGGGAGTTCTGAAGGCAAAATGCGGTCCAACCTAATACTAGTAAGGTGTGCCTAATAAAGTGGCCGGTGAGTGTATCTATGAATGTGTTTGAAATGGAGTCATAGAAAATCATTCTATCGCACCATAGGGCTGTCCTGCAGTGTGTTTTATGAAAAATACTGTACTCAAATACTGCCACCCTACTAGCAAACACAGAAAAGTGTCGTGTGAAGAACAGCACCTCTCACAAGTGTGACCAAAGTTCTGAAGGCATAATGTTTCTGTCCTCGACTGTCACTGAGATGAGTTTAACACACACACACATCTGATCATGTGTCTCAGTGTGTGTTTGCTGAAGCTCCAGGAAATTCTGTTTCAAATGTTTTTAAATCTAGATCAGCAGAGCATGTGAATGCTGTTTTCTCCTAACTATATATATATATATATATATATGTATATATATATTTACTTTTAACATGCATTCAGGGTGTCGTAACTGTGGGTTTTATGTAAAATATCCCTTTGTTTTCATGGCTCTTTAACACAAAAACACAATGACTCATTGTGTGTTTCTTATGGAGAGCTGCTGGTCATTATGTGGTCATTATTGAATTATGTGCTTCTGACATCACTTCCTTTTCCTGTCTATTTCAGCGAAGGGAAATTTAGTCTAATTTGAATTCCTTATCAAACTCATTTTCTGTTGCTATTTTTGTCCTTTCTAATGTTCACAGCTCTTTTGAAGCAGGGTTATTATTATTACTGAAAACTTATTACAAAAATTATTACTATTAAACATTAAAACTGAAGCTAAAGCCATAAACTCATGAAACTAATGGCAAATTAAATGATTGAAAAGTTTAAATGTATAAAAACCCTTTAAACTGGTTACATTTCAGCGAGCTGCCAAAGCTAAATGTTTTGTTAATGTCATTTAGTTAAACTTACAGTACTAAAGTAAAACCAAATATAACAACCAGAAAATAAGTAAAAGCCAATTACATGGCTGCAGCTCTCGATTGTTTTTAGGTTTGTGCTTAAGTAAAATATAAATATTTGTTAATACAAATGTCTCAGCAATAATATAAATATATAAATGTCTGAGGCTTTTTTTTCTTAACAAAACACAACAAAAGAAAAAAGTTAAATAAAATAATATTTGTTTTTAAATAAAAAAATTAATAAAATTAAATAAATAATAAATAATAAAATAAAGTAATAAAAAAATAAGCAAAATTAAATAAAAAAACATTAAATTAATTAAATAATTAAAAAATAAACATATAACTAAAATAATTAAAACATTTAATAAAATGTAAAAATTTAAATGTAAAACTTAAAATTTTAATAATTAAAAAATAAAATTTAAATAAAATTAAATAATACAAAATTTTTATTAAATAAAATAATTAAATTAATAAAATGATAAAGATCAAATAATTTAAAAAATAAATAAAATAGTAAATTAAAATAAAAAATGAAATAATTTCTTTATTTTAATAATTAAAAAATAAAAATGTAATTAAAATAATTATAATTTTTTTAAATAAAATAAAATAAAATAAAATAAAATAATTTAAATTAAATTAAAATTTTGAACAAAATTGAGCAAAAATAATGAACATTTAAAAAAAAGTAATAATTAAAGAACATTTAATTCATTTAAAAATTAAATTTTATAAAATTAAATAAATTAAAAACTAAATAAAGCTTTTTATTCCAGAAAATGACAATTAGTCAAAATATACCCATTTTCAACTGATGTGATTTGAAGATCGTCTATCAATTATTAATATCGAACTTTTCCATTATTAGAACATTGATATTGTGTTGTGTAAAAATGATTATAAACATGTGAAAACATGGCACCATTTAGGTATTTTACGCAACACAAAAAATGCTGCTCAACATTTTGACAACAAAATTACAACATTTTTCATATAGAATGTGGAAATAAAATGTCCTCGTTAGGTTACAAATAAAAAAATAATAATTTTACTCAGACGCAACTATATATTGTTAGTTTAGAGAAACTGAGAATTTTTATTATTATTATTATTAATATTATTTTATATTGTTAAACAATATTTAATATTATGCATTTTATTTATTTCTTTTATTTATTTGTATTGATTACTTTTTAATGTCTATTTTAATTCCAGCTATATTCAAAGACGAGTTCAGTGCTGATATAGTTTTGTATTTATACTATTATAAAATGTTGTTTATTTAATTTTTGCATCATATTTTGGATCCAAAATAAGCTTTTGTTGCTATAAGATGTTACATTGTTGCATCCACAGCGTCTGTTGTCCTGGTAACCTCATTATCAGCCTCCCAGACAGGGTTGCCGGGCTATGGTCAGTCAGGGCGGAGACAGGAAGTTTTGTTTGTTTAGTTGTGAAGGAATGAGTTTGTGTTATTGTGAAAATGAATGCGGTCCGCTCATCAGAAGCTGCTCTGCGAGGGTCATCTATTGTCTGTCTGTGTGTGTGTGTGTCTGTGTGTGCGCGCAGTAGGTGCTCATTCATGCATTTAACTGTTCCTCTGCGTCCAGCCATGCGTTAGCACTGAGAGCATGTTACCAAGAGCAGAGCGCACTCGCAGGAAGCAGACTCATGTAGCTTAAAGGACTTCCTGTTGACATGTGCGCACACACACACACACACACAGACGTTGGCTATACATTTATTCTGAGGGTGTAAGTCAAAAGAGCAAGTTATGGCACGTTTAATATCAGCATCGTAAATCCTTTATATTTAGATTTAAAAAAACTTGTGTATATTTTAGGGCTAGGCCTTATTGCAAAAAAAGATCACTGATGATCATTTGTAAATGATAAATAATAAAATAAAATAATAAAAAAATAAGCAAAATTAAATAAAATAAAAAAAATGTAAAAATTAAAAAATAGTTAAAAAATAAACATATAATTAAAATAATTTAAACATTTAATTAAATGTAGTAATTTAAATGTAAAAGTTAAAATTTTAATAATTAAATAATAAAGAAATAAAATAATTAAATTAATAAAATAATTTCTAAAAAGATAAAATAATTTTTTAAATAAATAAAATAGTAAATTAAAATTAAAAATGAAATAATTTATTTATTTTAATAATTAAAAATTAAAAATTTTATTAATTAAAATTATTATTTTTTTAATTAAGTAAATTAAAATAAATTAAATTAAATTAAATTAAAATTTGGAACAAAATTGAGCAAAATAATAAACATTAAAGAAAATATAATAATTAAAGAATAACATTTAATTAAATCACTTAAAAATAAAATTTTATAAAATTAAATAAAATAAACGATAATTATTGAATATTTTTTAACAATCCATTTAGAAATATAAGGATTTTTTTTATTTAACCCCTTTATTTAATTTACCAACATTACTAAGGCAAACTACTAGTCAAAAACAAAAAAATAAACAAAAATAACTGATCTCTTCATAATAAAATGAACACAAGTGTTAAAGAGACTCTTAAAGTTGATCAATAAAATGTTACAAAGTGTGTGTGCAATGGTAAAGCATGAACACTGAACAAACAAAGCAAACTTTAGGATGTGAACAATAATAATAATACAGCATCAAACTCCGTCAACAACACAAATGATGATCCTCAAATCTGAGCTTTTAAGTAAAGGAACCAACCATCATTATTCAAATACACACTGCAACATTACAAATCGTGGAGTTGAATGACTACATTGCCCCCTATGCTAAACAATCTTTCAGATGGGGAGCTAGTGGCTGGGATGCACAAGAAAAGAAACCAAAAAGCCACTCTGGCGACATCCTTACATGCTTTTTGATTTAAAATCTCCTAAGTGCTACTATATGGCAACCATTTTCGAGTGTTTTTCTGAACTGAATTGACATTTTAATAGTACTTTTTAATATTTATTTATTTTTTATAATTTTTATTTTTGTTTATTTTTGTTTATTTTATTTTTCATTTAAGTTTTATTAGCTATTTGTATTTATTTGTTTATATATTTTTTATTTATTTTGTATTTTATAATTTGTTTTATTTTTATAATTTTTATTTATGTTGTATTTTATTTTATTTCATTTTTCATTTAATTTGTATTAGCTATTTTTTATTTAATTTAATTTTGTATAATTTATTTATTTTTATTATTTTTATTTGTTGTATTTTATATTTTATTTAGTTTTCATTAAATGTTTTATTAGCTATTTTATTTTATCACATTTTTTTTTATTTTTTTATTTTTTTTTGTATTTTATTTTTTATATTTTATAAATTTTTTTATTATTTATTTTTAATTTTTATCATTTTTATTTTTATTTATTTTGTACCTTATATTTAATTTTATTTTTCATTATTTTTCTATTAAATTTTTATTATTTTGTTTGGTTTCATCATTTTAATATTTTATTTTAAGTCAGTCGCCTCATCAGCATGAGTTCTTTCAGATTGGGAGCTAGTGGCTGGGATGCACAAGAAAAGAAACCAAAAAGCCACTCTGGCGACATCCTTACATCCTCTTTTATTTACCGTCTCCTCACTGCGGCCAGCCACCGCACTCATTTTCGCGTAAGTTGTTATTCTGACCTGAAGTGACAAGCGCTCCCCTGGCGTCTCTCATAACTAGGCGAGCATTAAGCATTTTCTTGACAAATGGACAAATCATTGCTGCAGCTCTGATGCTAGTTTATGGAGAGAAGTAAAAAGCACTGCAGTGTTTGGATGCGCTGTGTTTGTCCGAAGTAATCAGTCTGCTGTTATTACTGTATGTGTGTATCCCATACAAAGTGTGAAGCAGATTGGTTAGTTCTACTTGCATGAATAACGGTGTGTTCGCAGCATTCAGAAAAGTTGAGATGTTTTCAACTAGGTGCAACTGGAAAGTGCGCGCACGTCACGTGTGCACCGCTTGCTCATGTGCATGTCGCTCCCATATGCACATTTACAAGTAGGGTTGGGTGATGTAGACCAATTTGACATTGTATGATGTCTAATGTGGAACATCGCGATGGACGATGGCATCGTCGTCGTAAGTGGCGGTGAATTTATTATTTATGAATAATTAATTAATTCACAACAAATTAATTATTTGTAGCCTACCATTTTAACTACCTGACCTGCTTGGTTTTGTTTTACCCATAACCAAATCATAAATAAATAAAGAGAAGTCACACACACATTACCACCTGTCAGTCACTATTTCTGCAGGATTCTGGCATGAATAGGCAGAGTGATCTGTGTCGCTATAATAGCATCGACAAACTTGGTTGGTAAAACAGCTGCACAACCAACAGCATCTGAGGTTTTGGCTAAAATGACTAAGTACAAGTGTGAATGCGATAGATTGAAGCAGTGTAGTGACGCTGAGACACGTTACCTGATTCAAAAGACCGAAGAGTCGTTAGATAAAGACAAGATTATTAAATATCACGTTTAACAACTATAGTGAGACACGATCCAGCAGTACATCCTTGATAAACCGTCCGGCGTGCACTGCTCTCTGGGGTCAGTCACCCGCTGACTGCTGCAGCTCAGACGTCCACATATGCTACAGCCCGTGCCTGTGTGTGTGTGGTCACGTGATGTGCGTGTTCAGTGATATAGAGGGAAATCTTTCAGAAATGCTAGGTGAAACGCCAGTGTGGACGTGAATTGTTTTCAGTCTTAAATGCCATTTTTAAACTAAGACATATTATTGTAAATGGGGCCTCAGTGTGTATTTTCGCTAGCGGGTTGCTGCTGTGACGGGGGCGGGGCGGAGGATTGCGATGCTGGCTCAGCATTGTGATGTCCATCGACCATTAGACCAACCCTGTCTTATAATAACACAAAACTATACAGGGAATTTTTAAAACTAACTTAGTTTATTTATATTCAAAAAAATGACATTTTACTCGCACTTTACTCAACATTCAGTGATTCCACGGATTTACAAGATAATTTTTTTCTGCTAAACAAAATAAAGACGATGTTTTGTAGAATTTAAGAAACAATTAGCCATTGACAACTAAAGTAAGACTATAAATACCATGAAAGTCAATAGTTACCGGCTTTCAGCATTCTTCAAACTATCTTCTATTGTGTTCAACTGAACAAACAGGATGGGAATAAGTGGAAAGTGAGTAAAAATGACAGAATTAAAATTGTTGGGTGAACTACAATTGAGTATATGTAGTTTTTATATTCGATATATCAGTTTATATATTGAATATTGAAACTATTTGAAGGGATAGTTCACCCATGACATTTTACTCGCACTTTAATTCAAGTTAATAGAAATATAATCTCATTTTCTGACAGTGAAGTTGGAAAATTTGTTCATTGTTTATTTTTTAAAGGGCACCTTTTGTGCTAAAATCACTTTTATAAGGGTTTTAAACCCAGTTTTGTGTCAGCAGTGTGTGAATATAAGCAGCTTCTAATGGTAAATCTTTATTAATTAAACTTTTTGTAATCAGACTTGATAAAAACAGTCTGCAGAAACGCGTTGATTGGTGTTTTCTCTTTGTACGTGTCATCAGAGGGGGAAAACTCCGCCCACTACTGACCATCTCTCCCTCATTAGCATAAACAGCCCTGAGTGGGAAGCAGCCGTCCACCATAGGCGTTTTCACATTTTCAGTTTTTCACACAGATAATGTTAGTCCTGTTTTAAATCTGCCACTATGCTGGCACACAGCCATTTGTAGCTCCGCCCTCTTCTGCCCAATCTCATTTGAATTTAAAGCGACGGTCACCAAAACACCACAATTAAAGCCTATAAGGGTCAGTGTCAGAGAGTTAGAAAACATTATGTGTGGTATTTTGAGCTGAAACTTCTCACACACACACACACACACACACACACACACACACACACACACACACACACACACAAGGGACATCAGAGACTTATTTTACATCTTGTAAAAATAGGCATAATAGGTCCCCTTTAAAATAAATTACAACAGGAAACCTCTCACCAAAATAATAATCTAGAATATTTGACAGTAACTTTGATCAAATAACTGCGGGCACATTTTTAATGACTCTAAACGTAATTTTATTTATACAATTTTACATATTTATTATATTTCTGGCTGTTTGGAGTATCATATTAAAACAGAGCACCAACAAATTGAACTCTCTGACCTATTAAATGATATTATCCTGCTGTTTTGTGCCTTATATAGACTGAAACAATGATGAGTGTGAGTGTGTGTGTGTGTGTGTGTGTGCAACCGCTTTTGCATGTGTGTCTTTCTTTGTGACACTTCCTCTGAGCACTTACTGTGCAGGAAGTGGTTTGTCACACTTTAACGGGTGTGTCTGGTGTGGCCCATATTATGACATCACTTCAACACACACACACACACACACACACACACACACACACACACTGGTTTCAGCTTGAAAAAATGAAATGGACATTTGTCTCCATGGAAACCAAGCAGGCAGAAGTGACCACACACACACACACACACACACACACACACACACACACACACACACACACACGAAGGAATGTTCAAAGTGAATTCATATCTGTCTCTATTTTTAGAAGGAAATCAGAAATGCTGGTGCTTACACACACACACACACACACACACACACACACACACACACACACACACACACACACCTAGAATTTGCGCTTGTGTGTGTTTATGTGATTTTGTTTGTTACTCATTCAAATGAATCTGATAAAATGTTGATGCTGATGATTATTGATGTTTTAGGAACTTATTTTAAGTGTGTGAGTGTGTCCAGGAAACCAGTTTCTCTCTCTTACACACTAACAAACTTTTCCATCCACTGCACACCCAGAAACCAAAACCAAACACGGATATATTTCTACTATACTACCTTCACTTTCACATTGGAGAGAGTGACAGACTGCGTGTAAATTGCATTTGTACAGCATGTTCAAACACTAGCAATGCCAACGACTTATTAGGGTTAAGGTTAGGACAATTGCAAATATTCCTGAAGTGTAATTTTTTTTAATCTTGTGTTGCATGCACTGTGTGAAATGTGTTTTAGGTAGGGCTGTGCAATTAATCAAAAATCCGGATTCGATTTTGGCTTATAACGATTATGAAAAAGCCCCCTTATACCGCCCCCTTTCCAGTTGTACATGCCAGTTCTCAGTTCCATGTGCAAATGACTATAAGCATGTACTGTAATGTATCGTTTGCAGCACGGGATGCGCACCATTCATCGATGTACGTTCGAATCGTTCATATTTTTAAAAGCGCGGAGGAGTGCATGCTGTTGTGTGTGTGTGTGCGCCGCGCTCAGCCTCCGGGGCGAGCAGAACACACACATCTAACGGCATCTTAATGTGAGCGCTTTAATAGTCAAATACATGCACATTTGTGTCAAAACCAACCTCCCGCTCTCCCTCGGGAAGCCAATACGGAAGTAACTGAAACTGCAATTCATCAAAATTCCACTAGTCCTGGCTCCATAATAGAGCAAGTTGCAATTGAGCCCACTGTTAGAATGGCCAACTTTACAGCAGAAAAAAAGGTGTTTACAGCCTGGTACAAAGAACGATTTTGGTTCATATAGCTATTATTACCCTCCATGACAACTGTGAGGGGGGTGAACTCATCCATTTCCTTTATATTAGGCTATATTAAGTTTGCATAATTAAGGGCTGGGCCACTTGAGTGACAGCTAGGTCTCGCAGGTCGCCGTCACTTCACCTCAGCTGAATCCGGCTGATTAGCCGCTGAACTCTGCATATATATCGTATTTCTGTTTTGTTTTGTGTGGCTTTACACAGTCAGCTGCCTTTTGGACTTATTTCTTACAATTATCAGATGATATGGGATGCTGTGTGCATTTAATTGTGCTCACAAACCATTCACGTGGCCTCCGTTTCCCATGTGAGTAAAGTTATATACTTGTATACCATCTCTATAAATGTATTTGTTTTATTTAAGATCATTTATCATTAATATTTTTCTTTAGACCCGTAAAGCACTGCAGAATGTGACAGATTGATTAGCTGTAGGCTCTACAACAGTCATCTGAAGCGTTGTCATACAGTGTTGTGCTGGAGTTCATCAATAGCTGCATTTACTAACACACACTATATCTGAAGTGTTTGGAAGTAATTTGCATTTTCCTCATGTAGAAAAACGTCATAAGAACAATGTTTAGTGGCTCACTGTGTTACTACAGTGTTTTTAAAAGTCTTTAGAATTCTAAACATCGGTTTCTATCAGGGTACACTCAAGTGGACGGCTGGGCGCCGCGGACCGCTGCAGAAACCTATGTTTAGAATTTAAAAATGTCTGGCGCGATGATTCGGGACACTTCATGTCTCTGCCGCGCCACAGAGAGTGTCTGGTGTGCCGTGTCGCAGCTTCGAGTGGCGCATCCGGTGCCTCAGTCAAAGTTAATTCAGTGTGTGTGGTTATTAGTTTCTGTGTACAAGCTCGGCACTTGAAACTAGCACACAGTTGGCTGTAAAACTGTACAAAGACACAAATGATTTTGTACTCGCTGCTTGGTCTGTGTCCGAGTCGTACATGTGCGACATGTACATGTACGACTGAATGCGGATCCTTTCTTTCTCTCAGTCTGCCTGTCTGTGTTGCAAACACAGAGCTGGTGAGCTCATGGCCCCGCCCCCTTGTTACGTCGGGCGGGAAGCCGAAACTAATCTACATGTGAAGCAACACACCCCTAAATCAGCGAGCTGTGGACACGCCCCCAACATGACACTTTTTAACACATTATAATAAACAAATCTGAATTGTATTTTAAACTGAACCTAAACTGGCACACTCAGAAGAACCAGAATGTTAATATTAAATCAGAAAAAAGAGGTAAACTATGGGCCCTTTAAAACTGCGTTTTAGAATGAAAATGATCCCGTCCACACTAGCGTTTCACCCAAACGCACATCACGTGACCACATACACACTCCGGCATGCGCTGCAGCATATCTAGCCAGATGAGAGCTGTGCTCGTCGGACTATTCATCAAGGATCAACGCTGGATCTAATCTAACCTCACTATATTTGTTAAACGTGATGTTTAACTCATCTTGTTGTCTATATCTAACCACATATTCCCCGACTTTGGTCTTTTGAACCTCTTACTTGTTCTCAGGGAACGTGTTTTGGCTGAGTTAATAATGTTAATAATTGACTGATTGCTTGCCTTTATTTCCTATAATGTATAAACTTATTGTAATGAGAATAAAAGGAGGCAGTGATGTTTTAGGCTCCGTTTTGTTATAAATATGCACACAGTGAAGATGACGCTCATATAAATATGCAGCTACAGACCTCAATATTTTTGGTGTCTGCTA
>NC_079448.1:2834594-2852094 GCF_903798145.1 Danio aesculapii
TATATATATATATATATATATTAATAGTGTTTGTGTGAAGTGTATTAGTTGTTGTTCTTTAACTCTGAGCATCACTGATGTGACTGAAGTCTTCCAGATCTTGATGAACACAGTGAAGGACTCTAAAGCTGAGCCTCTGTTTCTGTCTCTGCTCCAACACCTGCTGCTGGTGCGAAACGACTACATGTCCAGGTATGAGGACTAATGCACCCACGTTTGACATCTGCTGCTCATATATAAGCTGGAGCTTCAGGGGTTATTGGACTGTCACTCACTGATATTTGAGCTGTCAAACTCTGTGTGTGTGAAAGATGGCAGAAAGGCAGGTTATTGTGCGTGTGCGGAGCGAGAAGAAAAGCTGTCAAGAGTTGAGATGAATGAAGAGTTCAGATGGAATAAGCCGGAATTGTACACTTGAGGGTCAGATGCCATAAGAGATGTTTGAAGAAACTGGAGAGCTTAGTTGCTGTTTGCTTCGACAAATGGGTTATTATTATTAGAAAACCCAAACCAAAAAAGAGAACATTTATTATTATGTTAATTATTAGCACACTAGTGAGATTGTAATTTTTATAATATTACTTAAGCGATGTTTAAAGGAACAAGGCCATTTTAAAGTATTTACTGTAAAAACACTGTAGTATAGTACATTTTAATGTTTATAGTAGTTACTTTTACATTTCAAATGTAAATGTTAAGTACTTTAGTTACAGTACTTTGGTATTTATAGTAAATTTTTGTATTTACCATAATAGGTTTGTGAATAACTATTATAGTTTATAATATTATTTACTATAATAATTTTAGTTTGGCTGGTAAAAATCAGTTTTTATGATTTTTGAAAATAGTTTTTAGGGCTTGTTATGTCCATATACACACTACCTGACAAAAGTCTTGTCTCCTATCCAAGTTTTAGGAGCAACAAATAATAAGTTGACTTCTAGTTGATCATTTGGTATCAGAAGTGGCTTATATGAAAGGCAAAGGCCTCTAGATTATGCTTATTTACCAAAGTAAAATCTGATCATGCCTTGATTATTAATGATTTCATTAGGACAGTAAGGTCTGACTCTGCTTAGACTAAAGTCTGGTCACTGAACCTTCAATAATGTCCAGTATAGAATATGTGGTCATGCTGCAGTGGAAACAGAATGAATATTGTGTCTGACTCCATCATGAGCTTGGAGGACTGCATCCATACATCTCTGACATGACTCAAATCACTGATTAATAAAGTCATCTGGAATGGTGAAGAAAGCGTTCTTGCAGGACTCCCAGAGTTCATCAAGATTCATGGATTCATCTCTCTTACCCCAGACATGCTCAATAATGTTCATGTTTAGTGACTGGGCTGGCCAATCCTGGAGCCCCTTGACCTTCTTTACTTTCAGGAGCTTTGATGTGGAGGCTGAAGTATGAGAGGAAATGCTATTCTGCTGGAGAATCTGCCCTCTCGTGTGGTTTGTAATGTAATGTGCAGCTCAAATGTCTTGATACCTCAGGCTGTTGATGTTGCCGTCCACTCTTCAGATCTCATTTGCTCTGAATGTAACCCCAAACCATGATTTTTCCTTCACCAAACTTGACTGATTTCTATGAGGATCTTGGCTCCATGTGGGTTTCAGTAGGTCTTCTGCAGTATTGGTGATGATTGGAAAGGAGTTCAATAGTTGATTCATCTGAAAAATCCACCTTCTGCCACTTTTCCAAATGATCAACTAGAAGTCGAGTTATTATTTGCTGCTCTTACAACGGAGATCCACGACAAGACTTGTGTCAGGTAGTGTATAATAAGGGCATAATAGTATCACCTTTTAATGCACACTTCATGCTAATAACAGAAGACTTTTAACTCAAACTACTAATTATCTGCTTATTAATAGTTATTGAGGTAGGGTTTAGGCATTGGGTAGGTTTAGGCATATAAAATTAGATCATACTTTATAAATGCTAATAAACAGTTCATAAATTAATAATAGGTAGGTAATAGGCCAGTAGTAAATGATGCGAGTTGGTTCTCAAACTAAAGTGTTACAAAAAAAAACATGTTTGGCACAAAAAGAAAGTGAATAAATGAAGTGAGAATGGAGATTATTGGCTGAAGTGTCTCTGTAAGAGACGAGGCTGGAGTTCAGGGAGATGGATGGAGACATGTTTGATTGATGGCCAGCAGGAGGCAGATGCGGTTGCTGATGGTAACCAGCTCTAAATAAGAACCTAGACACTGTATGACACCCCAGCTTCAATTAACTACCACACACACACACACACACACACACACACACACACACACACGTCTGCCCATTTAGATGGTTGTCTTGGCAGAGAATCTGTTTTAGTGGCGAGAAGAAACACAAGCTTGTTTCTTTAACCTGTATGTCTAAAGTCACACACCCACACGCACACACATACACTCTTATTCAATCGCAAAAAAGCCTGCCACACACACACACACACACACACACACACACACACACACACACACATACAGAACGACAGAGAAGACCTAGTGGGAGTGTGAAAAGACATGGACGGATGGATTTTGTGTGTGTGTGTGTGTGTGTGTGTGTGTGTGTGTGTGTGTGTGTGATGGTTTGTAAATGCTTTCAGGATGTCAGACTTGTTGCTTGTTCCTTGTCTGTTCAATGTGATCCGACAGGCAGGAAATTGGAGAGCCTGTTTCCGTCCTGAGAGAGTGTGTGTGTGTGTGTGTGGATTGTTTTGAATACAACACCAGTGTATATACTGTACATCAAGTCCCTGTGAAATCCAAATTGACGTGTTTTGGCTTTTCTCACGTTTCTGTTAGCATGAATGTTTTCAGTAAGCTGGTGTGCTCCAAATCAATGACAACATTCACGTTTGGACAATAAATGCGTTCAGAACTTCCACTCTCTCACTTCTGCTGAAACGCCTCAGTAATGTTGATGACATCACTCTGCACTTATGATACTCTTCCATTTTTCTGTCCAATCAAATGCTTTGGAGACTCTATAGTGTCCCGCCCCTACATAGACAGCGGATGACAGTTACTTTATACTGGTTAGTCCGCTATATTAGAGCTATTATTATTATACTGACTAATAGATCCTTATAAATAAGACTGATATTAACATCTAAAACACTTTACTTTGATTTCACAGGGACTTTAAAATCCTACAGGACTTCCAATCTTTTCATTGCACTGCAAAAGCAAGGTCAAGCCAAGCGCATTGCATTATGGGATGCATCGTCTCACACAGAGCGCTCTGTTGTTTTCGGTGCATTTTAGCAAATGTAGCGAGTCACTTGGGTTTTTATATGCATAATGAAACTTCATTTACTGCGCACAGCATCCGTCCAGCAGGAGTAATGAGGACACAACATGCAGCACATCTGCAACACTTGCATACTAATTCACCTCTTCTGTTTAGACTTTTGTTGTTGAGGTCTGAACTTCATTCATTCACTCATTCATTTATTCTTTCATTCACTCATTCACACATTCATTCATTCATTCACTCATTCATTCACATATTCATTCTTCATTCATTCACTCACTCATTCATTAATTCATTCACATATTCATTCTTCATTCATTCATTCATTCATTCATTCACATATTCATTCTTCATTCACTCACTCACTCATTCATTCTTTTATACACTCATTTACTCATTCATTCACTCATTCATTCTTTCATTCACTCACTCACTCATTCATTCACATATTCATTCACTCACTCACTCATTCACTCACTCATTCATTTTTTTATTCACTCATTTACGCATTCATTCACATTCATTCATTCACTCATTCATTCTTTCATTCACTCACTCATTCATTCACATATCCACTCACTCACTCACTCACTCATTCATTATTTTTCACTCACTCACTCATTCTTACATTCACTAATTCAGTAAATCACTCATTCATTCATTCACATATTCATTCTTTATTCATTCATATACTCACTCATTTATTCACATATTCATTCTTCATTCATTCACATATTCGTTCTTCATTCATTCATTCACTCACTCATTCATTCACATAATCATTCATTCATTCACATATTCATTCTTTATTCATTCATATACTCACTCATTTATTCACATATTCATTCTTCATTCACTCACTCACTCACTCATTCATTCACATTCACTCACTCACTCACTCACTCACTCACTCACTCACTCACTCACTCACTCACTCACTCACTCACTCACTCATTCATTCTTTTATTTACTCATTCATTCACATATTCATTCTTTCATTCACTCACTCACTCATTCACTCACTCATTCACTCCCTCACTCACTCATTCATACATTCACTAATTCAGTAAATCACTCATTCATTCACGCATTCATTCACTCATTACCTCACAAATTGTTTTACTTATTCATTCATTCACTCATCCACTCATTTATTTTCTCATACGCTTATTCATTCACCAATCCACTCATTTTTTCACTCATTCATTCATCTACTTATTCATTTACTCATTCCTTCACACATTCGTTCATTCACTAATTCGCTAATTTCTTCACTCATTCATTCACTGATTCATTTATTCATTCACTCATTCCTTCACATTCATTCATTCACTCACTCATTCACTCCATCCATCCATCCCCCTTTTGTTTTAAGTTTTACCAAAAATGTTTAAGGAATAGTTCACTAAAAATACTAAATTCTACCATCATTTACTTTCCCTTCACTTGTCACAAACCTGTTCGAGTTTCTTTCCTTAGTTGAACACAAAAGACGATATTTTGAAGAATGTTGAAAACTGGTCACCATTGACTGCCATAGCATTTGTTTTTCTTCCTACTATGGAAGTCAGTGGTTACTGGTTTTCAGCTTTCTTCAAAATATCTTCTTTTGTGTTCATCAGAACAAAGGCTCTTATAAAGGTTTAAAACTATTTGAGGGAGAGTAAATAGTCAGTCATTTTTCACTTTTTAGTGAACGATCCCTTTAATTATTACGCCTGCTCTACATGTGCTTAAACATGTCTAAGTGTTTTATGTACTATTATATCACTGAATGACATCTTAAATTAATTAAAAAAATAAAATAAAGAGAAAATAAATAGTCAGTGAATACCTGTTTTTAGCATTCTTCAAAATATCTTCTTTTGTGTTCACCTGCGTAAAAAACCATGGTTTATAAAGCCATACAGGCAGAGGAATGAGTTCAGGGTTGTTAAATGATGGATTTCAGATGACCTGAGAATTTAATGATAGATTATGAGCAGAAAAAGAGGAGTAAAAGTAATGTAAAGAGGTAAATGCATGAAAGTCAATGGTTACCTGTGTTCAGCATTCTTCAAAATATCTTCTTTAGTGTTAAAATACATACAAACATCTCTTCTTCGTGGTTACTAAAGTCATACCATTTAATTGTAGATTATGAACAGAGAAGATGAATGTGATATAAAAAGGTACATGCATGGAAGTCAATGGCTACCTGTGTTCAGCATTCTTCAAAGTATCTTCTTTTGTGTTAAACTACATACAAACATCTTTTTGTGGTTTATAAAGTCATACCATTTAATTTTAGATTATGAACAGAGAAGATGAATGTGATGTAAAGAGGAACATGCATGGAAGTCAATGGCTACCTGTGTTTTGCATTCTTCAAAATATCTTATTTTGTGTTCAACTGCAAAAAAACATCATGCTTTATAAAGCCATACAGGCAGGAGGAATGAGTTCAGGGTTGTTAAATGATGGATTTTAGATGACCTGAGAATTTAATGGTAAATTATGAGCAGAAAAGAGGAATAAATGTAATGTAAAGAGGTAAATGCATGGAAGTTAGTGGTTACCAGTTTTCAGCATTTTTCAAAATATCTACTTTTGTGTTAAACTACATACAAACATCTCTTCTTTGTGGTTTATAAAGTCATACCATTTGATTGTAGATTATGAACAGAGAAGAGGATGAATGTGATATAAAGAGGTACATGCATGGAAGTCAATGGTTACCTGTGTTCAGCATTCTTCAAAATATCTTCTTTTGTGTTCAACTGCATAAAAAACATCATGCTTTATAAAGCCATACAGACAGAGGAATGAGTTCAGGGTTGTTAAATGATGGATTTCAGGTGAACTGAGCATTTAATTGCAGATTATGAGCAGATTAGAGGAAGGAATGAGATGTAAACGAGTGAGAATTAGAGTTTTGGGAGAGCTAGAGAAGTGTGTGTTTCTCTGGTGTTTCTGTGCTGCCGTCAGCAGAAAGTCTTCATGCGAGTTTCTCTTAATATGCTGACACACGGCAGAAAGTGACGACGCCTCCATATAATTATGCTCCAAATATAACCGCAGCTCAAATCCCCGAGCGGCTCGTCTGCCCACAAACAAACTCTCATTCCGCCGCTTTAATCACTGACGAGAGAGAATTAATTAGGATTATTCTGATTTCTGCAAAAGCCTCTGGTTAAAACTCGGATCAGATGCTGTAGTTTGACACGGACACTAGGGGTCTCTCTCGCTCCACCGAAAAATCTAGAGTTTGAGAGAGAGAGAGAGAGAAAAGAGGGCAGAAATAGAGGAAAAAGAAACTGCTTGGTGGAAAATGAAGAACATATCGAGTTCGTTTCACACCAGGTCAAGATGGCAGATTCCACACAAATGGACTGTCTGGAAAAGCTCAGACACACAGGTGTGTTTTCAAACACACACACACACACACACAATACGCATTAAAATAACATTTCACTAGTCGATTACACACAATTCCAAATGGGCTGTGTTTCAAATCTAGTGAAACTGTCTACCTGGACAGCATTTCTGGGCATCACAGATGAAAAATAATGACTAAAATTCAGTCTGGATTTAAATTTAAAGGGGAAAGAACATCTATTTCATGGTTAATTTACTAAATATTCTATAATAGTCTTATTTTTTATATTTTTGAATGAATTTAAAATGTCATTCACTGAAAGAGTAGTACATAATCATTCCTCTGCCTGTATGACTTTGTAAACCATGAAGAAGAGAAGTTGCTATGCAGTTAAACACAAAAGAAGATAGTCTGAAGAATGCTGAAAACAGGTAACCATTGACTTCCATGCGTTTATCTCTTTACATCACATTTATTTCTCTTACCTCTTCATAATCCTCCTGCCTGTATGCCTTCATAAAGTATAATTTTATGCAGTTAAACACAAAACAAGATAGTCTGAAGAATGCTGAAAATGGGTAACCATTGACTTCCATGCATTTACCTCTTTACATCACATTTATTCCTCTCACCTGTTCATAATCCTCCTGCCTGTATGGCTTTATAAACCATGATGTTTTTATGCAATTGAACACAAAAGAAGATAGTTTGAAGAATGCTGAAAACAGGTAACCATTTACTTCAGGCATTTACCTCTTTACATCACATTAATTTCTTTCCTCTCGTCATTATCTACAATTAATGCTCAGTTCGCCTGAAATTCATCCTTTAACAACGCTGAAATACTCCCTCAGCCTGTATGGCTTTATAAACCATGATGTTTTTTTGCAATTGAACACAAAAGAAGATAGTTTAAAGAATGCTGAAAACGAGTAACCATTGACTTCCATGCATTTACCTCTTTACATCACATTTATTCCTCTCACCTGTTCATAATCCTCCTGCCTGTATGGCTTTATAAAGCATAACTTTTTTTATGCAGTTGAACACAAAACAAGATAGTTTAAAGAATGCTGAAAATGGGTAACCATTGACTTCCATGCCTTTACCTCTTTACATCACATTTATTCCTCTTATCTGTTTATAATCTTCCTGCCTGTATGGCTTTATAAACCATGATGTTTTTATGCAATTGAACACAAAAGAAGATAGTTTGAAGAATGCTGAAAACAGGTAACCATTTACTTCAGGCATTTACCTCTTTACATCACATTAATTTCTTTCCTCTCGTCATTATCTACAATTAATGCTCAGCTTGCCTGAAATTCATCCTTTAACAACTCTGAAATACTCTCAGCCTGTATGGCTTTATAAAGCATGATGTTTTTTATGCAATTGAACACAAAAGAAGATAGTTTGAAGAATGCTAAAAACAGGTAACCATTGCTTTCAATGCATTTACCTTTTTACGACACATTCCTTCCTCTAATCTGCTCATAATCTGCAAATAAATGCTATGAGTTTATAAACCATGAAGAAGAGATTTTTTTATGCAGTTAAATGCAAAAGAAGATATTTTGAAGAATGCTGAAAACGGGTAACCATTGAATTCCTTTCAGTTATCTCTTTACGTCACATTCCTTTTCCTAATCGGTTCATAATCTACAATTAAATGCTCGCTTCACCTGAAATTCATCCTTTAACAACCCTGAACTCATTCCTCTGCCTGCATGGATTTATAAACCGTGATGTTTTTATGCAGTTAAACACAAAATAAGATAGTTTGAAGAATGCTAAAAACAGGTAACCATTGACTTCCATGCATTTAGCTCTTCACATCACGTTTATTCCTCTTATCTGTTCATAATCCTCCTCCTGTATGGCTTTATAAAGCATGATTTTTTTATGCCGTTGAACACAAAAGAAGATAGTTTGAAGAATGCTGAAAACAGGTAACATTGACTTCCATGCATTTAGCTCTTCACATCACGTTTATTCCTCTTATCTGTTCATAATCCTCCTGCCTGTATGGCTTTATAAAGCATGATTTTTTTATGCTGTTGAACACAAAATAAGATAGTTTGAAGAATGCTGAAAATGGGTGACCATTGAATTCCATGGATTTACCTCTTTACATCACCTTCCTTCCTCTAATTTGCTCATAATCTTCAATTAAATGGTATGACTTTATAAACCATGAAGAAGAGATGTTTTTTTATGCAATTAAATACAAAAGAAGATAGTTTGAAGAATGATGAATACAAGTAACCATTGACTTTTTTATTTTTTGTTTATTTCATATTTTGAATTAATTTAAAATGTCATCCAGTGAAATATTATAGTACATAAGACATATTTAAGCACATGTAGAACAAGACTCTTATTAAAAGATAGTTGACTACAAAGTGAAATATGACTCATTATTTACTCTCCCTCAAATTGTTTTAACCTTTTATTGAGTTTCTTTATTCTGTTGAACACAAAAGAAGATGCTTTGAAGAATGCAAAAACCTATAACCATTCACTTCCATAGTCGGAAAAACAAATACTATGCAAGGCAATGGTTATCGGTTTCCAGCATTCTTCAAAACATCTTCTTTTATACCTTTCATACATTACCTTAATTTACTTTAGCATTAATGTCTTAATCATCATCTGTTATGATTATTTTAATTTTATTCTTGAGTAAAACACGTTCAAGTGGCTGTGAAATGTGAAATGTGCTATATAAATAACCTTAAGCTCAGAATAGTGCAGAGTGTGTGATTCTGCAGGGTCACCGGAGGTCCGGCTGGACGGCCGAACAGTGTGATGAGAATCTGGGATATTGTTTTATGAACTGGCTGCTCAATATCTGGGGTTTCTTTAGGTTGACGTGTGTGTGTGTGTGTGTCTGTGTTTCAGGCCACAGTACTATAAACTCATCGACGAGTGTACGGCGCAGATCGTCCTGCACAAGAACGGCTGCGATCCTGACTTCAAATGCAGGAAGTTTGACCTGGAAGTGGGTCATTTGATTGGTAAGAAACACACACATACTCAATACACACAAACTGACACAAACAAAAACACACTCTCAAACAAAATGTACTCGCACACAAAAACAAACACGTAAACAAAACACACCCATATAACACACACAAATACACACAAACATGTGTACAAACACTCAAACAAAACACACCAAAAACAAACAAGCAAACACACACACACAAAACGCATGCATAAACACACATACAAAACACACACACCCACACAAACAGACATACACACAAATACACAAAAACATGCACAACACACACACAGAAACAGCACACACATACACACATGTGCAAAAACACACACAGAGCAAACATAAACACACATGTATGCACACAAAACACAAACATTAACATCCACACATAAATACACACAAACACAGACACACATAGAAGCAAAAACAAAGACACACAAACACATACACGACACGCACACACAGAGAAACAAACAAAGACACACAAAAAACACAAGCATGCAAATGAAAACACAATAACACCCACACATAAATACACAGAAACACATACACACAAACAAAAAACACACACTCAAACAAAACAGACACACAGACACACACACACACACACACACACACACACACACACACACACACACACACACACACACAAACAAACAAAAATACAGACACACAAACAAAAACGCACGCACACACACACACACACAAACACATGTTAAAAACTCATACACATGCAAACAATAACACCACACACAAATACACACAAACAAAATACACACTCAAACAAAACAGACGCAGAGACACACAAAAACACAAACAAAAACACAAATACACATAAAACATATACAAAACACACACACAAATGCATGTTAAAATCTCAAACGCATGCAAACAATAACACCACACACAAATACACACAAACACAGAAACACAAACACACACACTCAAACAAAACAGATGCAGAGACACACATAAAGCACACACAGACAAAACGCACACAGAGAAACAAACAAAAACAGACACAAATTACACACACCACAAACAACAAAAACACACACATGCAAACAAAAACATGCACAAAAATACACACACATACATGCATGTGCAAAAAACACACACAGAGCAAACATAAACAATAACACCACACATAAATACACAAACAAAAACACACTTAAACAAAACAGACGCACAGACACACACACAAACACACACGCACAGTCACACACAAACAAACACGCATGCAAACAATAACACCGCACACAAACACAGACATAAACAACAAACAAAACATACACGCACACAACACACACCACAAACGACAAAAACACACTCATGCAAACAAAAAGACACACACACAAACACACAATACCCAGAACCCCAACACAAAATACAGACAAACAAATACACATAAACACACACAGAAACAACAGCACACACATACACAAATGTGCTAAAAAACACACACACAGAGCAAACAAACACACACTTGCATGAATATAAAAAACACAAACACACACTCAAACAAAACAGTCGCACAGACACACATAGAAGCAAACACACACCAAAAACACACACAAATAAACAAACAAAAACACAGACACAAAACATACACACAACACAAACACGTTAAAAACACACACGCATGCAAACAATAACACCACACACAAACACAGACATACAAAAAACAACAACAAACAAAACCCACACATACTCGCACACAACACACACCACAACCAACAAAAACACACTCATGCCAGCAAAAACATACACATAAACACACACACAAAACATACATGCACGCAATCTCCCACTTGTCCTTCTGGGGACTCTCACAGATGTGATGTTTCTACTGTACACACTGTATATTCTCTCCCCCTACACTAAACCTACCGCTAAGCTCAACCCTCACAGGAAACAATCTGCGTTTAACATTCCCAAAATGCTTCATTCTGTCAGATTTATTTACCGAAATCCCCATAGTGACACAAGTCCTCATGAGTCTGTGTGCTTCCAATTTCAACTCCCCACTGGGATATAAAAACAAGTATACACACAGACCACACCGTAATGCTGCATGTGTCCACAGGGTGGCAGAGTTCAGAATGCCTTCAACAATATCAGAACGTCTCAAATCTCCAGAATAATCCGGCGTGACATTGAGCCGCTCACAAAACAAGCTCTTTAGGATCTCCTGCAAATAAGCTCGTTTAGCTGATTATTATTAGTATGAAGTGTCTGGCTCACATCAGCTGTGTGGGACGCCTGCTTGCACTGTGTTGAAGCGAAAAAATAATAAGAATAATTCAAACTCTGCATTAAACGTGACTCCTTTTGGGTTACATCGTATTAAACTGAACAAGCCAATAATAATTATCATCAGTAATCAGGTTTAAAATCATAAATGCTAGCAGAGTTTTGGAGTTTAAAGACATTTGGGCTGCTTATCAGAGTATTTGTGAAGCATGCTGAGCAGATTGAGTTTTTGGAGCTATGACACGGTGAAGTAACTAGATGAAACGAGCGCAGTAATTCCCCTGAATGTCATATATTTATGCCTCCCTCAGTATTTTGTTTGAGATATGATTTGTTTTCTTGTAGAAGTGTCAGCCTGTGGGTTTAACAATATAAGTAATATTCAAATAAATAAATAATAAAGGGCGACATGGTGGCTCAGTGGTTAGCACAGCAAGAAGTTCGCTGGTTCGAGTCGCGGCTGGGTCAGTTGGCGTTTCTGTGTGGAGTTTACATGTTCCTCCCATGTCAGCGTGGGTTTCCTCCGGGTGCTCCGGTTTCTCCCACAGTCCAAACGCATGCGCTATTGGGGAATTGGATGAACTAAATTAGCCATGGTGTGAGAGTGTGGGTGTTTCCCAGTACTGGGTTGCAGCTGGAAGGGCATCTGCTGCTTAAAACATATGCTGTAATAGTTGGTGGTTCATTCCGTTGTGGCCACCCCTTTGTACTAAGCCGAAGGAAAATGAATGAAATGAATATAAAATAAAACATAAAAATAATACATAAATAAATAATAAGTTCACGCTTTTCAGAATAGTGTAAACGCAAATGTTGTGTAACATCAAAAAAAAGGTAATTTCATTTAAAACATTCATTCATTCATTTTTCTTCCGACTCAGTCCCTTTATTAATCATGGGTCACCACAGCGGAATGAATCGCCAACTTATCATATATATGTTTTACAGGGCAGATGCCCTTTCAGCTGCAACCCATCACTGGGAAACCCTCATTCACAAGCGTATCCAATTCACTTATAGCGCATGTGTTTGGACTGTGGGGGAAACCGGAGCACCCGGAGGAAACCCACACCAACACGGGGAGAACATGCAAACTCCACACAGAAATGCCAACTGACCCAGCTCAAACCAAGAGGCTCAAATCAGCGACCTTCTCGCTTTGAGGCAACAGCTCTACCCACTGTGCCACCGCGGCGCTCTCATATAAAACACTGAATTAAAAATTATGCATTATAAAATTAATAAAAAATAGAAAATCAAACCACAAATCTCATCTGTTTTTCACAACAAAAAGGAAAAATGCCTATTAAATTTGTAAAATTTGAAACAAAAATCAAATAACGGCTCTTATTATATCTTATTTCAATATTGGTTTCTAATAGAAAAATCGAATGTCTTAGAGACCGCTTTCCAACATTTTTCAAAAGATCTTTATTTGTGTTTTGGAACGAGACGATAATAAATAAATGATGGCAGAATGTTTGTATTTGTGTGAACTATCCCTTTAAATGCATTTCTCAAATATTTTATCTTTCCGCCATTATTTCTATACCGGTGTATCACTTCCTCCAAGCTTCTCTTCCATCCTGATGTTCTTCCTCACACACACTGCCTTCAATATTTCAAGACTCCCTTACTTTCTTCTTTCTAAACTTCTTGCATTTGAAATAAACCTTTACTTCCATCACTCCTCAACTTCTTTATAAATGTCTTCACTAGGAGCCTCCGTGCCGCTTCCTTTGCTCTTCAGTTCTGCACATCTCCCCGTTCCTCCCATTCTCTATTCTTCATTCCAACACTTTTGTCGCTGTCAAACAGAAACGTTGAGGAATTTCCTTCAGGAACTCGCCATCGCCTGTCATCTGCAATGTTGGGCATGTTACCTTAAAAATAATTCGTTATAGTTACTTCTCACAAATAGTAACTGAGTTTTTACCTGAATTACAGTGTGATTAAAGTAACTAATTACCAGTGAAAGTAACTATTGTACAAGAAAAAAATGCCCCCCCCCCCCCCCCCCCCCCCCCAAAAAAAAAAAAAAAACCCACCCAAAAAGTATGTTAAATAAAATGGACACTAGATTAAATATATTATTATTGTTATTATTATTATTATTATTATTATTATTATTAACAATAATAACATAAAACATTCTATGCTATTCTCTACTGGATTTATGTTGCTGTGGGGCCATGTGAAAGACTCTATAAAATTAAATATTTGATTGTAAATATTATCAATTTATTATCAATATTATCAATAAATAAAGGGGCGCTTATAATTCTGTAGGACTTCAACTGTAGGAGAGACTAGTGGTTACTATTTTGTGTTATCAGAGCTGTAAGACTTCACAAATCTTGATTATCAGAATATTGTTAAATATTAAAATTATACCAATATCAACAGCAATACTCGAACACAATATGCAGCTGATTCAGTCGTCACGCAGCAACCTAAAACGAGCACTGCACTCCTCTTTTTCGTCAGCTAAAAGGCATTGTGCTGCGCCTTGTGTTGTTGGAACTTAAGCACGTTCGGTGTGATCGGCCCCTACGTGGGCTAATAATATTGACCTTAGTGTTTTTCAGAAAAATACAATTTTTTTTGCCAAAAAAAAACCCAATAAGACTTTCTCCAGAAGAAAAAATATTAGAGGAAATACTGTGAAAAATTCCTTGCTATGCTACTCATCATTTGGGAAATATATAAAAAAGCAAAAAATAACTGCAGGGCGAATACTGGGTGACTTAAACTCTACATGCCAATCATCATCAGTTATGTGGTTGTCCCACCCCTACACACAAGAGAAGGCTGATAAAGCCTATTCAGATGAAAACTTCACTGAGGTCCATTGTAAATCAATTGGATAATATCAATGGATAATGTTTTTTTTTGTCAGTAACTCTAACTGCTAACTGCATTGTTATATAGGAAACAGTAATTTATTTAATTACACTTCACTGAAAAACGTTAGTAACACCGTTTATTTACAATGCAGTGATTCCCATCACCGTTCATCTCATTATCATATCTCCACAGAAGCCATTCCTATTGGCTGCCGATGTCAGCAGACACTATCTGTATGACTCACTGCTTAAACTGTTACTTTTGTTGTGTGTGTGTGTATGTGTGTGTGTGTATGTGTGCGTTTGTTAACAGGCATGTGTGTGTGAGATATCGATCCGCAGTTTGCAGAGCCTTTTATGGCTTTGAGAACACACACATGCGAGAGTTTTTCCAGGCGCCTCAGATGTATAAATGTATGCTGCCCTTTGTGTGGTGATTTCAAAGACACTTTGGGGTTTCTTATTTTAGCGCGAGTTTGAGACGGGACGAAGCCAGCCGCAGATTTTAATTAGATCGTTCAGTAATCAGAGCACGAATCACAGGAGGAAGAGACTCGTCGCAGTGAAGGGCACTTTATACACACACACACACACACACACACACACACACACACACACACACACACACACACACACACACACACACACACGGATCTCTAAAATTGTCTGTTCACTCACTGCCTGTCTCTCTTTCTCTGCAGATAACATGGTTGATCAAACCAAAGTGGAAATCAGTGAAGCCAAGGCCACAGAGCTGGAGAAGAAGGTACAGACAAACAAGCACTCGAGAGCGTCTGAATGACAGACACACACACACACACACACACACACACACACTCACACACGTTTACACTAAATCACTACCTGCTCAAATGCATTCAATGGCCCTCAAATATCCGTCAATAATGGCGGATCTGCTGTGCACACACACACACACACACACACACACACACACACACGCACACACACACACACACACATGCACACACCAATTCACACACAAACACTCACACAAAAATACTCACACACACATGCACACAAACATTCACTCTCACACGTGCATGCAAACACATACTTTCACTCACAACCCTACACACACACACTCATTCACTCTCTCTCTCACACACAAACACAGGCATGTACAAGCCTACACACACATACATTTATTCACGTGCATACATTCACTCACACACACACCTGTGCTCACAGATACATTCACTAATGCACACGCACAGGTGCACACACACACACACACACACACTCGCACGCACACAAACACATGCATGCACACAGACACACACACACACACGCACACACACACACACATACACATATTCAATCAATATATGCACACAAACACATGACGGTACAACACACACACTCTCCCACACATACACGCGCATACATTCACTCACAAACACACACACACATGCACACAAACACATCCATGCACACAGACATAGACACATACACATATTTAGTCAATTTATGCACACAAACACATGGGCGTACAACATACACACACGCACGCATTCACCCACACATACACACGCATGCATTCACTCACGCACACACATGCACACAAACACATGCATGCACACAGACATACACACACACACACACATACATATTCAATCAATATATGCACACAAACACATGGCGTTACAACACACACACTCACTCACACACTCACTCACAAACACACACACACACATGCATACAAACACATGCATGCACACAGACATACACACACACGTATTCAATCAATAATTGCACACAAACACATAGCGGTACAACACACACACTCACCCACACATACACACGCATACATTCACTCACACACACACGAACAGACACTCACAGATGCACGCACGCAGCAGATCTGCTCCCAGACGCCCCCCGCTGTCTCCTCGCTCCTGTCAGATGACAGATGTGTAATTTGGGAGGTGAGACGAGCAGAACGGAGATTTCCTGTCTCTGCCTGACATCTTCCCTCCAAACTCTCCTAACACACTCTGCAATTACCCTGTGTGAGTGTGTGTGTGTGTGTTTTTCTGAATTTGTGCATTGTTGCGTGTGTGCATGTGACATTTATGGCAGTTGTGTAGGCTTCCAAAAAGATATCCTGGTCATATTTCACTCCTGAGTCAACAAATAAATCAATAAGTCAAAGTAAATAGCTTGGGTTCAAATAAACGTTGCATTAAAATCTGATGGCGGCACTGTCACCTCACAGCAAGAAGGTCGCTGGTTCGAGTCCGAGCTGGGTCAGTTGGTCAGTTGGTTTCCTCCGGGTGCTCCGGTTTCCCCCACAGTCCAAGCTCATGCGCTATAGGAGAATTGATGAACTAAATTGATCGTAGTGTGTGTATGCTGGAATAGTTGGCGGTTCATTCCACTGTGGCGACCTCTGATGAACAAGGCTAATAAATAAACATCAATAACAGCCTGATAAATAACGCCTGACGTCGACGCTGAAGCGCACCTCTCTAAAAATGTAACTACACGTCGCAGCGATGCGTAGCGCAAGCTCTGTGATTTGTGCCAAGTGTGGGCGGTGCTGAGAGCCGCGAGCCTGATGGAGCGACTGTTTATAAGTGCCGAGTCCCGTGAAGAAGCTCCAGATGGAAATTTTGGTTTTTGTGTTTACCTCATGATTAAAGTTGTTGCACGTCAGCTGCTTCCTGCCGCTGAATGAGCGAGTTTAAACTACTTGAGCGTACATTCAGAAAAAAAACACAACACCCGCGAAGTAAATTGACACAGAGGA